>NC_134400.1:130448693-130821775 GCF_050003625.1 Haematobia irritans
AGACCGATCAGCAGATTTGGCTTCTTGGGTATGTAAACATGGCAATTTACTTTTAAGTTTGACCACCACGGTTTTCTTTTCCATTTCATATAGCAAGATAAATGATTGAATTCATTCCCGGAGGAAGCGATGAAAATAAACTAATTGAAACGCCACAAAGCCAAACACGTATGTTAATGATCCATTTTCTACATGCATGCTGTTAAAGTAAAACAATCTGAGAAATTGTTGCTTATTTGATTCAATTATAAAAAATATATACAGAACCACAGAACCTAAATATATTAACAAAAACTGCCTTCATAATAAAGGGACACAAATACAATATTAATGTCACATATGTAAATAATATATAGTCAACTTATAAATTCTCACTACTTACTGATAATCGGCAACATTTTCTTGTAATTTTTCACTGCTTTAATTTTTATTGCCACTGGAAATCGCAATACCTTGTAGTGTTGACGCTTTTAATGGAAATATGGAACTAACCATTGAATAGAGAAATTCATTCATAGAATCCTTAAAGTAATGACATTATTATCATTCACACAAGTAGTAGGTGCCAGGAGAGTTTTTAAATTACTTGTACTCTCCTTAGCCTCTCTTCAGCTACATGATTTAGCTCTCTTTGACCTTGCAATTAATCGGAGATGCAATTATGAATGGGAAGGTGTACTATAAAGTACGAAAATTGAATTTTTCTCTTATGAGTCTAATTTTTTGGTGTGGGTTTCGTTGAATTGGAGCATTTACTCGCCATTTTTTTTTTTTTCAAAATTCAAAGAATGTCTATTCCAGATAAAATATTTACTTTTAGTTCTAGTTGAGAATGAATAGTAATTATTTTACACACTATGCGCAGGTACTAATTAGTTAGAAAAGTAGCTGCGAAATTAATATTCGCTATTAAAACCGCCCTTAACATATGTACATATTTTATTATAAAATTTGTATAAAAACGTATGCGTTGAGGTACACTTGTTCCATATATTCCATATCTGCTCTCTGCATAATTCCTATTCACATGCCTATTTTCTCTATACGGCTATAATAACATATAAACATTCAACAAGTTTTCAAGGACACCACCCACATAAATACATAAATTGTGTACTCTCTCTTTCTCTCTCCTTAAATGTAAACCTCTGTACACTGAAATACTCTTAGCCGATTGGTTTGCTTTTGGAGAAAATATTCGCATTCATATCATCCCCTTTAGGGTGGTGGTTATTTTGTAATAGAAAACATAACGTATCTAATACAAATACAAACCGTAAACACCGTAAAGGTGGGTACTATGTTCGGTTTTCGAGTTGAAAATCACTTTATTTTCGCGATTACTTTTTCTAAAATAATCAAAATTATAAATGAAAACAGATATATTCCTGTAAAGTCTTGCCGAAATCTAGAGGAACAAGAAACTGCACACCAATTTAGTTAAACTATCTGCTTTATATTGAATTGTTTTAATAAAGTAACCACGAAAATTTCAACGCGAAAAGCGAACATAGTACTTACCTTTAAGGGCAACAAGTAACAGTCTGTCAAATATTAACATTTGACTTTAAATTCAGCTCTAAGAGAAATTGCTAGGCACTTTGCAAGCGAAATTTTCTTTGAGACTATGTTATCGGTTGTTTACATTTTCTCTTAAAGGCCGGTACTCTGTTCGGTTTTCGCGTTGAAACTCTATACAAAACCAAAAAATGCGAAAAATTTGCGAAATTTTTTCCATTTGTGATACTTTGTTTTTTCGTGCTGAAAAACTGACGTTTATAGCACGGCGCCATTTGCAATGTGAATTAAGAAATAATTTATTTATTAAAAACTATTTGTGCGGGTTTATAAATCAAACACGGACCATATTTTTGTTCCGAAACTATACAAAGGATCAAAGGAATAGCAGATCAATTGCCCAAGGAAAAATAAAATGTTATTTTGTAAAAACAAGCAACACCACCAACTTAATCCAATATCGCTCCCTGTAAAATAGCGCTCCAAGCTACCTAAAAAAACGCCGCTATCAGTTTTTCCGGACGACAGTGCTCGCGTCGAACATATCCCATATATTGTGCACATTATAAGTTAAGTCCGAAGGCATAATCGATACTGCTGCATGTTTATGGGATCGATAACACATTTACCGATTATTTAGTTATCGCCGACAAGTCGTATCGATCCGACACACTGTAAGATTCTTTACAAACACCGACATTCCGTCCGGAATAACTGATAGTCTGTAAAGCGCATAACTTGATGGGGAATGATCTAAAGCACCAATTAAAAAAGTTTATTTTCTTCAAAACGAATTATTAATTCTTTTTATTTTACCCATTTTTGTTGTCTTAAGGTGTATTTTACTAAAAGCTTCCTTATTAAATGAAGACCGCCTAAAGGCGGGATTGGGCATTAAAGGGTGAATACAGACATTTAATGTGAATTTTTGGTCGCGAAAATAAAAACCGTTCGTCTGTCGATAGATGATATGATTGTATTTACACAAATAGCGGCATCGGAGAACACCCGAGTCGACAAAGAAATTTCTAACTGCTTTATTTATTGTCAGCTGTGTGGAAGATTGAAGTGTCAATTGTTGTCAGATGTAAACTTATTATTGTTAGTTGCGAAAAAGAAAATCTAAAGAAATTTGGTCGGAACTTTTCTCTGGAATTTGGAAGTGCAACGTTATTTATTGAGTTAGAGTAAGTTTCATTGATTCCCACAAAGAATCTTGTCTATAGTAGAGTTTATATTATTGCAAATTTATGTTTTAATTCTTTGTTGTAGCATTGAAATTGCACCTTTGAGAAAATGTTGCCAATTATAAAATTGCGGCTAATGGACATATATGAATGTCAATACTGAATTAAATATCATAAATATATCAAATTGTAGCTATTGGACATTTATGAATGTCAATACTGAATTAAATATCATCATCATAAAATACCCTCTTTAGCACGGTATCGTTGCTCGAATTTTCTTCCCAAATTGAAGTACCAGCTTAAAACACGAAAATCATAGCTTAAGAATAAAAAACATTGAATTAACACTTTGGATTGCTTCTTTCCAATTCGTTTTTGAACTTCTATTGGCGGTACTTTATTGTTCCGGTTTTCGCTTTGAAAAGCAATACATTTTCGCGGTTAGCGTACATGAGCCATAAAAACGGAATTTCACTTTGAAGCACACGAATAATATGTAGGTAATCTATAACATAAAATTGAAATTGTATTTCTTATGGGTAGCAAAATTGTCATTCGAAGTGCATAGATCGGATAGGATTATAATAATTATCGTACAAAACTGATAAGAACTTTAAAAAACGATGTGAAAGCTGGAATAGGTTTTATACAATTTCCTGTAGCATTAGTTTGCGGTATGGGAAAAAAACTCGGATATATCGTTCAATACCCATTCCATTAATTCTTTGAATCGTTACTTTTTTCAAATGCCGACACACATTAATATAAGATCGCAAACTATTTTTTTTTTTTCAGATATGTTGTCCAATTTGATAGTTACACCGCAACGTCTAGTTATAATTCTAGGTAAGTGGGTTATTCATGTTCTGTAAAAGAATCATCTCATAGATTACTTTTTTCATTCAGATGAATTAGGTCAAGAGAAAATATCGGAACGATTTCTTACGAAACTGCTCAAAGAACAAGGAGAAGATGAATTACTAAGAATATTTCCACCGGATGGCCAATTTGATAAATTCATTAGTGATAATAGCTGTGCTAAATCAACTGAACACAAAAAGTGGAATGTGATATTACCGACTTTGTCCAATTTGATGGCCTACCAAAGACCAACAGAAATACTCAATGGCCTTAATAAATTGAAAAAGAGTGATAGTATCAAAAGATCTTTCCTCTGGATATCTCCAAAACATTTGGTTTGTAATTATTCATTATTTTTAATTGCCGCCTGTGAATATATGGCCGACATTATATTGCATCTTCAAAACGAAAAAGAATTAACAATTTTAACACGAAAACCTGGAGGTGGTGTGTCACACCAACGCTATACATATGCCACAACCAAGACAGACTTTATGGTTCAGCTGAAGAAAGGTGAATCGATAGAAAAAGGAAAAAATGTTATTGGAGATGATGATGGTGAGAAAAAAGAGAAGCTGGGAACCTTCAAAATTGAACTGGATGAAGAGGAAATGGTAGCGAGAAATGCCATGAAGATGCCATATGAAAAGTAAGTTAAACAATTTCGCCTTTAAATTTGTAGGTCAATATTCATGTTTCACTCATCAATTCACTATTGGCAAATGTCTTATTTAAATTGTTCGGAGAATAGTCTAACGTAATAACCCAATTCGTTAGATTTTGATCATTTGAAAGTAAACGTTAAAATATAACGATTTTCATTCTAAAAGACAATATCATAACAACGAAAATCTCAACGGAAAATAAATAAAATTAATTGTATATATTTGATTTACTTACTAGGGCCACGGAAGCGACAGAGAGTAATATTATTTATACACCGGATGCAGCCGATGACTTTGATGATGAAGATCCCGATGAGGATTTAAACATTTGAATTGCTCAATACATATTTAAGCCTAGAATTACATATACCGGATTTTAATAAATATTTTGTTAAAATGTGCTTTATTATATTTAAAAAAGAAAACACAATGAAATCGAAGTTTGTTTAGTACAGTATTTGCGTGAATTGTATTAATTTTTTGTATCAGAACTCGACTTTACCCCCACCATCAATGTGGCCAGTAATAAAAATCATTCATATCAACCTATTCCTATTACGATACAAATAATCGTAATTATTATCATAAATCAAATTCTTTGGTTACTGTCAGTTCGATCAAACAATTCTATATTGGATGGACTCTAATTTCAAGTCCGAAATCCTTGAGATTTGAATAAAATCGCTTATTACTCTTTCTCTATGTTTGGTTTGTAGTAAAAGGAGGTGGTCCAAATTCATTAAAGTACAGGTAAATTGGACAGAATACCATCAATTCGGACAATCGAACTACCCATTTTCTTCTCCAAGTACCAATCTCGTACTTTATTTAATACTAAGGAGATGAACTACAGTTGAAAAATTTTATTTGAAATGAAAATAAATGCCATGTACGTATAAAATATTTATTAAAAAATAAGCTATCCACTAATATCAGTAAATTGACTAATCCTTGGAAGCAGCTACAAAATTACCATAATCACGCCTTACATTCATTGGAGGGTGATTCGAATTTGATTGGTGTTGATCATGTCTGGGGTTATTGTATGGTCTGTCTCTGTTATCATAACCATTATGAAAACGACCTCCGCCGCCACGGCCACCTCTTCGTTGCCTGCAGAGAAATGTTCACCATAAGTTTAAGTATAAATAAGTTCCACAAGTTAAAGATATCAAATATAAAAATTACGAAATTAATATAAAATAAACAAAAAATAAAAATTTTATAATCCCTCCATGATAGGCGATAATAACATTGACATCCCAATTGTCATCGTCACCATAATGCGTCATTGGAAAAGAGAATGAATTTTAATGAAATATTGAAGCACATATGATTCCACTATTAGTAGGGGCATAGTTTCTAATTATCAAATTTCAAAGAACAAAAGTGAGAGCTACCAAAATTCCTGGTAATTCATTCGTAAACCCCTTTAGTATACACTCCAAAAATTAAACACCTTTCAAAAGTGGAAAATTTTCGTGACACATCAATTTCATATATGTGGACAAAATATGAATGTCCACTTATATTTTCTTTATGTTTCGAAAGCTCAGCTTTCAAATTTGTTTTTTATCTTTGTTTACTAACCTGTAATTCCGATGGTTTCCACCGCCTCCACCATGACCACGTCGCCAACCCCTATGATGATTCCGAGACCCAGATTCGCCTCCCTCCCTAAATCCACCGGAGCCACCACCACTTGACCAATTTTCTATAATTGGAGGATCTGGAAGGGGCCTGGAGCAATGTTGCATAAATTCGGCATCACTGTCAGTATAGCGTACACTAAATTCACGTTCACATTCTTCCAAAAATTCTAAGTCGTTATCTGTTAAACGATTAATTTTACGGTTTGGGTCCACCATTTTCTATTAAAACAATATCCAAATCACTTCGTCCAAACCGAATAATGCCTAGTTTTAAATGTTTCTTAAACAGCTGATTTCCATATCACACAGTGTTGCCATTGTCTCCTGTTACAAAAAATATTTATTTTTGCGAGATATGTGTATATATTTTCCATGGTGATATTTGTATTTATTAATGAGTTTAATATACTATAAAGCAAATTAAACAAAGATTTCTTGGTTTTCTTTTACTTCCCTGTCAGTATTCCAATGGTGGTAGCAGGGCTGTGTAGTCGAATCAATTTTGCAATATTCGTAACTGTCCAGCTATTCCTGTCATCTGTTGTATGGTAGTAATTTAAAATTCCGCCCGTCCTAATTTATGACAGTTTAAAGGCCGGTACTCTGTTCGGTTTTCGCGTTGAAACTCCATACAAAACCAAAAAATGCGAAAAATTTGCGAAATTTTTTCCATTTGTGATACTTTGTTTTTTCGTGTTGAAAAACTGACGTTTATAGCACGGCGCCATTTGCAATGTGAATTAAGAAATAATTTATTTATTAAAAACTATTTGTGCGGGTTTATAAATCAAACACGGACTATATTTTTGTTCCGAAACTATACAAAGGATCAAAGGAATAGCAGATCAATTGCCCAAGGAAAAATAAAATGTTATTTTGTAAAAACAAGCAACAACCACCAACTTAATCCAATATCGCTCCCTATAAAATAGCGTTCCAAGCTACCTAAAAAAACGCGGCTTTCTATGTGCGAAATAATGGTTTCCATAAAAATTTTTCGCAAGAATGAACATAGTACCGGCCTTTATCTTCAACACCTTTTCAAAGATTTCGTCAACATTTTGGCAAATTGGAAGTAATTCGCAAATAATTTGAAAATGTATTGAAGATGAGCTATTTCAAGTCAAGTTGAATATATGTTGAAAATTATATTTACCCTCAAACTGAAAAGTTGTTGCATTTGAAAAACGCTCATCCTGTGTTTATTGGGATAGGTGGTGTCATTTTAAGCTAAAATTTCATTCGAATACAGCGCCATCTACACTTGTTTATGTGTTCTCTCTTTAAATGAGACTAGTTTCTTGTCTCTTCTATTCTCTTTTCGGTATTTGTCGTAGCTGTCAACTCTCTGTAATATATTTCTTCTTAATCGGTCGTGAATTTTATGGGGATTGCATTTAGTGTTTAAGTATTTAATTAAAATAAGAAAGAAATACATTCGTGAAGTGCGGTAGCTATGGTTGCTATTCAGCTCATTAAGCTATGTGTATAATATTTACACATGCATCTTAAAACTCAATCATTCGTCTATCGTCTCGTCCTAATTGTTGATTGTTTTCCTCGTATCTCACGTTGGAGTTCCATAATATCACAAAATTGCCTCACACAAGGAGATATGTACACTGCTCGACAATTGTCATGATAAACCCAAATAATAATAATTCATCTATAATATATAATAGAAAAAATATATTTACTTTTTTCCACTTGGACGGTTGTCGACTGCAGGAGTACGCGTGATATCAAGGGTGGCAGCAGCAATATGTCGGAAAATCTTGTCTGGCGTCTGGTGTGTCGGTATAAATTATTTTGCCTAGTAGGATTTATTATATTTGGAATACAAATATTCTTGGCATATAAGTCATTAAGTTTAACGAATGGCTCGGGTGGGGAATCTGAATTTTTGGGCCTTTCATCAGTGCCTGAAATCCGGCAGAGACATCTTGATGCAGACAGTACGGACGACGACGACTCACATCCGCCAATACTTGCTAAAAAACGACATATGTCCTCCTCATCATCATCCAATAATGGAGAAAATAATAGTTATTCACCCCCTGCATCAACATCGATTTCGTCACAACAATTAGGGTTCCAGCCATCATGCGATATCATATCTAAAGATGCCATATCAGCGCTACAACGAGCGAAAACAAAAGACTGCCGTCAACATATCGCTGGAATTGCCTGTGCCATACAATCGGGAAAATTTTATCCTGCCAAATTACCTAGTTACTGTCCTAGTAATCATACAGCCAATAAACATTTAGGCTGTTTTCAAGATGAGAAGAAGTTTCGTTTGTTATCTGGCTATTTTATAAACTATAAAACCACAAATACACCAGATAAATGCATTCAACTTTGCCTACAATCTGGTTTTCCTTATGCGGGAGTACAGTACGGATCGGAGTGTTTTTGTGGTCCTGATATGCCTGTGGAATCATCAAAACTACCAGATTCCTCGTGCAATATGAAATGTTCTGGAGACCAACATGAGATTTGTGGCGGCTATTTTGTCATGAATATATACGAGACAGGAATATCAAGTAAGTAGCTAAAACTTTATTTATTATTAATTGATTGAAACTGTTATCCTCGAGTTTTTTTTTTATTTGAGGCAATGTTATCAGTTTATTCCACAGTAAAACAAAAACTTTAAACAAAGAACAGCGGGAGTAATTGATTTTATCGTATGCATCTAAATTTATATCCATTTTGATTAGATTGCAATTTATTTTAATATTGGCATGTCGTATAAATATACAAGATATTGCCTATATGTAAATATACAAGACATTGCCCATATGTAAATATACATGACATTACCTATATGTAAATTGAAGATCATTTACATATTTTTTATAATTTCCAAACTAGAAAAATGTATATTATTTTAAAAGAATTTGGAAGAGGACAATATGTTTTATGAGAAATGATTCCAAAAGCTACTTTGGACTATATAGAGAAGAACAAAACACGTAGTATCTAAACATTCTGCGCTATGAACGACATTGACGTTAGCCTAATCGAATTTTGTAAAAAAAACGACGAAAAATACTTCTTAATTTAAAAACAAAATATTTAATTATTTTCATATATATAATAATACTGTAAGCTTTCTTGCCAATAAATCGTATTGCTCATAATAGTAGTATTACCTTAACCCTCTAATGCCCCATTTTTTTTTGGCAGCTGACTAAAAACTCAATGTTAACGATACAAAATCAAGAAAACGACACAAGAAAAATTTATATGGTAAAACTCAGTATGTGCTGCAAAGCCTCTTGAACAGTTTTAACTAAATTGTTGGCTTAAGGTGTGTTTTACTAAAGACTTCCTCATATAAAGAAGTCCGCCTAAATTGTAAATATTTCCTATCATAATGCAAAAACATTTTCTATTTAATATTCATGTACGATTGGTATTTTTGATTTATTTGTGTTTTTTTATTTTCATACAAAATTCTTTTGTCCATTACTTTGCTTACTAAGCCATTTAACGCTTCGAATCTATATTTATCGTAGTACAATTATATAAAGGGTGATTTGTTAAGAGCTTGATAACTTTTTTTTTAAAAAAAACGCATAAAATTTGCAAAATCTCATCGGTTCTTTATTTGAAACGTTAGATTGGTCCATGACATTTACTTTTTGAAGATAATTTCATTTAAATGTTGACCGCGGCTGCGTCTTAGGTGGTCCATTCGGAAAGTCCAATTTTGGGCAACTTTTTCGAGCATTTCGGCCGGAATAGCCCGAATTTCTTCGGAAATGTTGTCTTCCAAAGCTGGAATAGTTGCTGGCTTATTTCTGTAGACTTTAGACTTGACGTAGCCCCACAAAAAATAGTCTAAAGGCGTCAAATCGCATGATTTTGGTGGCCAACTTACCGGTCCATTTCTTGAGATGAATTGTTCTCCGAAGTTTTCCCTCAAAATGGCCATAGAATCGCGAGCTGTGTGGCATGTAGCGCCATCTTGTTGAAACCACATGTCAACCAAGTTCAGTTCTTCCATTTTTGGCAACAAAAAGTTTGTTAGCATCGAACGATAGCGATCGCCATTCACCGTAACGTTGCGTCCAACAGCATCTTTGAAAAAATACGGTCCAATGATTCCACCAGCGTACAAACCACACCAAACAGTGCATTTTTCGGGATGCATGGGCAGTTCTTGAACGGCTTCTGGTTGCTCTTCACTCCAAATGCGGCAATTTTGCTTATTTACGTAGCCATTCAACCAGAAATGAGCCTCATCGCTGAACAAAATTTGTCGATAAAAAAGCGGATTTTCTGCCAACTTTTCTAGGGCCCATTCACTGAAAATTCGACGTTGTGGCAGATCGTAAGTCTATTCATGATGAAATGTCAAAGCATACTGAGCATCTTTCTCTTTGACACCATGTCTGAAATCCCACGTGATCTGTCAAATACTAATGCATGAAAATCCTAACCTCAAAAGAATCACCCTTTAGTTCGCAGCTCAGTTTCATTTAATTTTGAATTATTTGTCCCATTTTGTGATTTTGAGCTTTGTTTATGTAAATATATGTATGTAGGTTATATTTCAATATAATTACTCCGGCATATATAAAAATCGAGATTGAGAGTATTACTTTAAAGCTGATTAAACAATTCTCATAACATACATGGTTCTATTAACCAGTTTTCCTTGCGTTGTTTTTATGAAAGTGACGGTTATGACGGGTTTGGGTAAAGTGAAATTAAGATCATTGGTAGTAGGTGAAATTTCATTACATTTTATTATTTATTCATTCAGACCATGTAATTCTAAGCTTGTTTGACCAAATAAAGTAATTACAATGGACTACAAAAAAAATTGTTTCTGATTCAATCACGAAATTAATTGATCCAATTAATGTTTAATTGAAATGTCTTCAATCACAGAAATGATAGTATCAATTAAAAAATTAATTGAAGGTCAATTAAAAAGTTAATTGATCCAATTAAAAAATTAATTGATACTATTATTTTTGTGATTGATTTTTGTTTCAATTTAAAAAAATTTGATGAATCAATTAAGTTTTTACTTGAATATTTTTTAAAACTCAATTAAAATTTTAATTGGAAAAATGTTCGTGAAATTTTTTGTGTGTAGATTTTCATACAATATTCGTATACAATAATATATATAATGTGTAAAAAAAGATGTTGAATAATTATATTGAACAATCGTTTACACAAAACTTAGAAATGTATGATTAAACAAGACACATAAAAAGATAAACCTCATTTGTAACTTCAAGAGTTATATTTCTTTATACCAGAGGAAGAATAAAAAAGAAAACAAAACATAACATAACAAATATTCTGAATATTTGATAAAAATTATGTATAAAAAATCTATTTATGAATGTTACCAATGTAAACAACCAGTATTTAAAGTCAAGTAACTACTAAATTATGACTCAATCTATTTCGATATTTTCGTTTTCAAAAATTATGTGGAAAAATAGCGAATATTATATTATATTGGTATAAAATAATTTTATTTTGAGTTTTTATTTTTATTTGTCACAATTGTCAATTAAACATTGGCGTAGCTAGCAACATTTCCGTAAGGGGTAAGAGCTACAATGTGTGCTCATTGTAAAGATACCAAAAAAAAAGAAATTCTCGTAGATGGGAAGAAACCAAAATATTTAATTCAATGATATGTATATAATTATAGTTTGAAAAAATACTGCATGGTATTTCGTTGGGGGAGATGACAAACCCATAAAACCCCTTAGCTATGCCTATGCATTAAGCAAATACCGACAATCAAAGTTCTGCTCAAATGAAAAAATTGTAATCATCTGTTAGCTTGAAATTACCTTCCTAAATATATCTTGTTCTACTACTAGATAAATATTAGAGTAGTATTCCCTTCTTATGTTTTTGCTGTTGTTGTAACAGTTTATTGTGATTTCGTCCATTTTTTTGTTATACGCTTTGGTACTTCAGCTTGTGGCCAGATCGAGGAACTCTGCGACTAAGGTGGGGTGCGTCCAGAGTGATCTGGTGGTAAGTCGGGTTGGTTTAGCAGGGCAAGAGGAAAGATGACGCGTGTCGTGTGGCCCTTGGTTGCAAATTGGACATACGTCACCTACGCTGCTATCAATCACTGATAAGTAGGAACTGAGGCGGCTGCACTTGCCTGATCTTAATTGGGCTAAAACTACCCTAGGCTGCCGTGGGAGGTCTCTTTCCTCCGGTGCTATGGGCGGTGGACGGACTCCGAGAACAGGATTAACCTTGTAGCTTCTCACCGCTTCAGCTCATGAATCCTGTTCAAACCTGCCTGGTACACTGCTTGATCTAGAGGCTCTCTTTTGTAACGCTGGATCTCGCGCTCTAGATGATGTATATCAACCCTTACGTTCCTGGGTGGTGGTTGTGTATCCATGAGATGGTGGTTTGGATGATTACTGCGATAACAACCCAGGAGATACTGCTTTAACAACATGTAATTGTGCCTTCCACATAAAGGTGACCCAGGGGTGTGCTGCGGAGACACCCAGTCGCGTTCTGGCAGGTCTGTATGTTATTCCACTGCGTGTCACTGGTCTACGGTGTTCACACTGGAGCTGCATAGTTTACCACTGACCGGCCAATTGTCTTATAAGTAGTTAACAAGGTTTCTTTTTCCGCACCCCAAGTACTGCCGGCAAGTGACTTGATGACCTTTTTTCTACCGCGGATCTTATTACATATTGCAGTGGCATGGACAGATGACTAGCTGTCGAATGTTACCCCGAGTATCTTGGGGTAGTTTACTGTCGGAATTATTTCGCCATCGTCTCTAACATTCAACTGCCTACGCACTTCCGCCGCCCATGTAGTAAACAGTGTGGCTGAGGATTTGGTGGCAGATATTCTCAGATTTCTAGCAGTGAAATAACTGGTAAGATCAGCAATGTAGACGTTTAAACGATCGCATATGTCATCAACAATGGGCCCGGATGCAATGATTGTACAGTCGTCCGCATATGATACAATCTCGACGCCGCCAGGAGGGGGTGGAATCGAGGACAGGTATAGATTAAATAGTGCCGGAGATATCACCCCACCCTGGGGAACTCCCTGTTTAACTCTACGGGGTTTTGACTTTTTGTCCCTGAATTCCACGTACGACTGGCGTCCACACATATAATTCAGAACCCAACGCTTCGTTCCTGCCGGTAGGGACGTATTCTCGATGTCCTCGAACAATGTGGCATGGTTGACCGTATCGAATGCTTTCGATAGGTCAAGCGCCACGAGGACCGTCCTATGACACGGCTTGGACTGATTAAGTCCCCTATTGATATGTGTCGAAATGGCATGTAAGGCTGTCGTCGTACTGGGTACCTTATGGAATCCATGTTGATGGTGGGCAGCTGGAAATTTCTCCACAAGGCTGGGGAGGAGTAGTACCTCGAGTGTCTTGGCTACTGGCGAGAGAAGGGATATCGGTCTGTACGATTCACCTTTACACGAATCTTTGCCTGGCTTCACCCTTCCCATCTTCCAGACATCGGGTATAATGAGTGATTCCAAGGACAGATTGAGGAGTCTGATCAGGTACTCAACTCCCAGTATTCCCAGGTGCTTCAGCATTAGCATTGAAATTCCGTCGGGGTCCAGCGCATTGGATGGTTTCGCGCTGTTGATGACATTGTTAACCTCGGCTGCGGTAAATGGTGGTGTGTCATCGGCTCGGAGACCACGTATGCGACGAGTGGCTCTCTTTTTCGCCCTTCTTATATTTTAAAGTATTGATTATATCTTTCCTCAAGTTTAGAAAACTGGGCGGGTAGTCCCTATTCCTAGAGGGCAGTGTGAGAATCCCCGTAGATCAAATAATATGAGATTCTTATCCTTTACATATGTTTGCTTACTATGGGTATATCTCATATTTCGTATACTTCAAAATTGTATATATATTTTACATAATATTTCATGTTAGCCTGATACCGAAACAGGCAATTAACGTCCAAATGCATTGTATTTAATTTTACAATTATCGAGCTTTATGGACAGATTTAGATTAAGGAACATGATTAATAGAGTCATTGAAAAGACTTTTCAATGACTCTATTAATCATGTTCCTTAATCTAAATCTGTCCATAAAGCTCGATTAATAATTGTAAAATTATATATTTTACATATTTAAAAATTTTTACAGTATAATTTAATTAGCCATGAAAGCTTTTATAGAACATCTCAAAACAAATAAAATGAAATGAAATTTTATTTTCCCTTAAATTTCACCTTGGTATTTAAGTTTTTATGCTGTTTGCTAGTGGCTACAAAACTTTATTAAGCTATCATTTGGTGTTTTTATGCCTCATGTCTAATATGTTTTTGTGTTTTCATTTTTCATTTAATAGAGTTTTCCGCTCAAGTTGCTGCAACTGGTGTTAAGTCGAACATACCAGAAGATGGTATAAAAATTGCATTTTTATTAACGTTAAATGGACGTGCTTTACGACAAGTGCATCGTTTACTCAAATCGCTTTATTCACCGAAACACATCTACTACATTCATATTGATGAGGTAAGTGTACAATACCCATAATTTAAACATTGTTATGCTTTAATTGTGGAATGGCAATGTGTAAATGATATGACCAATTAAAAGAGAAAAACTAAAACATTAAATCCACACTGCAGTTACACAAATGTAATGTTTTGACTTTTTTTGTCGTAAAAGCAGAAACAAATCTATTTCTTCCGACACAAAAGCTCGACATGGTTTCGTTCAACACATGGATACACAAGTCGAAAATTGACATTTCGATTATTCAAGTTTTTGTAAAAACAGATGAAAATTCAATGGAGACTTTAAAATATCTTTAAATTCGACAAATCAATGTTTTTACTTCTTTACGAAACTATAATTGATATTATTATATTTAATTAATGATTTTCGGTTAACATCAGATATTTTAATGCATATAGCACTTGTATTCTCACTTTAATTTGGTCACAAAATGTTGACAATACAATTTTGACGAACTTTTTTTCATTTTAAAAAGTTCATTTTTTCATTAGTTCATGACCTCAAGTCAAATGAAAAATCCCAAAATTTTCTATAGAAATAAAATTTTGACAAAATTTTCTATGAAAATAAAATGTTAACATAATGTTCTATAGAAATAAAATTTTGACAACATTTTCCATAGAAATAAAATTTTGACCTAATTTTCTATAAAAATAAAATTTTGACATAATGTTCTATAGAAATAAAATTTTCGATAGGAATAACATTTAAAAAAGTTAGATATGAGCTTTGCAAGGAGAAAGTCTATTACTTTGTAAAATATAATATCTCGCTGAAGATGATCACCGAAGGTGTATCGAAATATCCGAAATAGCAATATTTCAATAATAAAACAATGAAAAACAATTACAACAGCATTTTTCATTTATCATGACCTCAAGCCAAACGAAAAATCCCAATAATCATTTGAAAAAATTTCGATAGGAATAACATTTTGACAAAATTTTCTATAGGGAGAAAATTTTGACAAAATTTTCTATAGAAAAAAAATGTGACAAAATTTTCTAAGAAATAAAACTTTGACAAAATTTTCTATAGGAATAAAACTTTGACAAAATTTTCTATAGAAATAAAATTTTTACAAAATTTTCTAAAGAAATAAAATTTTGACAAAATTTTCTAAAGAAATAAAATTTTGACAAAATTTTCTATAGGAATAAAATTTTGACAAAATTTTCTATAGAAATAAAATTTTTACAAAATTTTCTATAGAAATAAAATTTTTACAAAATTTTCTACAGAAATAAAATTTTTACAAAATTTTCTATAGAAATAAAATTTTTAACAAAATTTTCTATAGAAAACAAATGTGACAACCAGGAATAAAATTTTGACAAAATTTTCTACAGGAATAAAATTTTTGACAATATTTTCTACAGGAATAAAATGTGAAAAATATAGGAATCAAATTTTGACAAAATTTCGATAGGAATAAAATTTTACAAAATTTTCTATAGGAATAAAATTTGACAAAATTTTCTATAGAAATAAAATTTTGACAAAGTTTTCTATGGAATAAAATGCTGACACAATTTTCTATAAGAATAAAATTTTGACAAAATTTCTCTAGGAATAAAGTTTGACAAAATTTTCTATAGGAATAAAACTTTGACAAAATTTTCTATAGGATTAAAATTTTGACATAATTTTCTTTAGAAATAAAATTTTGACAAAATTTCGATAGGAATTAAATTTTACAACATTTTCTATAGGAATAAAATTTGACAAAATTTTCTATAGAAATAAAATTTTGACAATTTTAGTAGACAAAATTTTTGTATAGACTTACAATTTTGACAACATTTTCTATAGACAACAATCATGACTGAAATCTCAAGAGAAGATTTTCCACCGAACCATTATGTTCCCATAATTTCAAATTAAATAGCATGTAATATACACTTATATTATCCGATATAAACTAATAATGTTTTTCTTCATCATTATAGCGTCAAGATTATCTCTACCGTAAACTATTGGAATTAGAGTCGAAATTTACCAATATTCGATTGGCACGAACACGATTTTCCACAATATGGGGTGGCGCTTCTCTACTAACAATGCTTCTAAAATGCATGGATGATCTCCTCAAGTCATCACATCAATGGGATTTTGTTATTAATTTAAGTGAGAGTGATTTTCCTGTTAAGAAATTAGAAAAATTGGAAGAATTCCTCTTAGCCAATCGTAATCGTAATTTCGTTAAAGGCCATGGACGAGAAACGCAAAGATTTATCCAGAAACAAGGCCTAGATAAAACCTTTGTGGAATGTGACACTCATATGTGGCGCATTGGAGATCGCAAATTACCCCAAGGAATACAAATTGATGGTGGTTCTGATTGGATTGGCCTTTCAAGGCCATTTGTTGAATATGTTCTCGCAAACAAAGATACTGAAGAATTGCTCAAAGGCTTAATGGTGATCTTTCGCCATACCCTGTTGCCGGCTGAATCGTTTTTCCACACAGTATTAAGAAATTCAAAGTTCTGTGCTACTTATGTTGATAATAATTTACATGTCACCAACTGGAAGCGAAAATTAGGTTGTAAATGTCAATACAAACACGTGGTTGATTGGTGTGGTTGCAGTCCCAATGATTTTAAACCCGATGATTGGTCACGTTTACAAAATACCGAAAGTAAAATGTTATTTTTTGCTAGAAAATTTGAGCCCATCATTAATCAAGCCATAATATTGAAATTAGAAGAATGGCTTTATGGACCTTATCCAAGTGAAACTCCAAATCTACAGGCATATTGGCAAAGTTTTTATAACTCGGATGATAAGAAAACTAAGCAAGATGATGTAACTTTAACATATGCGGAAAGTATAGTAAGACGTGTGACACGGCAATGGAACACCAAGGACCACAAGGTTCTAGAACTTAGTCATTACATGCACAATGATCAGTACAAAGGATATTTGATTAGATACCAATGTGTGGACATTAGCTCAAACGAAACTTACGAATTAGAAACCCGAGTACGTCCAGTTCAATATGCCAAATATGCGAAAAATTCCAAATTTGCTAAAAGACTTAAAAACTTTGAAATTTCCACCGACTATGACCAAAAAGAACAGATATCGAGAAATTATCAAAAGTTCTTGGGTCCCTATACTGATTTAGTATTGACCTTTACATTTGCAGGGGCAATATCGGCTTCGCCCAAGGACACTTCTCATTCATACAATTTAACTTTGCTGTGGATAGATCCTATGGGCCGTTTACAAGATTTCAATGAAATACACATAGAGGACTCACAAAGCGATAATATAAACTACTCAAAGGCTATATTAAAACAACCCTTGTGTCCGGGAATATGGACAGCCAAATTGATAGGTCGTACAGCGATTTATGCTCAAACTAAATTCCTTATCACGCCATTGGCAATTCTCAATCATTTGCCCATACAAGTGGAAAAGGCACGACTTATAAATGCGGGCGATGGCCTAACATTACCCGAAGATTTTTCATTACCAGAAGAATGGATGCAATATTTGCCCTCACACGAAGACTCTCTGCAACTAAAGAATTTAGCTCTAAGAAATGCATTGCGTACAGGACAACAACTACATGAATGGGTAGATGATTTGACGGGGAAATTTCATCATTTGCGAGAAACATGTGCCGTTAATCAAGAAGCTACCAGGTTATCGACGGCATCATTAACAATGCTTCCCCTGTGTAGAGAAACCTTGTGGAGCACATTGGCTGAAGATCCTAAAAGTGATGTTTACAAACTACTTAACGTGAGTAGATGAGAGGACAAATTATTTGTTAAATATTTTTCTACAACTATCTAAGTATTTAAAATTCAAGAATTTATTATTATTTTTAATCACTTTTTTATCAAGAAACCAAAAATCTTTAGCCTATATAGAAAATTTCTCATTAAGCTCCATTTTGATTAAATGTTTACAACCTAAGATAGGCAATATTTCTTTCAAGTAAAGAAACCAAAAGATATGCAATATTTTTACAATATTTTACACAAAGTGAATATTAGCTAGCGCAGCTATAGTGAAATGTAAAGTTAATGGGTCAATGAAGAGTGGGTGTAAGACGATCAGTTTTTTTTTTATATCAAAAAAAAGTCCAACTTGTTAATATTTTGTTGTTATTTTTTATTTTTTTTTTTATAAATGATAGCATTTGATAAGCACAAGTTTTTTATAGATATTTTGATGAAAAGAAAAAACTCTATTAATACTAAGCTAATATTAAATAAATTGTTTTCAGTTCTTGTTTTTAAATGCACTTCTATATCGAGTCTATAGTATTGCCATGTAACATTTATATAAATATGTTTTCCGTTTACATTACTTACTTAAATTATCATTTTTGTGTCATATTTGTTAAGTCATTTATTTTTGTTAATATGCATTAAAGAAAATTTGTGATATTCTTATTGTCCATTTATGTGGTTAAAAGTACAGAACATACAATACATATACAACAATTATATTATTAAATATCCCTTTTGTCCAGATCGTTGTACATACATATACTTTATAAATTCATTATGGGCGGATTCAAAAGAAAAACAAAAATAAATGTAAAATAATAAAAAAATACAATTATTGTTAAAATGTTTGAAAATCTTTAACTCCGTCATTTTGAGCAACTATACCAACACAAGTATTCACGTTTTGGACTAACTAGGTCCCCATTAGTTTTGGAATATGAAATTATCATTATACAAAAGAATCTTACGCATTTTGACTATTTTTAATTATCGCAAGTATTTCTCTGAACAAATACCAAATCTATGTAAATAAGATATCAATTAGTTAAATGGCATAAAATACCATTATGTAAAATTTGTCGACATATTTTCGTATATATAACTAATAAAATTTCATCTTTTAAAGAATTTGAATCATTGTACAACTCTCATGTATATTATTATTATTAATAAATTGATAAATTAAAATATTTAACATGTAATTTTATTTGGCGTCGAAAAATATCTGATCACCTTTTTTGGTAATGTAAGATTTGTAAGGCTGAGTTGAATGTAATTCGATAATTTGATATCAAATCCCACTTGGGTGACATTTCCACATTTATTTTCTTTATTTTGTATTTGTTTATTGATTTTCTATTCTCAAAAGAAATATTTGTGGAACAACTTCCACAAATTTTTTTTGGTAATATAATAATCGTATATGGCCAATATCGATTATAATGGTGTAAATAAAATATATCAGCAAAAATTCCCTTTTACTCCATTCACACGCAGTAGATTATATTTTGCAAGACTGTGTAAAGAATCAATTTGAAACAAGTATATACGGCCGTAAGTTCGGTCAGGCCGAATCTTATGTACCCTCCACCATGGATTGCATAGAAACTTGTACTAAAGACTGTCATCCACAATAGAATTACTTGGGTTGCGGTAACACTTGCCGATGGCAAGGTATCTTTAAACTTCTTAACACCGCATTCTCAATTGTAAGTTAGTCCATACGGGGTATATATTAAACAAAAAAAGGCCGATTAAATACGTAGGTTAGCTTAGGTTAGGTGGCAGCCCGATATTTCAGGCTCACTTAGACTATTCAGTCCATTGTCATACCACATTGGTGAACTTCTCTCTTATCACTGACAAGGGACCTCCTTTTTATAGCCGAGTCCGAACGGCGTTCCACATTGCAGTGAAACCACTTAGAGAAGCTTTGAAACCCTCAGAAATGTCACCTGCATTACTGAGGTGGGATAATCCACCGCTGAAAAACTTTTTGGTGTTCGGTCGAAGCAGGAATCGAACCCACGACCTTGTGTATGCAAGGCGGGCATGCTAACCATTGCACCACGGTGGCTCCCATTAAATACGTAAATAATTCAGTTTGACAACATTTTCTATAGTAATAAAATTTGACAAAATTTTCTATAGAAATAAAATCTTGACAAAATTTTGTATAGTAATAAACTTTTGACAAAATTGTCTATAGTAATAAAATTTTGACAAAATTTTCTATAAAAATAAAATTTTGACAAAAATTTTCTATAGAAATAAAATTTTGGTAGATTATTTTTGGGGATCGGCTACTTTGGCTATTTTGGCATGGTTGTTAGCGGCCATATACTAGCACCAAATCAAATTTTACCACGTACCAAATTTGAAACGGGTCGGATGAATTTTGCTCCTCCAATAGCTCCGGAGGTCAAATCTGGGGATCGGTTTAAATGGGGGTTATATATAATTAAGACCGGTATGGACCAATTTTTGCATGGTTGTTAGAGACCATATACTAATACCACGTAGATTATTTTTGGGGATCGGCTACTTTGGCATGGTTGTTAGCGGCCATATACTAGCGCCAAATCAAATTTTACCACGTACCAAATTTGAAACGGGTCGGATGAATTTTGCTCCTCCAATAGCTCCGGAGGCCAAATCTGGGGATCGGTTTAAATGGGGGTTATATATAATTAAGACCGGTATGGACCAATTTTTGCATGGTTGTTAGAGACCATATACTAATACCACGTACCAAATTTCAACCGGATCGGGTGAATTTTGCTCTTCCAAGGGGCTCTGGAGGTCAAATCTGGGGCTCGGTTTATATGGGGGCTACATATAATTACGGACCGATGTGAACCAAAGTTTGCATGGCTGTTACAGACCATATACTAACACCATGTACCAAATTTCAGCCGGATCGGATGAAAATTGCTTCCCTTAGAGGTTCCGAAAGCCAAATCGGGGGATCGGTTTATATGGGGGCTATATATAATTATGGACCGATGTTGACCAATTTTTGCATAGTTGTTAGCGACCATATAGTTACACCATGTACCAAATTTCAGCCGGATCGGATGAATATATATACTTTATGGGGTCTTAGAGCAATACTTCGATGTGTTACAAACGTAATCACAAAATTAATTTACCCCCATCCTGAACGTGAACATTTTCTAGAATAGCTGGAGAGTAGGTTAGTTTAGGTTGTAGGTCTATTGTGATTCCTAAGGGAAATTTTACCAACTTCTTCCTGAAATGGCCTCCTTTAAAGTCATTCAAGAACTTTCATATATCCGTCTACCCTGAAGTTGCTTAAAACATCTAACCAGCGGCCCTGATGAAGGCGAGTGTGTTCCTTAAGTTACATTCCCACAGAACGATGAGAGCCTAAAAGAAATAGCAGTCCAGTATCTTATTTCTTTTAAAGGATAATGCTGGACACTGGCACAGGAAGTGGTACGAGACTTTCGTAACTTCCGTTTCCAGACACTATGTCAAGTAAAACACGATTGTTTAGATGTTTATTATTTTGATTAAACATTTAAAATTCTTACAAATATAACATTTATACCACAATCACAACACATTTAACATAATTTAGACTGAATAAAATAAATAAATAAATAAAAAATTAACATAATTTTTTGCATTAATAATAGAATGATGTTGAGTTACATGTTGCAGCGTTTATCAGCCAGTGTTTTTATTCTCGATGGAGGCAGCGTAAAAACAATCACTTTATTCCATTTGGAAAGTCAAAAAATTTTCACCAATATACCTTTTACAATTTTAAGCAGAGTAACAATGTTTTCAGCACTTCATTCCTCTCTTTATTTAAATAAATTATAATAAGCTAGTTGCGCTTGGCGTTTCACAAAATATAAAATGGCTCTTCTAAGAATAGTGATGGCAAAATACTTTCATGTACATTTTGTACTTTTGGATGTGCTTCCCCCATCACATTTGGCGATTGTTGTAGTATCATTTACGAGTCTACGGTAGCGAAAAGGATGAAATGGAACTGAAATGCTGACAGGGATGAAATTTTCAAAATGACCGTTATCAAATCTTTGCTACTATATTTTACAACACTGCATTGTCTCAGTTATCGTACTTAGTGTTACTTATCGATAGCAGCTCAATTGACATCTCTAGTTGTTGAGATACAAATAGTATAATTTTTGTTTTGACCCAAGGAAGGAATCTTGAGAGCAACAAACAATAAACAAATTGAGTAAAAAACGATTAAAAAATAACTGTTTATCGTTCCTTTGTAGAATGCCAGATATATAGCAACAATATCGAATTCAAGTATCTAACAAAACAAGGCATACGATAGACGTAGAAAAAACGTGTTGGGTTTGTCTGCCGAAGGATTTAATTGCACTTTAATCAATTAAAATGGATAAAATATTCGGTGCTAATTTGGAATTCGTCAGGGAAGATGATTACGTCGAATATTTCATATTTCCCAAATTGGATATGGGCCAACAACAAGAACAGCAAAGCGGCGAGATTGTAATACGTAAACAATTGGAAGATCTACGCACAAAATGTCTGGATGTTGTGCATAAAATGACAAAGGAACGTAATTATATATGGCACAAAGACGAATTTCAGTTACGTGTACGAACATGTACCCAACAGGAATTATTGTTGAACGATGAGTCACAGCCATCAACAAAGGAGAAATCATCTGTACATTTGGGTAAAGCAGCTCCTGCACAAGGTACGTTCATTTTATACGTTTAAACAATGATCATACAAATATATTGCTTATTCACTGAAACGAAAATGGGTCAGTGTAAAGGGGGCGGTAATATGGTTGCTGCCACACGCCAACCATGGCAACATATATTCATAACATTTTGTACATACATATATTGTGTGTCCGTATGTATTATTAAGGCGTAGACCTTAATGATATTTGATGTTCTAAACTATGAGATTCTATGAAATCCCCAAGAGCAAGTTAATGATACATCATGAGTTACATAGAGTTCGTTGGGTTTTATTAACAACATTAATGAAGAATTTCAAGAAGAAACATTTCCTTTCTTTATGGCTAATAAATTAAAAATTTGTTGTATAAGAAGATGATATTTTTGAGTCCCTATATTGACGTCACAAATTCTCATGAATATTTCATCTCATTTATGATGTGCATCTTGTACACTTATGTTTACAGAAATAGCACATCTGGTAAATATATTTGTTTATCATATTTTGTCACATAATATTCTTGTTTATTACCGTTTTGAACTCCAGCGAAGACTGATAAATATACAAGGCGGGCAGAATTGTAACCACTCGAGTATAGATTTATTTACCAAAATTAAAAAAAAAATAAAAATTAAAATACATTTTGAATAGTTTAATCAAATTTTATTTGTTTGTGTAGAAAATTGTTTTATTTCAAAGAAATATTTTAATGCAGGCTTTAGTGCCTGCAAACTTATTGCTTCATACCTTACAGGTAGAAAGCAATATGTGCAGATCAATGGAGAAAGATCAAATATTTTGTCGGTAAGGAGTGGAGTCCCACAAGCTCAATTCTTGGCCTATGCTTTTCATACTTTTTCTTAATGATTTATTTGCGAATCTTGATATGTTTTGCTCCACTTTTTCGTACGCCGATGATGTTCAGTTGCTTTTTCGGGGGGATGTTAATAATTTAGATGTCTTACAAGCTAAGATTGATTTTGTAACTAATAGTTTATACAGTTGGATGTGTCTCAATAATCTTTCCGTCAATGGTTCTAAGACAAAAGCATTAATTTTTTCATCTCATCCTGATATTGGACTAACTCTTTCTTATAATGGGTGTGATATTGAAGTCGTCCACCATTTAAAATGTTTGGGGGTTACCATTGACGATAGACTTTCATTTGATCTACATATAGACAATGTTATTAGTCAAACGAATTTGACTCTACGCCAATTGTACAACTCTGATTTGATGCTGCCTTTTTCATTCAAAAAGAGACTTGTACATGCTTTGGCAATGCCCAATATTCTATACGGCATTGAGGTTTTTTTGTGGCACAAATGCTGGTAACATAAGGAAAGTTAAACTAGCAATTCATAGAATAGTCCGTTATCTACATTCATTGCGTCGATATGACCACATATCTCCTCATGTCCAGGATTTCCTGGGGTGCCCATTTTCGAGTTTTATTGACTTCAGATCACTTGTTCTTTTCCACAAAATTTTCAGTGCTCAGTCACCTCGATTTCTCGTGGACTTATTTTCATTTGGCCGATCGCGGCGAAATCAGATTGTTGTACCTCTTGCCAGAGGTCATATGGACAAGTCATTTCAGGCTAGAATCGCCAGATCTTATAACTGTCTCCCTACTAATTTAAAGGACTTCTCGATTTCTGATTCGACATATCGTAAAAGATTACTCGATCATCTTGGATCACCTGCATGAAGCTTATCCAAACTCGAGTTAGTAGTGCTGCTTTGTTGTGCTTGTTTGAGTAAATAATATTTTCTTATTTTGTCTTTTTTCAATCATAATGGGAACTAAAAATGTTTTGTCATATTTCATTTTTTTATATTTTTTTTTATCATATTATTAATTATAATTGCCATATTTAATTTTTTGTCATATTATTAATTAATCTATTTTATACCTTATATATGTAATTATACTTTTTATATACTCGCATATATTTTCACATTGTCACAACTTCAATTATACTTTAGTCACGGTTAGTAGTCCATTGTAATTTACATAAATTGGCCGCTATGTGGCTTCAAATTACATAATGAAAATAAATAAAAAAAAAAAAATTACAAAAATATATATTGGGCCAAAAAAAGGACAGTTTTTATACCCATAAAGTATATATCTTCTGGGTTGTGGTGAAATTCTGAGTCGATCTGAGCATGCCCGTCCGTCCGTCTGTTGAAATCATGCTAACTTCCGATCGAAACAAGCTATCGACTTGAAACTTGGCACAAGTAGTTGTTATTGATGTAGGTCGGATGGTATTGCAAATGGGCCATATCGGTCCACTTTTACGTATGTCATCCGATCCGGCTGAAATTTGGTACATGGTGTTAGTATATGGTCTCTAACAACGGATCTTCGATTTGGCTTTCGGAGCCTGAAAGAGAAGCAAATTTCATCCGATCCGATCCGATCCGATCAAATTTGGTACGTGGTCTTTGTATATGGTCCTTAACAACCACGCAAAAATTCGTCCACATCGGTCCATAATTATATATAGCCCCCATATAAACCGATCCCCCGATTTGGCTTGCGGAGCCTCTAAGAGAAGAAAATTTCATCCGATCCGGCTGAAATTTGGTACATGGTGTAAGCATATGGTCTCTAACAACTATACAAAAATTGGTCCGAATCGGTCAATAATTATATATAGCACCCATATAAACCGATCCCTAGATTTGGCTTGCGGAGCCTCTAAGAGAAGAAAATTTCATCCGATCTTGCTGAAATTTGGTACATGGTGTAAGTATATGGTCTCTAACAACTATGCAAAAATTGGTCCACATCGGTGCATAATTATATATAGCCCCCATATAAACCGATCCCCAGATTTGACCTCCGGAGCCCCTTGGAAGAGCAAAATTCATCCGATTCGGTTGAAATTTCGTACGTGACGTTAGTATATGGTATCCAATAACCATGCAGGAATTGGTTCATATCAGTCCCTAATTATATGTAGCCCCCATATAAACCGATCCCCAGATTTGACCTCTGGTGCCTTTTGGAGAAGCAAAATTCATCCGATCTGGGTGAAATTTGGTACGAGGTGGTAGTATATGATATTTAACAACCATGCCAAAAGTGGTCCATATCAGTTCATAATCATATATAGCCCCCATATAAACCGATCCCGAGATTTGGTTTTGAAGCCTCCGGAGGAGCTAATTTCATCCGAGTCAGTTGAAATTTGGTACATTGTGCTATTATATGGCCGTTAACAACCATGCTTAACTAGGTCCATATCGGTCTATAGTTATATATAGCCCTCAGATAAGTCGATCCCCAATCACACAAAAATTGGTCCATATCAAGTTCATAACTGTATAGAGCCCCCATATAAGCGACCCCCATATTTCAATTCTGGCTCTCTACGTACCGTGCAAAAGTCCATATCGATTCGTTATTATTTGTAGACTTACCTATACATAACCTTACCTGTCTAATATATACCACGTATGGACTTACTAACAATTTAGAAAACGATGTTAAGAAGTTTTAAGATACCACAACCCAATTAATTCGATTGTGGATGACAGCCTTTCGTAGAAGTTTCTACGCAATCCATGGTGGAGGGTACATAAGATTCGGCCTGGCCGAACTTACCGCCGTGTATACTGGTTTATTTTTAAATAGAGAAGTATGAGGAATTACTGACCTGACACTATTTGAAATATCAAGTTTGAAAATATTGACTGAATATATCGATAATTAAGAAGCAATATCTTGAAGCATTTTAGAAATTCATTGGTAGACTTACACATCTCTTTTTGAATTTTATTTTTTATTTTCATTTAATTAAGCAATTCAAAGTCGATTTAACGAATTACAATGTACTATTATATGAAAATGAAATGTATCAATTAATCAAAAATAACTATCTTTTATGAAAATTGAACTAGCAATCTTAAATCAAATACATATATTTGTTATAACATATACAGCATAAATACGATTTAAATAGTCAATATCATAGTGACTTTGTACGAAATTTATCAAAAATAGTTGTTAGAAGAGCGTAATTGATTTACCTTTTAGTTGGAGGAAAATCTACCAAAAAGCACAAAGAATTATACTAATATACAGTAAAAAAATCAACCTGTTTTAATATAATTCTACCGACTGTGGCAACCGTGCTCGTTACCCATTTCACTCCGCTGTTCGATTTTTCCAACATTTGCCAAAAAACAAAAAAATATATATTTATGTATGAAAAACATTAACTTTTATTATAGAAAATAAATCTCATATTGCCACAAGTAAAAACTCCTCCCAAGAAAGAAAGAAAATGTAAAAAAACAGGGTTTATACATGCACAATAGTAACTACATATGTAAGCATATGATTGCTCGAAATGTCGTAACCTTTTCCGGGAAAACGAAAAATCGGAAATTGTCGAAGTAAAATTAGTAAGTGTATCGGCCAATATAGGGACTCTATGGAAAGGTGATCGATGTAAACCATATATGGTATATCCCTTAATGGCTTTTTGAATATTTAGAAAAAACGAATTTTTGAAATTTTGTAAAAGTCCAAACTTTAAAATATTCGAACGGTCGACTTTTCGAAATATCGAAATGGAATTTCGACTATTTCTATTTATGATCTTAGAGCATTTAGCAGTTACTATAAAAGGACACACAGGACACATATTTGACAGACACTGGGCAAATGTTTGACAGGCATCAAAAAGAATGTCTCGCCATAGTCTAATCAGAAAATATTTTTAGCTCATACACAAAAACGATATCCAGATAATTCGGAAATAGTCCTGGAAAAGAGTTTGACATTAATTTTGGCATATATTTGTGATTAACATATACTATTAAAATTGAGTTATTTCTATGAGCTTGATTAACGCCATAATTTTTTTTAGGGAGCCACCGTGGTGCAATGTTTAGCATGTCCGCCTTGCATACAGAGGGTCGTTGGTTCAAACCCAGTTTCGAGCAAACACCAAAAAGTTTTTCAATGGTTGATTATCTCACCTCAGTAATGCTGGTGACATTTTTGAGTGTTTCTAAGCTTCTCTAAGTGGTTTCACTGCAACGTGGAACGCCGTTCGGACTCGGCTATAAAAAGGAGGTCCCTTGTCATTGAGTTTAACATAGAATAGAAGAGAGAAGTTCACCACTGTGGTATCACAATGGATTGAATAGTCTAAGTGAGCCTGAAATGTCGGGCTGCCACTATACCTAACCTAACGCCATGATTTTAACCATGTAAAACCTTGAGAGGGATTAAAATCATATGCTCTTCAAAGTGTGTATGGATGTTGACTATGTTTTGCGCACTATTCTTCACTAAAGCCGTATCAAGTATTTTAAAATCTTTGGTTGGTGTAAATACAACAATGCATCTCCCCCAATTTTTAAACTTCTTTATTTAAAACTGACTCAGGCTCACATACAATCAAGTCCTCTGGACCAGCAATAGAATTATTAGAATGTATTGTTTATAGAAAATTATTTCCATACAAATTTAAAGAATTTTTGTTTTCATACCCACCACCATAGAATGGTGATGGGGGTATAATAAGTTTGTCATTCCGTGTGTAACACATCGAAATATCGATTTCCGACTATATAACGTATATATTCTTGATCAGGGAGAAATTCTAAGACGATATAAACATGCCCGTCTGTCTGCACACAAAAAAATTTCACGAAAAATTTTCCAATTAAAATTTTAATTGAGTTTTAGAAAATATTCAATTAAAAATTTAATTGATTCAACAAAATTTTTAATTGAAACAAAATTCAATCACAAAAATAATAGTATCAATAAATTTTTTAATTGGATCAATTAACTTTTTAATTGACCTTCAATTAATTTTTTAATTGATACTATCATTTCTGTGATTGAAGACATTTCAATTAAAAATTAATTGGATCAACTAATTTCGTGATTGATTCAGAAAAAATTTTTTTGTGTGTGTCTATTGTAATCACGCTACAGCCTTCAATAATGGCGATATCGTCCTGAAACTTGGCACAGATTCGTTTTTTGTTTGCAGGCAGGTCCAGTTCGAAGATGGGCTATATCGGTCCAAGTTTTGATATAGTCCCCATATAAACCGACTTTTGGGGTCTTGGGCTTATAAAAACCGTGGTTTTTATCCAATTTGTCTGAAATTGAAAACCTAGTAGTACTTGAGGACCATAAAAAGGTGTGCCGAAAATTGTGCCCATCGGTCCATGTTTTGGTATAGCCCCCATATAGACCGATCTCCCGATTTTGTTTCTTGGGCTTCTAGAAACTGTATTTACTATCCGATTTTCCTTAAATTGTAAATCTAGAGGTATTCTGGGACCATAAAGAGGAGTGTCGAAAATGATCCGTGTCGGTCCATGTTTTGGTATAGCCCCCATATAGACCGATCTCCCGATTTTGCTTCTTGGGCGTATAGAAACTGTATTTTCTATCCGATTTGGCTGAAATTGAAAATCTAGAGGTATTTTAGACCATAAAGAGGTGTGTCGAAAATGGTCCGTATCGGTTCATGTTTTGTTATAGCCCCCATATAGACCGATCTCCCGATTTTGCTTTTTGGATGTCTAGAAACTGTATTTTCTATCCGATTTGCCTGAAATTGAAAATCTAGAAGTATTTTAGGATCATAAAGTGGTGTGTCCGTATCGGTCCATGTGTTGGTATAGCCGCCATATAGACCGATCTCCCGATTTTTATTCTTGGGCTTCTATAAACTGTATTTATTACCCGATTTGCGTGAAATTGGAAATCTAGACGTATTTTGGGACCAAAAATAGGTGTGCTGAAATTGTGTATCGGTCCATTTTTTGGTATAACCCCCATATAGACCGGTCTCCCGATTTTACTTCTTGGGCGTCTAGAGACTATATTTTCTAGACGATGTGCTTAAAATTGAAAATCTAGATGTATTTTAAGATCACAAATAGGTGTGTCGCAAAAGGTGCCTATCGGTCCATGTTTTGGCATAGACCCCATATAGACCTATCTCCCGACTTTATTTCTGGGGCTTCTAGAATCCGTAGTTTTTATCCAATTTGCCGGAAATTAGAAATCTAGAGGTATTTTAGGACCATAAAGACGTGTGTCGAAAATGGTCCGTATCGGTCCATGTTTTGGTATAGCCCCTATATAGACTGATCTCCCGATTTTACTACTTGGGCTTCTAGAATTCGTACTTTTCACCAATTCGTCTGAAAGTGGAATTCTAGATGTATTTGAGGAACATTAAGAGGTGGTGAGTAGTGGATTTGGTATAGCCCCCATATAGACCTAACTCCCGAATTGATTTCTAGGACTTCTGGAATACGGCTGACTACAAATAGGTCAGCCGAATTTGGTGTGTGTCGACCCATGTTTTAGTATAGCCTCCACATAGACCGATCTCCAGATTTAACTCCTTGGGCTTCTAGAAACCGTAGTTTTTATCCGATTTGCAAAAAATGTAAATATACTGGAATTTTAAATCCTCAAAACTGTGTATCGCGTTTATTTTTACCGGTCCGTTTGGTAAGGCATCGATATAGACCGATTTCTCTTCTTGAGGGTACACCCAAAGAAAAACTATTTTCCTCCGGAATGAAATTTTAGACCATGATCATGAAAATTGGTTGAAAAGTAAAATTTCCAGATTTTACTCATCGTATTGATTTAAAAAATGGCGGAAAAAATCTACAGATTTAGAATCTGGTTGAACTGATTTGCTTGGGAGAAAATTTGTCATCAAACTCCCTAAAATTCTATATATTATCAAGAAGATTTTTCAAAGTAAACTATTATATTTGATTCATGGTGGTGGGTATTTACGATTCGGACCGGCCGAACCTTAAATACACAGAACAACACAGAACAACATATTGAATCGGAATTCCCTTTGATTTGTTGTTTATTTAGATTTGTTGTTATGGGTTTTCCATAAATGCAAACACGAAACATTTGCACATTAGCGGAATTTCCTTAAATAAATAAGCAACATATTTTCGTTTTCATTGCTTGGGATATTCAAATGTGTTTGGTGTGTGACCACTTAAACAAATTATTGATTGATTCAGTCTACACATAGGCAATCTCTCACCCAGGCGCACACACATATAGACGTTTTCCCCTTTGAGAGAAAATGATCTAAACAAATTTCCTATTTTCTGTAACAATTTTCTCTCCACTCTACAGATCAAGTACCTCCACATTTGCATGGCGTTACTCATTATGGTGACAATATAGCCGATGAATGGTTCATTGTATATTTGTTAATGAAAATATCGCAAGAGCTACCTACAATAGTTGTGCGTGTCATAGATTCGGATGGCGAATTTTTATTAATCGAAGCTGCTGACTTTTTGCCAAAATGGGCAAATCCAGATACATGCGAGCAAAGGGTGTATATATCTGAAGGATTTATGAATTTAGTTCAGAACTCACCATCGGATACTACAAAGCTGATGTCTGTTTCAGAAGCTGTAGATAAAATTCAAAAGAATCCAACACTCTATAAAGTATCGAAGGAAATACAGGATTGCCTTGACGAAAGAATGAAGGAGTTTGAAAATACCGAAAATGCCGCACTTCATCATCAAATTGTTCGCCTTCCTCTGGGGGTGGCCATGTTATTAAAGAAAAATCCTTCACTCATCTCTGCAGCTGTGAGATCCTTCTGCGATCGAGATTCCATAGATTTGAAAGCTTGTCGATCAATGCGTTATTTCCCTCCGGAACAGCGGGTGCGTACAAATGTTTGTTTCACCAAATGTCTATATGCAATGATTATGCATAGTAGTTATTTGCCGGATCGAAATATTGGTTGGAATCTCAATGGCAATCCAAATTCTGAAGAGTATAAAGAGGACTTGTTGGGCATAAAGGTAGCTTGTGGTTTTGAAATTTTAGCTTCTCAGGCAAAGGATACGAACAGTGATGAAAAATCTCCACAATGGAAAGCTTATGTCAAAAGCCTATTGGCTAAAGGCTATTTTAAGGATAATATAGAAGGATCAGTTGAATATCAGCGGTTATTAGAAGAAGCCAAGAAATATTTCGAAGAGAACCAAACACGTTTTCGTACAGCACCATTGGTAGGAAAAGAGATATTGGAACTTCTGAGATCTACAGAGATAAATGCTGAAGAACTAAGAGATGAGGAAAACAATTTGCGGGTAAGATAAAAATAGAAGTTAATACTTTTTGTCCAAAATACCTAAAGTGTTTCATTCCAGCCCAGCGATAGTGATGATTGGCTAAACATTAGTGCTGCACAGCTAGATGCCCTGTTACTGGATCGTTATGGACCAAAAACTTTGTACAAAGCTAATGGTGATATTAAAGCTGATGAATTTACCAAAAATATATCCCAGTTTTTGGAAAAGGAATCAACATTCGAAGGTGTTGAAAGGGACTCGGATGACTATAGTACTGGTGAAGAAGAAAAGCATGCTGAAGAAGAACAACAAAAAAAATCGGATGCGTTTAAGGCCAAAGTAAAAAAGAATCATTCTATGCGTCAGGCTATGCGTAAAAATCCAGTAAATTTAAATAAATCGAATACCTCAAATGCCACCAATTCGGAACATGAAGAAAGTTTTACAACTCAGGTGAAAAGTTTTCTGGATTTTGTTATACCCGAAGATAAATGGGATTCGAATTCCGAAATGAGTGACTACGAAGACGAGGAAGATATGGAAAGAAATTTTGCAGCTATGCATGATGTAGACAAACATATTGATGCCGACATCAAAGCCTACATGGATCAAATGGATCGCGAGTTAGCTAATACAACTATTGGCCAATCATTTGATAAATCTAAAGGAAATACCAAAGCAAAATTAGCAACCGCTGAAGAGTTTGATGACATTGAAGACTTTGAGCCCATTAACATAAATGTCAACACACTGAAGAATATGATGGAGAGCTATAAATCACAGGTGGGAGGCAGTGGGCCAGTGTCAAATCTATTGAATGCAATGGGTGCTGGTATGTCAAGTGCAGCAATGATGTCGGAAAATGAATCTGATGATTTAAAAGAGTCGTCAGTTTAAAGCTTGTATTACCTTTGTTTAAAGTGGTTTTGACAGGTTACTTTGCTAAGCATTTCTTCGTGTCAAACTAAATGGAATAAAACAGTGCATAATAATATGTATAAATTTTAAAATACAGTGTACTTAATTTAATGTTTGCCTCTCATCTTTCTCAAAAACGCCAATTTATTTGTCATGTCAAATACTTTTGCTTATTTACTTGATTTTATTAAATTAATTAGATTTATAATTGTCTTTATGCATACTATAGTTAAGGCCTAAGGTTGTTTGCGAAGTCGAGGACAGGGTGCCATTTAAGTGGCAAAAGTGTGCCAAAGATCAAAGATTAGGTTAAGACCTTGCTAGAAATGTCACAGGAGAAAAACAAAGTTATCATGGAATGTGATGCTAATGTTTATCATCTGGGCCATACATATATGGGTTAGTAGTGACATTAATCAATTTTAAGGTTTGTTTTGATTACTAAAATGGTAGTCTGCAACATGGTATATGAAACAATTATTGTTACTGGAAACAGGCAAGATGTTTTAGCCTAGAAAAGAATTGCACATTCTCCTAAGGAGGAAAACGTATTCCCTCACAATATTTATGACAATTCAAGGTTTTGTGAACTAGTTCGCGAGCAAGGATAAGGCATTTGATAAAATAAAATAATTTAATAAACGTCTGAACATCTTTTTGGAAAACGGATTTCATACTAAAGGTGGTATTAAGTTCGAGTTTAGCCGCTAAAATCGCTAAAGTGAAAACTAAATCAGTAAAAAAGGTATAAAATTATACATATTTGTTGCAAATTTTATTATAACTTGATAGGGAATAGCCCAAAGCAAATTTTCACAAAGTTTGTATTCCTTAAAGTGGATTAATTAAGAAAAGTAATCGTGAAAAAATGGCGATTTTAGCGGCTAAAGGTGAGTATTAAGTTCGAGTTTAGCCGCTAAAATCGCTAAAGTGAAAACTAAGTCAGTAAGAAAAATGCATGAAATTATACATATTTGTTGCAAATTTTATTATAACTTGATGGGGAAAAGCCCAAAGCAAATTTTCACAAAGTTTGTATTCGTTAAAATGGATTATTAAAGAAAAGTAATTGTGAAAAAATCATGTTTTTAGCGGCTAAACTCGAACTTAATACCCACCTTAAACTCGAACTTAATACCCACCTTAAAGCTGAGTACTATGTTCAGTTTTCAAGCTGAAAATTAAATTAAATTATAAATATAAAATGGTTCACAATCAATTCCTTAGATCTTTTCCATTCATTATTTCACAAGACTTTATAAAAATATAATCGTCTTCATACCGATTTTTGTACTTTCAATTTAGTGCTTTGGTGAAAAATACGAACATAGTACTCACCTTAAGAAACAACAAAGAGCGGTACATGTTCGCTTTTAAGGTGGGTACTAAGTTCGAGTTTAGCCGCTAAAATCGCTAAAGTGAAAACTAAATCAGTAAGAAAAAGGAATAAAATTATACATATTTGTTGATGGCGAAAAGCCCAAAGCAAATTTTCACAAAGTTTGTATTCCTTAAAATAGATTATTAAAGAAAAGTAATCGTGAAAAAATGACGATTTTAGCGGCTAAACTCGAACTTAATACCCACCTTTAGCGTTGAAATTTCCGCGATTACTTTATGAAAATATTGTGATTAAAAGCAGATAATTTAACTCAATTGAAACGCATTGTATTTCTCATCTGGATTTCCCTTCAAATAGATTTCACCTTACACTTTGATTTCCCCCCAACATTTTTTGGTTGTTCTTGGTTTCCCGTGAAACAAATCATCGCTTTCCGAGGAAAATGTTAACATATATTTCTAAGTTTGTGGTAAACTGTTAAGGAAATGCGAAGAAACTAATGTTCTGCCACCTTCGACAAAGAAGCGTAGCACCTAATCTTACTAGTGGAGATAATCCAAAAGACTTGCGTTGAACAGGTATTTGAAGGCTGGATTATTTACCCTATAATATTGTATCACAATGGACTGAATGGTGTGAGTCCGAATCAAATCGGTAACAACCCCTACATGTACAAGTTACAACGTTTCAGGCAACTCAAGTGGGTTAATGGCATCGCGTAGCTTTCTCCTTTCTATCCTTTAGACCTTGTTACGTTGATACGCCTCTCCTCAGCTACTACCATAAACACGACACTAAACATTTTTGACGTTTTTCGCGTTTAACTCAACTTTTACATCAATTCAATACAATTTCAATTCAAAATTTTAATATTAAACATTTATTAAAATAAAACAGTTGAAGTAAAACAGCTGACTTCGAATACTCTGAATTATTACTCCCATGTTATTCCCCTCCCCTACTGTTTTGAATAGGAGGATTTTATTCCCGGGGAAAATGAATTCCCAGGGAATGTGTTCCCTAGGGAATATTCAGAATTGGGCTAATAAAATCATGAAATCGTTCTTACATTTTTGGCCAACTATCTTATGTTTACTATAGTAAGAGTTCAGAGTCAAGCTCCAAATTTGAGGAACTATACCCTGTCAGCATTTCAAAGTTCCATTTCATACTCATCGCTACCATAGACTCGTAAGTGACACTGCAACAATCGCCAACTGTGATGGGGGAAGCGTATGAAAAAGTATGAAATGCACATGAAAGTATTTTGCCATCACTATTGATTGTTACAAGAGCTATTTTATATTTTGTGAAACACCAAACGCAACTAGTTTCTTATATTTAAATAAAATCGATAATGAAGTGCTGAAACATAGTTATTTCGCTTAAAACTTTAAAAGGTATATTGGTAAACAATTTTTGACTTTCCAAGTGGAATAAAGTGATCGTTTTTCAAATATTTTTTCCAGACCCTCTGCCTCCATCGAGAATAAAAGCACTGGCTGATAGACGCTGCCACATGTAACTTGCAACTTAAAACTCAACATCTTTATTTTATTATGTTATATGTGCTGTGATAATCGTATAAATGTTATATTTATAAGAATTTATAAATGTTTAATCAAATTAATAAACATCTAAACAATCGTGTTTACTTGACCACAATGATTCTTTTACAACTACCTTAAAATTCACTTTTCCTGATAGGTTGAAGTGGCTCTCGTCGTCAAATTCAAAAAATGTTGGCAGGGTTAATACATAAGGATAATATAGTCATATTTAAAAAGAAAACAAAAAAACAAATACAATTGTGTTAAATCTTGATTAAACCCGTTAATAAATGATGTGGGAACGTGTTAGAGTGGTGACAACCTTGACTAAACACTTCTTAAATATGAAAATTTTAAAAAATTTACCTTTGCTTTTGAATAACTTTTTTCATAAATTCTTCAGTCGATCTTGTTTTCCTGCGACCCACATTAGATAAGGAATAACGTGGGTGGCCAGTATAGGAGATCGAGCTATATCTAAAACTTCCCTAATTTATTTGGAATAGTTAAATTAAAGTATGCATCCGTAGAAAGTCTGTAAAATTATAATTCGGCGAAGCTTTGAACAGGACAATACTCTATTGAGAATTCATATATTTAACATGGCTGAATAAAGAGGTTCAATCACGATTACAAAAGCAAAAATTTCAATATGTTGTTTACAATTTTAAGAAGTCAAAATCAGCTGATAAAAGTATCGTGGCATTGGTAGAAGTGGAAATTATTTATTCTTTCAATTCCCTGCCAGCATTTCAAAGTTCCATTTCATCCTCATCGCTACCACAGACTCGTAAATGTCACCACAACCATCGCGAACTGTGATGGGGGAAGCATATCAAAAAGTACAAAATGTACATGAAAGTATTTTGCCATCACTACTGTTAGAAGAGCCATTTTATTTTTTGTGAAACGCCAAGCGCAACCAGCTTGTTATATTTTATTTAAATAAAAACGAAAATAAAGTTCTGAAAACATAGATATTACGCTTAAAATTGTGAAAGGTATATGGTGAACAATTTTCGACTTTCCAAATAGAATAAAGTGATCGTTTTTCAAATATTTTTCCAGGCACGCTGTCTCCATCGAAAATAAACAAACTGGCTGATAGACGCTGCAATATGTAACTTGCTACTTAAAACTCAACATCATTATTTTATTAATAAATAAACCGAAAAAATAATAAACCGAAAAATGTTATATTTATAAGAAATTATAAATGTTTAATCAAATCAATTAACATCTACACAATCGTGTTTTACTTGACCACAATGATTCTTCTACAATTACCTTAAAATTCACTTTTTCTGATAGTTTGCTGAGGTTCTTATTGGCGTCCTTCGAAATTGATCTAAATAGGCACCTAATAATTGCACTGATGAGAAACTTGTTCGTAGTAACTTGGCGTGGTACAACTTCTCAATAGTGACGGCGCTTTTCCGACGAGTTTTTGATGTCGTATATGATTGTTTTCGACGTAGTGGGGATTCTCAGAAGAATGTTGGCAGGGTCTTCGCCAGCTATTAACAAAAACAGTTCATGATGCAGTTTAAAAACTGATGTGCGTGGTATTTTGGGACTGGAAACCCAATAAACACAAGCATTGGATAAATGCTTATATTCAATACGCTTTCCAACATTTTTTCAAAGAATTACCTTAAAATTAAATTTGAGAAATTGTTGAGAAAATCGCGTTCCCAACAAAAAACAGACATTACCCTCAACAGTAGAATTCAACACGTTAGCAACAATTTCTCAACATATTAGCAACGACTTTTCAAACTAAATTTCATTTTAATGCTTCAAACCTATTGGAAAATTTGTTGAAGGCAAGCAATTTGCAAGGCCATTTGAATTAATGTTGAATATGGGATTCACTATCAAATTGTTATAGGCCGGTACTCTATTCGGTTTTCGCGTTGAAACTCCATACAAAACCAAACAATGCGAAAAATTTGCGAAATTTTTTCCATTTGTGATACTTTGTTTTTTCGTGTTGAAAAACTGACGTTTATAGCACGGCGCCATTTGCAATGTGAATTAAGCAATAATTTATTTATTAAAAACTATTTGTGCGGGTTTATAAATCAAACACGGACCATATTTTTGTTCCGAAACTATACAAAGGATCAAAGGAATAGCAGATCAATTGCCCAAGGAAAAATAAAATGTTATTTTGTAAAAACAAGCAACAACCACCAACTTAATCCAATATCGCTCCCTGTAAAATAGCGCTCCAAGCTACCTAAAAAACGCCGCTTTCTATGTGCGAAATAATGGTTTCCATAAAAATTTTTCGCAAGAATGAACATAGTACCGGCCTTATGGTGTTACATGTGAAAAATACTTAACCTTGTGTTTGTAGGGATATGTCATCAAGATACTAAAGTCATCTTCGAACAATTCTCCAGCTATGAATGCGTGAGATGGGTTTAGATGCATTTGCTATGCAGTGTCATTTGGAGAGCTGTAACGACCACAAACGTATGATTTTGACATCTTAAAATTTTGTCGAAATAAAAAAATTTAATCATTAGGGCCCATGGTTTAACCTTCTTGTTCAACCATGATATTTAACAACGACATCTATTGTCAGAAAATCGAAATGTTACATTCGGTACACTTAACAACACTACATCGCAAACAGCTGGTCAGTTTGTTTACAAAAGAAACCGTTTTGCATTCCACGTGCAAACAAAGCTCAAAAAGCAACGATTAAAGGTAAGTACTATGTTCGCTTTTCGCGTTGAAATTTTCGTGGTTACTTTATTAAAACAGTTCAATATAAAGCGGACAAATTAACTCAATTGGTGCGTAGTTTCTTGTTCCTCTAGATTTCGGCAAGACTTTACAGGAATAAGTTTGTTTTCATTTATAATTTTGGTTATTTAAGGAAAAGTAATCGCGAAAATAAAGTGGTTTTCAACTCGAAAACTGAACATAGTACCTACCCTAATACGGAAAAAGGCGCGAACATACGACATGGAAATAGAAAACAATGGCAACAAGTTGCTTTCACAGGACACCCCACTAGAAAGGCCAATGGATGGCATCAAACGACGGACTGTTGTTGGTCCATGGAGAAATATGTGAGTATAAAAAATATTCTAGAATATAGCGATATCTGTGACTCTCCTCTTCTAGATCGGAGTTCAAAAAGGTATATGAATGGCTATTTGGTCAGAATTATTCGGCAGCTACACGTCAACAGGCTCTTGCTGAAATACGCATATGGAATTTGCGCCGTAGTAGCCAATGTCCAGCAGCTGTTTTAGCAACTGCCGTCATTGTTGAAGTACAACAAAAGGATCACCCAGACTCGATATACTCAGCCGAAGACATGCAAACATTGTATGCCAATGCCTTTACACGTTTTTTTAATTTTATGTCATCCATCATGCAAACTCATAATATGCGTACCATGTATCAAACTGCCAAGGAATTGGGATTGGAATCGTTTGTAGTCGATTTGAGACATATTTGTGCCCACGGCCAGGTGATGCCACCTTTGCAAGTACTCAGGAATACAGCAGAATACTGTATTGGATGGTTACATGACTATTATTGGGTAACACAACAAGACTCTATGTGTGATGTGGATTCTAGACGAATACGTCGTAAAGACAAAACAACATTTGATGACAATGTATCGGCACTCTTTGAGATTTACGATGCAGCACTTGAGGGCCATATGAAGGGAGCTACGAATATTAAAACACTTAAAAGGCATTTACATGGTAAACGTTTCCACAATGTTAAGGATTACTATACGGAAAACAACTTGGAAAATCTACAAGAGATTTTCAATCATATTGCAAAGAATCTTCACAGTTTGGTTAAACGTGATGTTGCCATTAAGGACATATCTGTTATATATATTGGAGCTATGCTTCGAATGCGTTACTTTTTCTCTTTATCCGATATTGAGGATCAATCTAAAGAAATGGAGAGTTTAATGGTTGTTAATCAAAGTTTATTTCGTATGTTGGCAATTTATGGTTTCCTAGATGATTTCTTTATGGCTCTGTTAGAAATAGCAGAAAGTCCAATTGCTGAAACATCGAAACGAACAGCAGCAAGTTTTTGGGCCATACAGATAATAAAAGGGTTTCAAGCTTTCCGAAAATGCAAGCAAATGTACAAAGCCGAAATGGATGCGGTAAGTTTGGAGTATTATAGGATTAAATCCCTTAAGCAACAGCTATTAGTTAATTTCTGTTAGGTATAAACCGTAATACTAGGCTCCAGGCTTTGTTTTATAAATTCCAAGAACTATGGAAGCAGAGTGTAGTTTTGTAAATGTGGACTTGCATCACGACCTTAAAATACAAAAACATTTTCCAACAACTTCCCTTGAAAAATAGTTTTTGGAGATGAAATATGCAAATTTCACATAAGTACATACCGACTGATACATGTAAAGGGTGGCTGATATATAATGCAACAAAGTAAAGCACTATATATATTTTTAAAATTTTTTTTATTCAAAAGTTTAAGTAACTCAGCAAAAAAAAGTCGCCAAAAAAGTAATGAAATGGAGAAAAATTGACGCAGAAGCGATGAATTTAACATGGGCTTGTCATACGACGGAAGTCCTCCATATCAACAGCCGTTGCACTGAATTTGCATCACTTCTTTAGGTGTGATTCGAATTCAATGTTTTGGAATAAATAATTTTTATAATTTTTTATAATTTTTAATGGATTCTAACGCTTGTCGGAAACGTTTTCAAAAATTCACAATTTTTTCAGATTGGGTTTAGCATTTTTGTCGACAAAATTTCTCTGTTTTTAACCTATTTGAAACAAATAGAGTTAAAATTATCCATTAAAAGTATGAAAAAACCAAATTATAGAAAATCGAATTAAAATAGCTTCGTGGGTAGTTAAGATAAAAAAACATCATTGGGAGTGCATCTTCTGGAAGTGCTTTTAAAGTTATGCCTTTGGAAGAACTTCCAAATTTTTTTGCTGGGTAAGTTTAGATTTGTTGAAATTGGCACGAATTAAAGGCTTCAAACGCCAATTTGATCAGACACTAGACGAAAGTGGCTCCGCGGTATTTTGGATCATTCCCGGCGAAGCACCGTCTTCAAATGATCGATACTATGGTACATTTTAATGCCTACTTTATTCTCCCAAATGCCTCAGGCGCAAAATTCGGAGTCAACAGATTGAGATAGTTTGGTGGCCATCGTACGCTAGAAATAAAACGAGTAGGGAATGTCCATGGTCTGCTGTGCTTGAGTTCTGGTGGCCAATCGAAGATGCACATTTTCAGATGACTTCATTAGCAAGTAAACCCGATATTTTTTTTTACAAACTGCTCAATTCGAAAAAGAGAAAACCGAATTCTGACACTGGCCACTTTTGCGCATACGAAGCAACTGCTTGGTGCTCGGTAAGCTCTTGTACTTTTTATACCTACCACCATAGAATGGTGAGAGAGGTATAATAAGTTTGTCATTCCGTTTGTAACACATCGAAATATCGATTTCCGACTATATAAGTATGTATATTCTTGATCAGGGAGAAATTCTGAGACGATATAAGCATGTCCGTCTGTCTGTTTGTTGTAATCACGCTGCAGCCTTCAAGGCCGTATTCAGGGGGGGGATGAGGGGGATCAAACCCCCCCCCCCCCGAAATGAATGAATGTTTTTATATAAATAAATATATATTTTTAGCTGCATAGAAAAATATTATCGAAGATGTTGAAGAAAAGCTGGAGGTTTTATTTTGAAAAACGCTTACCTATAAAACTTGCACAAATCATAGAATACTAGTTGAAAAGCCCGTCAAACGACGGTAAAAAAAAAAAAAATTATTTTTGTTCTCGCAACACAAATTTCATTTTTGGAAAATGTATTTCTGCTTTTTATGTGTGTTTGTTGTTCCTTTTGTGAACATGACTCGCTTTGTTTGGCCATAGCAACAACAACGAAACAGCCAAACACACATGTGTAAATGAAATGGTGCAAAACCTGCGAAAAGAACCTGCCTAATTCAGCGATGGAAGCAATAAAGAGATTTTTCCAAACGTGCATATTCTTTTAAAAATTTTGGTCACTTTGCAGTTACTCAGGGATGGAAAATACAATTTTTAAGAAAGTACAAAAAAGGTATTTTTTGAGCAGAAAGGTACTTTTTACTAGATTTGAACAAAAATTTCACTGGAAGATTATTGTCAAGAGACTGAATTTTAAAGAAAATAAAATTTTGACAAAATTTTCTATAGAAATAAAATTTTGCAAAAATTTCCTATAGAAATAAAATTTTTACAAAATTTTCAATTGAAATAAAATTTTGACAAAATTTTCTATAAAAATAAAATTTTGCAAAAATTCTATATAGAAATAAAATGTTGACAACTATTTCTACCGAAATAAAAAATCAATAATATAGAATCGCATTCTTTTTTCGACTAAAACTTTCTTGAAGTTCAATAAAATCCTGTTTTTGACTTTTATGCCTCTTTTACAAAATCGAGATTTTCTTCCCACATGAACATGTCTGTTTTGCCATATTTGTAAAAGACTATTAGCAAATAAGGTTGATAAAGACTTTCTCAAAATATTAAAATATTTTGTCAAAACTATTGTACCATAAATCTGATATCGACTCAAAAATGTCTACACAAATCACTAAATCATTCGCAGGGGTACTACGATACTGACCGGGGTGAAAAAGGTTTGAAAAAAGTACTATAGTACTGCATTTTCCATCCCTGCAGTTACTACGTGCTCATCCGAACGTTCATTTTCAACAATGAAGAGATTAAAGACGTATCTTAGAAATTCGACTAGCGAGAGTAGACTCAAAGGATTGGCATTAATGTCGGTTCATCGCCGAATAAATGTGCCGACTGAAGAAGTCATTGATTTATTTTCTGCCCAAAAAGCCCGTCGGCTCAATTTAATATTATAACAAGTAAAAGATCGGTAAAAACTTAATCCGATACACGTTTTTGTGAGCTATACTAAAATATGGACCGATACTCACCGTTTTCGGCGCACCTCTTTATGACCCGAAAATACCTCTAGATTTCCAATTTCAGGCAAATAGGATAAAAACTTCGGATTCTAGAAGCCCAAGAAGTAAAATCTTGAAATCGGTCTATATGGGGGCTATACCAAAATATGGACCGATACTCACCATTTTCGGCACACCTCTTTATGGTCCTAAAATAGCTCTAGATTTCCAATTTCAGACAAATTGGATAAAAACTACGGTTTCTATAAGTCCAAGAAGTAAAATCGGGAGATCGGTCTATATGGGGGCTATACCAAAACATGGACCGATAATCACCATTTTTGGCACACCTCTTTATGGTCCTAAAATACCTCTAGATTTCCAATTTCAGGTAAATTGAATAAAAACTGCGGTTTCTATAAGCCCAAGAAGTAAAATCGGGAGATCGGTCTATATGGGGGCTATACCAAAACATGGACCGATAATCACCATTTTTGGCACACCTCTTTATGGTCATAAAATACCTCTAGGTTTCAAATTTCAGGCAAATTGGATAAAAACTACGATTTCTATAAGCCCAAGACCCCAAATCGGGAGGTCGGTTTATATGGGGACTATATCAAAACCTGGACCGATATAGCCCATCTTCGAACTTGACCTGCCTGCAGACAAAAGACGAGTTTGTGCAAAATTTCAGTACGATTGCTTCATTATTGAAGACTGTAACGTGATTACAACAGACAGACGGACAGACGGACTGACGGACAGACGGACATCGTTATATCGTTTTAGAATTTCTCCCTGATTAAGAATATATATACATTATATAGTCGGAAATCGATATTTCGATGTGTTACAAACGAAATGACAAACTTATTATACCCCCGTCACCATTCTATGGTGGTGGGTATAAAAATATTGTATACATACCTATGCATAAATAAAATTTTCTACACATGAGATTATATGAATATTTTTTTTTAAGTTGAACCCCCCCCCCCGAATTAAAATCCTGGCTACGGCCTTGGCAGCCTTCAATAATGGCGCTATCGTCCTGAAATTTGGCACAGTTTCGTCTTTTGTTTGCAAGCAGGTGAAGATTTGGGGTCATGGGCTTATAAAAACTGCAGTTTTTATCCAATTTGCCTGAGATTGGAAATCTAGAGGCATTTTAGGATCATAAAAAGTTGTACCGAAAATGGTGCCTATCGGTCCATGTTTTGGTATAGCCCCCATATAGACCGATCTCCCGATTTTACATCTTGGACTTCTAGAATCCGCAGTTTTAATCCAATTTACCTGAAATTTGAAATCAAGAGGTACTCTAGGACTCTAGAGACTTGCACCGAAAATGGTGAGTACCGGTCCATGTTTTCATATAGCCCCCATATAGACCGATCTCCCGATTTTACTTCTTGGGCTTCTAGAGTCCGTAGTTTTTACCCAATTTGCTTTTTGGGCGTCTATAAAGTGTATTTTCTATCCGATTTGTCTGAAATTAAAAATCTAGAGGTATTTTAAGACCACAAATTGGTGTGCCGAAAATGGTGATTATCGGACCATGTTTTGATATAGCCCCCCTATAAACCGATCTCCCGATTTGGGGTATTGGGCTTATAAAAACTAGTAGTTTTTATCTAATTTTCCTGAAATTGGAAATCTAGAGGTATTCTTGGACCATAAATAGGTGTGCCGAAAATGGTGTGTATCTGTCCATGTTTTGATATAGGGCCCATATAGACCGATCTCCTGATTTTACTTCTTGGGCTTCTAGAATCCGCAGTTTTAATCCAATTTACCTGAAATTTGAAATATAGAGGTACTCTAGGACCCTAAAGACTTGCGCCGAAAATGTTGAGTACCGGTCCATGTTTTGATATAGCCACCATATAGACCGATCTCCCGATTTTACTTCTTGGGCTTCTAAAATCCGTAGTTTTTACCCAATTTGCCCGAAATTAGAAATCTGGAGGTATTCTAGGAAGATAAAGAGATGTGCCGAAAATGTTGATTATCGGACCATGTTTTCATATAGCCCCCATATAGACCGATCTCGCGATTTTAATTCTTGGGCTTCTAGAATTCGTAGTTTTTATCCAATTTGCCTGAAATTGGAAATCTAGAGGTTTTCCAGGACCATAAAAAGTGTGCCGAATATATTGTGTATCGGTACAGTTTTTGATATAGCCCCCTTATAAACCGGCTCTCCGATTTGGGTCTAGATTCTGGAACTACAATTAGATGTGCTGAATACTGTGTGTATCTTTCCATGTTTTGGTATATTACACCGAACTCCCGATTTAACTCTTAGGGCTTCTAGAAATTTAGTTTTTGTCCGATTTGCCACAAATTGAAAATATACTGGCATTTTAGACCCATAACAAAGTGTATATGATTTAGTTTTATCGGTCCATTTGGTAAGGCCTCCATATAGACCGATTTCACTTATTGAGGGTATAGAAGGCGCACTGATCATGAAAATTGCTTGAAACTGAAGGCAAAATTTCCAGATTTTACTTCTCGTAATCATTTAAATAATTGGGATGAAAATCTACAGATTTTAGATTTGAAATCAAGGCGTTATTTCATCATTTTCTTGCACACTTACGAGAGATGTTTATGATTCCTCTAAAACTCAAACATAAAATAGCTCTTATAAATTCAGAATCTGGCGTAGTCATCATAAGTAAAATCTTTACATTTATCTGTGGGAAGCGTACTGGTTGAACTGACCTGCTTGGGAAAATATCTGTCATCAAACCCCCCTGAAATTGTCAAAGGAAACCATTATATTTGATTCATGGTGTTGGGTATTTAAGATTCGGCCCGGCCCAACTTACTACTGTATATACTTGTTGGAGTTACAATGGCTTTAGTCCAAGTTCATTTTTCAATATGTGTTGCATACGTTCTCGCAATATGTTCAGCTCACAAGAAAGTGGTAGAGCCACTGCGGCCTGGATTTGGGCAGATTTGATCGGTGATTATATTTGGTGTTGTTACCCCTCGTTTTCATCCATTTTTGGACACTATGAAACACCGTCTTATCACTGTAACGAGCAATAGTACGATAAATAAAAAATTTATTCACATTTAAATGCTTGAGGACTCTAACGATGGCCACTTGTGGTTTTCCCAACCAAATATACTTCAAGCACACTATAACGATATTTACATTTGAACCGATTTGAATTATTCTTTGCAAGTTTAGTTGATATTTTGAAACATTATTTTGTGCCCATTTTGAGTATGAATGGAATATTTTGGTCAAATTCCGGAAGATTGGGCAATGCATATATATGGAAAATATATATACATTTTAATCCGATATTGAAAATTGTTCGTCTTTGTGCCAAGGAAACAGTCTAAACAAAATTTCAACAAAATCGACCAACAATTACTTGCCAACAAAAAATACATGGGCATACACGGACAAACACCAAAGGCTAGATAGAATCAGTAGGTGATTCTGTGTTGATCAGTCTAAAAACAATATTTCTGATAGGCACATTTTCATGCAGATCAAAGTTATTACACCCTGACCACTATGTGGTTTAGGGTATATTTATGGGAGTTATGAATATTTTTTCTCAGACTATATAAATTATATTTTATTTTAGTCCTTTACGTTTTAGTAATTGAGTGTAACCATAAATTCTTTCTATTTTACAGAAAACTAAGATTAAAGAGCCGCCTTTTTCTCTCAACAATCTAACAGAAATATCCTCGGCAACACGAGAATTTTATATATACAGTGGAGTTCCAATGAAAAGAACATTGTTATTGGGCGATCACTTTCGTCGTCCTTGGGTTTGGGTATTTGAACGTGATTTCTTAGAAGAACGTCTAGAACTTATCAATGAATATACAGCTCCAATATTAAAGAAGTAGGTTCAAATATCAAATTATAAAAAAAGTCTCCATAAAAATATTTTATATTTTCAGCATTCTACCCTTAATAGTACCTGCATTGACTTCCACTGAAATGGATACATTTACTAAATTAATTGATTGCTTTTTTATAGAAAATAATGAGAATGATATTAATGAGAAGACAAAAAGTGAGAGTCCTACTATATACACAGTTGAAGACTTATTGCAAAAAGTGAATAAGGATGGTGTATCAGAAATGGACATAGACGAAGGTGTAATGGAAGTTCCATGTAAATCGGGTTCATATGGTTTATGGAGTGAAATAGAAGGTAATTATTTGCAATATTTTATTATAACACAGATAAACTTGATTTCGATATTATTTTCTTTCAGATGATGATTGGAAATCATGTCCTCTAGGTCGTGTTCCTTGGGAACTTTAAAATTGTCTACATTATTGTGTTGCCAAATAATAAAAAAAAAGACTGTCTTTATTCGATTCATCGATCATAATTTTTTTTCACTAGTTTGAAATTACATGGAGTGAAAACTTAACCTTAGTCTATGTGAGCCTAAAATATGAGGCTGCCGAGATGGGCTATGTTTATAGCATGGAGCTGCACTGAATCAAAAGTTATTGCCTTCACTGTATATTGTGTTTTCATCAAAAAGGAACAATTTAAAAAATAAGCAAATATTTTTAAATATCAAAATTAAGCAAATTTCGATGGACACTACAAAAAATAATTAGCCTACGAAATCGATGGGAAAACTTTATCTGAAATCAGAAATAGATAAAAGATATCGCTCGTCGGTTCAATATTTAACTTAGATACTAAAAAAATAAAATAAAATTATTGCAAGTAAGCCAAGATCAGGGAGACCAGGAAGATTGGTCGTCGTTTGGAGAAGAGAATTTTACGAACTGTTAACAAATCTCCCAATGTTATTGTGTTTCTAATTGCTGTAAATCATGGGATAACTGTAGATCCACGAACCGTAAGAAGTTGCCTTAAACGAAATGGATGGAATTTCTAAAACTTTTACTAGTGTGTTCGACGGCGTACTCAATTCTCTATTGCATATTACCTTTACCAGAATTTCACATTCATTTAAAAAATTTGGTGTTTTTTTATCAAAAGAAGAAAGAAAGAAAGCAAATTGAAAACAAATTAGAAATCATGCCTCTGCAGAAGTAAAAATGGTCATCAACGGTGTGCACACAAACTACAGCGCTATGAATGGACTTCAGACGTTAATACATATCTTGGTCTATGGTCCCATACAATTTCAAGGAAGGTGAGATGAAAAAAATTGAAATCAGTTTATATTATTGGTCACATGACCTTTATGGATCTATATAGTACAAAAGTAAAAAATCACAAGAAAATCGCTATAGTCACATTTGATATATAATCGAATTTTGATTTTGGCCAAGATCGGCTAGTTCACTTCTTTTGAGAACCAAAATCGACCAATCGACTTTTTAGGTTGAATACGATCGACCAATTTTTAAAGGAAGTCGAAAAGTCGGTTTTTGATTGAAATGGGAATATGACGTAAATCTTTTTGAAATTGAAAATTTTTGCTGCATACCTACCAATTAATAAAAAATTAATAAAAGTGATATTTATGAACAGACTAGCGTAACCAGGCCCGCTTCGCTGTGCCTCCCGAAGCCTTTTTTTGGTTAACTTAGTCAACCATATCCTTCGATCTGAAAACAAGTTAAAAAAGATTTGAACTCTTTTAAAGAGTAGGGTCAGGGGAAGTATGGCCCAAAAACTGAAGTACTGATTATTCACTCCATGGTTTCCACACACGTGCTCCGTACATTTCAAAAATCAGAATACTTGCTTTTTCGTTTATATACAGAAATAGGGCGGTTATGCACATGTAAAACGGACCGGCTTAAAAAAATCGGGTATCCCTTTCAACCAAATTTTTGTTTTTTAATTGTTCTGAATTCAAATTATTGGGCAATCTTCTACATTTCCTGTGAATTTCAAGCGTGTTTTGCCAACTTCATGTAAATTTAAATTTTTACTTAAAAAAATCTGGCAGAGGCCTGTGGAAGAATCAAAATTATATACCGAGTTCCCATTTATCGACAATCCTCTACATTCTATTTTCAAAAAATCGGGCAACAGGGAATTGAGAATTCTAGTTTTTTTTTCAGTTTTAGAGGAGGTCTCCCTCCCCGTCCCAATATCGAAAAATTATATAGTGTATATTGTCCCAGAAAATCTCAAGCAAATTATAAGCCTAATTTTTAAACAGCAGGGCACCCCTTGCCCTCTTCCCTATTCCATTACGAATATCACAAAATCAAATATCAATTATAATAATGTTACCTACCCCACATCCTCTGCAAATTTCAAGTAAATTGGAAAAGTTTAATTGCTTCACGGTATGTACTTGAGGAGAAAGGAGGTCTCCCTATGCCTTTTTATTTTTCCCCGACCAAATATTAATCATATACCTCATATAAATTTCATAATCTCCCCAAGTTCTCCGTAAAATTTCAGTAAGTCGACAAATTTTAGTTTTTTCTCACTGTACTTTAAAAAAAAGTGGGACAAAGGGGAGGCCCCCTCCTCGACAAAATATCGAAAAATAAAGTAGCTGTTCTTTGCCTAGACGTCCCCTTCAACCTTCTCTGAAAATTTCAAGCAAATCGGTATTCTCTGTAAATCTCAAGTAAATCAGAGAATTTTGCTTTTTTACTGCACTTTAGACAAAAATTCGTATAAAGAGGTGGTCTACATCCGCGATCAAATATTGAAAAATAAAGTAGCGGGTCTATGTCTAGACATCACCCCTAACCTTCCTTGGAAATTTCACCTAAACCGGAGAACTTTAGCCCAATTTTGAAAAAGTCGGGCAAGGGGGATGTCCCCCTCCCCCACCAGATATCAAAAAATGAGGTACCCTATTCTTACCACATGATTACCCTCTACGTTCTCCGAACATTTTTCATGTGAAAAAAATAAATTTATTTTATGACAAAAGCTGCTGCGATGAATTCAAATTATAAATTTTTGTAATGTGCGCTGTATGTATAAAAAATTTTCCCGCTTTTCCGTTGAAACTTTTCTTGAATTTTCTTTGCTATAACCTTACGGAGCCCGAGACCAGTCCAACGAATGAAATCGGTTCGTGCGTTCTGGAGTTGCATTAGAGATGGCGCTGCATATATAAAAAAGATATTCCCGCTTTTCCGTTAAAACTTTTCTTGACTTTTCTTTTCTATAACCTTACGGAGCCCGAGACCTTACAAAACCATGGAAATCGGTTTGTGCGTTCTGGAGTTATTGCGTCAAGAAGAAAAAGCCCACTTATTTTTATATAGTAGAAGAAGATAGCTCTACATTACCCACAGTTGCGTACCGTTAAAACAGCAACTCAATTTGTTTTAAGCCTCCCAACAATTCTTTTTTATCCTCTGAAAATAGTGAGCTTATGGAAGAGACGTATTTCAGCCACACTAGGACAAGCAAACATACAAAAGTATGTGAACAGAGGCACTCCCCAAGGAGGAGTTCTATCACCTCTTCTTTGGAATGTTGCTATAAATAGCCTTCTGGTTACTCTAGAAAAAGAAAGGATAAAAGTGGTGGCATACGCAGATGATGTAGCTCTGGCAGTCAGGGGAAAATTCCCATCCACAATCAGAGATATTATTCAGAGGGCCCTCCGGATGACTGAACAATGGGCGAAAGACAATGGTCTTGGGGTAAATCCTGCAAAGACAGAATTAGTCATGTACTGCAAAGATCGCAAAACTCCCACGGTTAGGCCTATTTCCTTAGGGGGTATTGAAATTCCCTTTGGTGATTGTGCAAAATACCTTGGCGTTATTTTGGACAGGAAGCTGAACTTTAAGCTTAATATTGAAGAAAGGGCGAGGAAGGCAACTGTAGCTTTGTACTCGTGCAAAAAGGCAATAGGAAAAAAGTGGGGACTAAAACCAAAAATTGTGCATTGGCTATACACGGCAGTGGTTAGACCTATAATGCTATATGGTGTTGTAGTCTGGTGGCCGGCACTTCAGAAACCGACTGGTTTAGATAAAGTTCAGCGTATGGCGTGTTTGTGTATTTCAGGCGCATTCAGCAAGACAGGTACAAATTCCCTTAATGTCATGCTGCATCTATTGCCTTTAGACATTTTGGCCAGTCAGCTGCAACAACGGCTGTGCGGTTGCGCGAACTATCGCTGTGGTCGGAAAAGGGTTACGGTCACAGTTCTGTCCTCAAAATAATGTCAGATGTGCCTAACGTAGTGGATTACACTTTGGCGAGTCCACTTTTCGACAAAAAGTTTGAGACTCTAATCCCCAACAGTGAGGCGTGGTGCACACAGACCCCGGGGAATAAAGAATATATAGATTTCTACACTGATGGCTCCAAATTGGATGGACAAGTGGGTTTCGGAGTATATTCTAATGATCTGGAACTTCAAATAGCGAAAAGATTACCTAATCACTGTAGTGTTTTTCAGGCTGAAATATTAGCAATAAGAGAGGTGGCGAATTGGCTGAGAAGTAATGTCCCAAAAAATGTGGGCATTAATATATACTCAAGACAGTCAACCTGCAATAAAATCCTTGGACTCTGTGTTCCTCAACTCGAAAACGGCCATCGATTGCCGCAAATCTCTCAATGAGATGGCTGAGCAGTACAATATTCACCTAATATGGGTGCCTGGCCATAGGAACATACCGGGGAACTGCGAAGCGGATGAGTTGGCAAGGCTAGGGACTACCTTACATATTCCAGGGGAACTAGAATTTGTTGGTATGCCCCTAGCTACCTACAAGCTCATGCTGCGTGAGAAGGCTGTTATGATGGCAAATGTTCGATGGGAGAATTGCAAGGGTTGTAACGACACCAAGCAAATATGGCCCCATTTCAACTTAAACCGCACACTAGATATGCTAATGTTCTCGAGACGTCAGATATCACTCCTGATATCTGCTATAACGGGTCGCTGCCTGATAGGAGATTTTGCAAAAACTATTGGCGCGAAGTATAATGACTATTGTATGAGCTGTCATGATGCGGAGGAAAAAGAATCAATTAAACACCTTTTGTGTGAGTGTCCTGCATTTTGTGTAAAGCGCAAGCAACTTTTAGGAGCATATAGCTTCAGATTACTGACGGATCTGGAAAACGTTAACTTAAGCAGTCTGCTAATATTTTTGGAACAATCTGGTTGGTTCAACAAAGAAAAATAATCAAGAAGGTTCAGCGGTTAAAACTAGAAGTGCCCATATGTAATAGGTACTTTTAGTTAATGTGGTATCACAATGGACTGAATAGTCTAAGTGAGCCTGAATCTTAATCGGGCTGCCACTTTAACCTAACCTAACCTATGGCATCGCTTGTACGCACACAAATTTTTTTTCTGATTCAATCACGAAATTAATTGATCCAATTAATTTTTTAATTGAAATGCCTCCAATCACAGAAATGATAGTATCAATTAAACAATTAATTGAAAGTCAATTAAAAATTAATAGATTCAATTAAAAAAATAATGGATATATAATTTTTGTTATTGATTTCTGTTGTTGAATCAATTAAATTATAAATTGAATATTTTTTTAAAACTCAATTAAGACTTTAATTGGAAACATTTTCGTGAAAATTGTTTTTTGCGCACAAAAACCGAAAATACGTCGGAATCCGACTTTCGAAATAGTCGAAAGTCAGTTTTCCCAAATTTTAAAAAGTCGGGAAGTCAACATCAAATTTGTGAAGCAGCTGTAAGACGATTTTCCAAGTACTTTTTGGGTCTAGATTTCTATACCCACCACCATACGATAGTGATGGGGATATAATATCTTTGCCATTCCGTCCGTGGATGTCCACTTCTGAGAGGTTTCACAGTATATAGTCCATGTATAGATTATTAAAATGATCCATTTAAATTAATAAGCTTCCACTAAATCTTTCCACGAATCATATGAATGGCGATTAGAGTAGAGCTCGACCCAAGTGAGTTTTTTGGTCCGAATATTTTCCAAAAACTTTTAATTAACCCTCTAATGCCCCGTCTCATTAAATAAGGAAGCTTTTAGTAAAACACGCCGTAAGACAATAAAAATGGGTAAAATAAAAAAAAATTAGTTGAAACTGTTCAAGAGGCTTTGCATACTGAATTTAACCGTATACATTTGTATACCCTCCACCATAGGATGGGGGGTATATTAACTTTGTCATTCCGTTTATAACACATCGAAATATTGCTCTTAGACCCCATAAAGTATATATATTCTGGGTCATGGTGAAATTCTGAGTCGATTTGAGCATGTCCGTTCGTCTGTTGAAATCACGCTAACTTCCGAACGAAAGAAGCTATCGACTTGAAACTTGGTATAAGTAGTTGTTATAGATGTAGGTCGGATGGTATTGCAAATGGTCCATATCGGTCCACTTTTACGTATAGCCCCCATATAAACGGACCCTCAGATTTGGCTTGCGGAGCCTCTAAGAGAAGCATATTTCATCCGATCCGGCTGAAATTTGGTACATGGTGTTGGTATATGGTCTGTAACGACCATGCAAAAATTGGTCCACATCGGTCCATAATTATATATAGCCCCCATATAAACCGATCCCCAGATTTGGCTTGTGGAGCCTCAAAGAGAAGCAAATTTCATCCGATCTTGCTGAAATTTGGTAAATGGTGTTGGTATATGGTCTCTAACAACCATGTAAAAATTGGTCCAAATCGGTCCATAATTATATATAGCCCCCATAAAATCGTTCTCCAGATTTGACCTCCGGAGCATCTTGGAGGAGCAAAATTCATCCGATCCTGTTCAAATGTGGAACGTGGTGTTAGTATATGGTCTCTAACATCCATGCAAAAATTGGTCCACATCGGTTCACAATTTTATATAGGCCCCATATAAAGCGATCCCCAAATTTGGCTTGCAAAGCTTCTAAGAGAAGAGATCCGGTTGAAATTTGGAACATAGTGTTAGTATATAGTCTCTAACAATCGTGCCAGAAATGGTCCATATCGGTCCATAATTATATATAGCCACCATATAAACCGTTCTCCAGATTTGCCCTCCGGAGCCTCTTGGAGGAGCAAAATTCATCCGATCCGGTTTAAATTTGGAACGTGGTGTTAGTATATGGTCGCTAACAACCATACCAAAATTGGTCATATCGGTCTATAGTTGTATATAGCCGATCTCCAATCACACAAAAATTGGTCCATATCAGTTCATAATCATGGTTGCCGCTCGAGCCAAAAATAATCTATCAAAATTTTATTTCTATAGGAAATTTTGTTAAAATTTTATTTCTATAGAAAATTTTCTTCTATAGAAAATTTTGTCAAAACTTTATATCTATTGAAAATTTTATTTCTATAGAAAATTTTGTTAAACTGAATTATAAACGTATTAATCGGTATTTTTTGATGAACAACGTATGGACTTACTTACAATTTACAAGACGGTGTTAGGAGGTTTTAATATACTTTGCCATCGGTAAGCGTTACCGCAACTCAAGTAATTCGATTGTGGATGGCAGTGTTTAGAAGAAGTTTCTACGCAATCCATGGTGGAAGGTACATAAGCTTCGGCCTGGCCGAACTTGCTGCCGTATATACTTGTTCTTGTTTAGTTTTCTTGCTTTCGTGTCGTTAACATTGAATATTTAAAAAGCTGGCAACAAAATTGGGGCATTAGAGGGATAAAGAAGTTTATGGAGTTTTACTTCCATGCCATTCAGTCTTATCTACATTTAAAAATTCTGTAATTTGATATTATATTTTTTGTACATTTTGTCCATGCAAACTCGATCTTCGTTCGGAATAAAGGCATCTTGCTGCACTGAACAATTGTTCGCTGGTCACGCTTAAATAAAACATTTAAATTTAATTTTAAATAAACGAAAGCTAATGAAATACATTATTAAAAAGGATTCGCCTTCGGTTAATCGGCCTTTTGGCCAAATAAAAATAAAAATTCGAAATGAAACAAGTAAGGAAAGTCTTAAGTCGGGCGGGGCCGACTATATTATAACCTGCCGACTATATTATTGTAAATCTAAATTTTTGATACCATATCATATCCGTCAAATGTGTTGGGGGCTATATATAAACGTTTGTCCCAAATACATACATTTAAATATCACTCGATCTGGACAGAATTTGATAGACTTCTACAAAATCTATAGACTCAAAATTTAAGTCGGCTAATGGACTAGGGTGGAACGCAATGTTAGTAAAAAAAATATGGGAAACATTTAAATCTGAAGCAATTTTAAGGAAACTTCGCAAAAGTTTATTTATGATTTATCGCTCGATATATATGTATTAGAAGTTTAGGAAAATTAGAGTCATTTTTACAACTTTTCGACTCAGCAGTGGCGATTTTACAAGGAAAATGTTGGTATTTTGACCCTTTTTGTTGAAATCAGAAAAACATATATATGGGAGTTATATCTAAATCTGAACCGATTTCAACCAAATTTGGCACGGATAGCTACAATGCTAATTCTACTCCCTATGCAAAATTTCAACTAAAGCGGAGTTAAAAATTGGCCTCTGTGGTCATATGAGTGTAAATCGGGCGAAAGCTATAAATGGGAGCTATATATAAATCTGAACCGATTTCAATCAAATTTGGCACGCATAGCTACAATCCTAAATCTACTCCCTGTGCAAAATTACAACCAAATTGGGCCAAAACTCTGGCTATTAGAACCATATTAGTCCATATCGGGCGAAAGATATATATGGGAGCTATATCTAAATCTGAACCGATTTCAACCAAATTTGGCACGCATAGCTACAATGTTAAATCTACTCCCAGTGCAAAATTTCAACCAAATTGGGCCAAAACTCTGGCTTTTAGGACCATATTAGTCCATATCGGGCGAAAGATATATATGGGAGCTATATCTAAATCTGAACCGATTTCAATCAAATTTTTCACACTTGACTATACTACTAATTGTACTCCTAGTGCAAAATTTCAACCAAATTCGGCCAAAAACCTGGCTTCTGGGGCCATATAAGTCCATATCGGGCGAAAGATATATGGGAGCTATATCTAAATCTGAAACGATTTCAATCAAATTTTGCACACTTGACTATACTACTAATTGTACTCCTAGTGCAAAATTTCAACCAAATTCGGCCAACAAACTGGCTTCTGGGGCCATATAAGTCCATATCGGGCGAAAGATATATGGGAGCTATATCTAAATCTGAACCGATTTCTATCAAATTTTGCACACTTGACTATACGACTAAGTGTTATATTTGTACAAAATTTCAAGCAAATCGATATAAAACTCTGGCTGCTGGGTTCATATTAGTGCATATCGGGCGAAAGATATAATGGGAGCTATATGTAAATCTGAACCGATTTCTTCCAAAATCAATAGGGTTCTATTCTGACCCAAATTAGGAACATGTGCCAAATTTGAAGGCGATTGGACTTAAATTGCTTAGACTTTGATCACAAAAATGTGTTCACAGACAGACGGAGGGATGGACGGACGGACGGACAGACGGACATGGTTATATCGACTCAGGGACCCACCCTGAGCATTATTGCCAAAGACACCATGTGTCTATCTTGTCTCCTTCTGAGTTTTACAAACATATGCACTAACTTATAATACCCTGTTCCACAGTGTGGCGCAGGGTATAAAAATCCTTGCTGGCAAGCGTTTTACTTCAAATGAAGATGCAATTACAGTTGTAAACCACTATTTTGAAGAGGAAAACTATCGTGTCTGTTCTGGTACACACATGTACAATTTTCGTGTGGTGTCACACTTAAAAGGTGTTCTGGCCAACACTATACACCGTCATAAACCTGAAAAATGTACACGAACATTTCTTTCGTGTAGGCTTAGTGTACAGCCATCGTATGCAAAGTTAGAAGTTTTTATAACAAATAAATAACAGATTCTGAAACTTTAATATGTTTTTTATAAATATTTGCAAATTTTATTGGGAAAGTCACTTATATATGGCAGAAACCACGATTTTAAAAATCCATCTAAAATTTGAACCAAAATTTCCTCTGATTGGTGTATAAATTTTGGGGTTGTTTTAATCAGTTGATTTTCAGTGTGTTCGAAAGTATAATGTTGCCACAATTTTTAAAAGGTAACACAAAAAAGTTTTAAGCAAAATTATCTTTGATTTTTGTGAATACTATTCGCTTTCCTAAACAAATCAAAGGTCTTTTTGAAAATATAAGGTAATTAAATTATAACTTTTACAAAATCAATGGGCTAAGAAAAGTGAATTTTACCAAATTTATTGCATGAAAAATATGGCATCTTCAATTCTGCAAAGTGTTCTTGGTGCACAAATCACTGAGCAAATTAAAAAAAACTAACGCCGCCAATATCTTTCTGCATGGAGGCCGCCACGATAGAAAATTTGTTTGCAATATTATTGTAAATATTTAAGCAATACAAATGAGAAAAACCTTAACATAATAGTTAATTATGCCCACTATAATTAAATTTCCTTTAATGTATGGATGTTAAAAACTGTTTGACCAAAACCAAAATAAAAACTTCTCCGCCGTCAAAAACAAAAACGAGAACGACGCGGCGATCGTTTGTTCATGAGTAACATTTAGGAGGGATACAAAAAAGCAAATCAAAACAAAGGTAGAAATCAAAATGTAATGTAATTGTCGCCTTCTTATTTGTTCTTGAAAATTGCTCTTGTCCTTACATTATTCACTGCTAACAAAAATCCGGCAGGCATTTTATGGCTTTGAATTATGCACTTTTAATTTTTTATGTTTATACCGGCAAAATATGTTTTGTTTATAATTTCTGTCTGCAAATAATATGGCTTGCAGAAAAAATCAGCTGTCACATTTTTCGATTAAAAGTCCGAAAAAAGTGTTCACACGTGTGACTCAGAACAACTAACTTTGTGTGTGGTGTGTAGAAAGTGTATAGTGTGGTGCACAATGCGGTGTGACCCAGAACAGGCATGTATTTTAATCAAGGGATAGAATTGCTAGAAAAGCGTTGGACTAAGTGTATTGAAGTTTCAGGAGATTATATTGAAAAATAAAAATATTTTTGAAAACTAACTATTCTCTTTCATTGATAGGCTAAGAAGTTTCCGAACCGCCCTCGTACATTTCCATATTTTCTCCAGTTTATCCCACTTGTTAAACACATTGTTCAACAAGTGGGAAATTTAAGTAAATTTGACTGACAATCGAAGCTTCAATATGGCGACTGGCGAAACTACCTTACTAAATATGCCTTTTATCTACTGTTCAAATTTAACTTCGAAAATCGTACCATTTGAACCGATTGTCTTGAGAGATGGGTACGATCCATGAAATTATAATATTACAAAGAAAAAAAATGAAAATTATTGTATACGTTCCATGGTTGTTGGTATTTAAGATTTGGCGAGGCACGCAGAGAAGAAACATGATTGTCACAATCATATTCGAAGAGCAAAATAATATGATAGGAGCTATTTTTGTGGCGACCATGTAACATTTTCACCTGCAACCATGTTGGCTCAGTGAACATGGTTCTAAGAAAAAAAAATTGTCCTCATCTAAAATGTTATTATATTGATAGAAAGAATTCTGTTTCCATTAAAAGGCAATGGTCACGATCTAAAATGTTATGGGATTCGCCAAAAATGTTTTTCTTCCAGTTAAAAGAATATGGTCACAACCTAAAATGTTTTGATCCTTATGAAAAAACCTTTTTCGTCGTCGAAAAAAGGACGCCACTTGAGAAAAGAAAACACAAAATTAACTTTATTTATTTGTTTTTATTTATTTATAAACTAATTCATTGTTTATTTGTATTTACTATGTCGTGCATGCAAACATCACATATTTGTACACACTCTATTTTGGTTCAATTTCAACAATAAGTAATCATTCCATATTTACTTCGTGCCCATCAAATGTACCAATGCAGACATCATATAACTGCGAATAAAAGTAAATTAGACCATATATCAAAATGCAGAACAAAAAACAGGTACATTTTTTTCAATTACACTTTCCTTTTTTTCACGTGTCACATAAAACCACGTGCCACTTCTGAATAAATAATTTAACACAAAACACAGTAAATCCGTATTCTCCGTCCATTCCAAGAAACAATCAACACACGACTGACGTGCAAAATGAAAAAAATGAAAAATGTGTACCTGCTCAATGTTTTTATAAAATTCTTTTCGCTGCAAAAAAAGTTAAAAAATTAAATGGTCACGAAAAAAATGTAAATGGTCTTTATGGCTATGTAATGGTTCTAGACATGTCTATACTTAACCTATAAAAATACTTTTTTCCCTGTAAAAAGTAAACAAATTTAATGGTCAGGTACATGATTTTCCCGACTATTTAATGGTCTCAAATTCTATCATTTAAATGATAGAACATGTTTGCGGTATTTGAGAACCATTCAAATGCTGATTGCCACCATACATTTTTCCCCGCTCGAAAACTATTTTTACAAAGACAAAATACGTGGATGCGGCAACCATGTCCAAACATGGTTTTTCTGTGCGTGGGCCGAACGTTTGGTCGTATATACTTGTTCCGTATTGTTAGTAGTAGTTAGGAGCCACTGTGGTGCAATGGTTAGCATGCCCGTCTTGCATACACAGGGTCGTGGGTTCAAACTCAGTTTCGACCAAACACCAAAAAGTTTTTCAGCGGTGGATTATCCCACCTCAGTAATGCTGGTAACATTTATGAGGGTTTCAAAGCTTCTCTAAGTGGACTGAATAGTCTAAGTGAGCCTGAAATATCGGGCTGCCACTATACCTAACCTTACCTAACCTAGGAACATGTAAAGAAAAAATTAAGTCAATTATCAATTTAGTTTAGTTTATATGATACGTCAGCAAGTAGTTTTAAATATGTGCCACAACAAAACTTCTGGTCATAATTGGCGTATATATCAACCGATCTTCCTCAAATTCCGTACATCCGAATATTTTATGAGTCTCGAAAAACTTGCAAAATATCAGAAAAATCGGTTCAGATTTAGATATAGCTCCCATATATATATTTTACCCGATTTACACTCATATGACCACAGAGCCCAAAGTTTACTACCGATTTTCGTAAAATTTTGCACAGAGAGTAGAATTTATATTCTCTCAAGGCTTTGTAAATTTGATTGAAATCGGTTCAGATTTAGATATAGTGCCATATATACCTTTCGTCCGATTTGCACTTGTATGGCCTCAAAAGCCAGAGTTTTGCCCTGACTTACTTCAAATTTTGCGCAAGGAGTAGGTTTAATAGCATAGGCAAGTGTACCAAATTTGGTTGAAATCGGTTCAGATTTAGATATAGCTCCCATATATAACTTTCGCCCGATTTACACTCATATGACCACAGAGGCCACAGGGAGTAGAATTATCATTGTTACTATGCGTGCCAAATTTGGTTGAAATCGGTTCAGATTTAGATATAGCTCCCATATAAAGGGTGATACGGTCAAAATTTGGTCAAGGAAAAACGCGTGTAAATCGGTGAAATCGTTTATTTAAAAAATTAAATTAAATTTCTTTTTCAAGTTCAATTAGTATAAAATTCAGGAAAAATATTCATTTAGGCTTTCGCTTTTCCAAATCCGAATTGCCGGGCCTCACGCTTGACACCTGCCATCAGATTTTGAACAGCCACCTTGTCCACCTTCTTCGCCGCAGAAAGCCAGTTTGCCTTGAACTGCTACTCGTCCTTAGCAGTTTTTTTGGTCTTCTTTAGGTTCCGCTTGACAATAGCCCAGTATTTCTCAATTGGGCGGAGCTCTGGCGTGTTGGGAGGGTTCTTGTCCTTGGGAACCACCTGCACGTTGTTGGCGGCGTACCACTCCATGGCATTTTTATCGTAATGGGAAGATGCCAAAACAGTACGGAACAACCGTGTTTCTTCAGGAAAGGCAGCAGACGTTTATTCAAACACTCTTTCACGTAAATTTCTTGGTTGACAGTCCCGGAAGCTATGAAAATGCTGCTTTTCAAGCCACAGGTACAGATGGCTTGCCAAACCAGATATTTTATAGCGAACTTTGGCAGTTTTATGTGCTTGAAAATATCTGCTACCTTTCCCCTTCCTTTTGCCGTATAAAATTCCTGTCCCGGAAGCTGCTTGTAGTCGGCTTTGACGTAGGTCACGTCGTCCATTACCACGCAGTCAAACTTCGTCAGCATCGTCGTGTATAGCCTCCGGGATCGCGCTTTGGCCGTCGTATTTTGTTTATCATCGCGATTTGGAGTCACTACCTTCTTGTAAGTCGATAGTCCGGCTCGTTTTTTGGCTCGATGCACGGTTGTAGACGATACACCGAGCTTATTTGCGGCATCTCGGAGAGAGAGGTTAGGGTTTCGCTTCAAACTACCGGCAACTCTCTTTGTCGTCTCACCCTTTATATGTTTTTTTGATTTCGACAAAAATGGTCAAAATACCAACATTTTCCTTGTAAAATCGCCACTGCTGAGTCGAAAAGTTGTAAAAATGACTCTAATTTTCCTAACCTTCTAATACATATATATCGAGCGATAAATCATAAATAAACTTTTGCGAAGTTTCCTTAAAATTGCTTCAGATTTAAATGTTTCCCATATTTTTTACTAACATTGTGTTCCACCTTAGTGCATTAGCCGACTTAAATTTTGAGTCTATAGATTTTGTAGAAGTCTATCAAATTCTGTCCAGGTTAAGTGATATTTAAATGTATGTATTCGGGACAAACCTTTATATATAGCACCCAACACATTTGAGGGATGTGATATGGTATCGAAAATTTAGATCTACAAAGTGGTGCAGGGTATAATATAGTCGGCCCCGCCCGACTTTAGACTTATTATTGTTATTATTGTTTTAGTTTATAATTTAAATTGTTTGTCTTTACGGATACCAGTTCCTTAAAACTATTTAACAAAAAATTCATCTCGGTGAAATACGCGGTCAGAGTCTTGAATCATCAATGGATGGTGTTTAGTTTCATCATCTTCTGAAGAAGTTGGCCTATCATTCCATTTTTGCAATGTCGAATCGGCAAAACAAATATATAATGCTCCACATCCTAATAATACTGCTGCAGCTACAAGGAAAACATTCGTCCACGCTTCAAAAGTTTGCTGAAAATGAAATCGTATTATATAAATTTAATGTCATTGCTAGAAGTTCGTTCAAAACAAAAAACGCTATACAGAAGCATTTTACTAATTGTATGGCTTCAAATGTCCATAAAAAGTCCCTAAGTGTCTACAGTTTATCATAGACCCGATCTTTCCTACGAAACGAAATTTTAGAGTGACGAAGATTTTTTTTATGGGTAAAGTCGCCTCTTTACAGACAAAAAAATATTTGTTTACACACTTAAAAAATATTTACGTGATATTAAAGATTACGCAACCTTAATATTAGGATGCGAAATTTACAAAATATTAAGGACAAATTTCTTTAAAATAATGACATTTTAATTAAATAAAGTCTAAAATCTGCTTCAAAATTTTTTTTTCATTAAATTTAGGACACTAATTTTGTAAATTGCGCCCCTCCGTTAAAGCCGCATGCCTTTGAACTAGGGCTAATTTTCCTTAAAGTAAAGAAACACATTTTTGATTTAAAGAAATTGTCCTCAAATTTACTGAAATATTGAAACTTTAGATTTAAGATAAAAATGCTTCAACTATAGGCTAAGACTTATTTTGAGGATTTAGCGTCTTTGGTTTAATTTTGTTTTGAATTAAGAAAACATTTTTTACTTTGAAGTATCCGTTATAATTTGGATTTTTTAAACTGGCATTTGTTTGTACGTGAGTACCTTTATTAATAAACCGAGAAAGGAGAATGAAAATTTGATAAATGAGATCTGTATCCTAATTTTAATTTTATTCATCCTAGATTTAAAGCCCGATAGGTCGCTAAAAAATTTCTTTATTTTAAAGAAGCCGCATCTTTGGCTCGGAATCAATACCAAAATCCTTTAGGGAAGGTCAAAATCTTTGAATCCAAGTAATTTTTTTTTGAGTGCAATCACCATTGTAATGTTTGTATTAACACTCAAAAAAAAGTTTACTTGGATCCAAAGATTTTGACCTTCCAAAGATGCGGCTTCTTTAAAATAAAGACATTTTTTAGCGACCTATCGAGCTTTAAATCTAGGACCAATAAAATTAAAATTGGGATACAAATCTCATTTATCAAATTTTCATTCTCTTTTCGCGGTTTACAAACTCACGTACAAATAAATGTCAGTTTAAAAATCTAAATTATAACAAAGTAAACAAGTATATACCGCCGTAAGTTCGGATCTTATGTACCCTCCACCATAGATAGCGTAGAAACTTCTACTAAAGACTGTCATCCACAATCGAATTACTTGGGTTGCGGTAACACTTGCCGATGGCAAGGTATCTTAAAAAATCCTTAACACCGTCTTCTAAATTGTAAGTTAGTCCATACGGGGGATATATTAAACAAAATAAAAACAGACCGATTAAAAACGTATATAATTCAGTTCGACAAAATTTTCTATAGAAATAAAATGCTGACATAATTTTCTATAGAAATACAATTTTGACAAAATTTTCTATAGAAATAAAATTTTGACAAAATTTTCTATAGAAACAAAATTTTGACAAAATTTTCGATAGAAATAAAATTTTGACTAACTTTTCTATAGAAATAAAATTTCGACAAAATTATCTGTAGAAATAAAATTTTGATAAAATCATCTGTAGAAATAAAATTTTGACAAAATTTTCTATAAAAATAAAATTTTGACAAAATTTTCAACAGAAATAAAATTTTAACAAAATTTTCTACAGAAATAAAATTTTGACAAAACTTTCTATAGTAATAAAATTTTGACAAAATATTAAACAAAATAAAAAAAGACCGATTAAAAACGTATATAATTCAGTTCGACAAAATTTTCTATAGAAATAAAATGTTGACATAATTTTCTATAGAAATACAATTTTGACAAAATTTTCTATAGAAATACAATTTTGACAAAATTTTCGATAGAAATAAAATTTTGACAAAATCATCTGTAGAAATAAAATTTTGACAAAATTATCTGTAGAAATAAAATTTTGATAAAACTTTCTATAGAAATAGAATTTTGACAAAATTTTCTATAAAAATAAAATTTTGACAAAATTTTCAACAGAAATAAAATTTTAACAAAATTTTCTACGGAAATAAAATTTTGACAAAACTTTCTATAGTAATAAAATTTTGACAAAATTTTCTATAGAAATAAAATTTTGGTATGGACCAATTTTTGCGTGGCTGTTAGCTGCCATATATTAGCGCAATGTACCAAATTTCAACCGAATCGGATGAATTTTGCTCCTCCAAGAGGTTCCAGAGGTCAAATCTGGGGATCGATTTATATGGGGGCTATACATAATTATGGACTAATTTTTGCATGGTTGTTAGATACCATATACTAACACCACGTACCAAATTTCAACCGGATCGAATTAAATTTGCTCTTCCAAGAGGCTCCGGAGTTCAAATCTGGGGATCGATTTATATGGGGTCTATATATAATTATGGACCGATATGAACCAATTTCTGTATGGTTGTTCAAGACCATATACTAACACCACGTATCAAATTTCAACCGGATCGGATGAATTTTGCTCCGCAAAGAGGCTCCGGAGGTCAAATCTGGGGATCGATTTATATGGGGGCTATAATTATGAACCGATATGGACCAATTTTTGCTTGGTTGTTAGATATCATATACTGACACCACGTACCAAATTTCAACCGGATCGAATTAAATTTGCTCTTCCAAGAGGCTCCGGAGTTCAAATCTGGGGATCGGTTTATATGGGGTCTATATATAATTATGAACCGATATGGACCAATTTTTGCTTGGTTGTTAGAGACCATATACTGACACCACGTACCAAATTTCAACCGGATCGGATGAATTTTGCTCCGCAAAGAGGCTCCGGAGGTCAAATCTGGGGATGGGTTCATATGGGGGCTATATATAATTATGGACCGATATGGACCAATTTTTGCATGGTTGTTATAGTCCACATACTAACACCACATACCAAATTTCAACCGGATCGGATGAATTTTGATCCTCCAAGAGACTCTGCAAGCCAAATCTGGGGATCGGTTTATATGGGGGGCTATACGTAAAAGTGGTCCGATATGGCCCATTTGCAATACCATCCGACCTACATAAATAACAACTACTTATGCCAAGTTTCAAGTCGATAGCTTGTTTCGTTCGGAAGTTAGCGTGATTTCAACAGACGGACGGACGGACGGGCATGCTCAAATCGACTCAGAATTTCACCACCACCCAGAATATATATATATATACTTTATGGGGTCTTAGAGCAATATTTCGATGTGTTACAAACGGAATGACAAAGTTAATATACCCCCCATCCTATGGTGGAGGGTATAAAAACGTTTTCTTAATTCCAAAAAAAAAACTTTAAACCAAAGACGCTAAATCCTCAAAATAAGTCTTAGCCTATACTTGAAGCATTTTTATCTTAAATCAAAAGTTTCAATACTTCAGTTAATTTAAGGACAATTTCTTTAAATCAAAAATGTGTTTTTTTTGCTTTAAGGAAAATTAGCCTTAGTACAAAGACATGCGACTTTAACGGAGGGACGCAAATTTACAAAATTTCTGTCCTATATTTAATGAAAAAAAATTTTGTAGCAAAGATTATAAACTTTATTTTAATTAAAATATCATTATTTTAAAGAAATTTGTCCTTAATATTTTGTAAATTTCGCATCCTAAAATTAAGGTTGCGAAATCTTTAATATCACGTAAATATTTTTTTCAGTGAAGCAAACTTTCTTGAGGCTGAAAGAAAAATTTAAGAACAACATGAAAACTTCGTTGCTCTAAAATTTCATTTCCCCAAAAAGGTAATCAATTTATTTGCGCGTATATATGTAGTACTTATGACAATCACGGTTGTCAATCGAGCCAACAATAATCAATTTAAAAAATATTCAAAATTTTATTTCTATAGAAAATTTTGTCAACATTTTATTTCTATAGAAAATTTTGTCAAAAAATTCTTTCTATAGCGAATTTTGTTATAATTTTATTTCTATAGAAAATTTTGTCAAAATTTCATTTCTATAGAAAATTTTGTTAAAATTGTATTTCTATAGAAAATTTTGTCAAAATTTGATTTCTATAGAAAATTTTGTCAACATGTTATTTCTATAGAAAAATTTGCCAAAATTTTATTTCTATAGCAAATTTTGCAAAATTTTATTTCTATAGAAAAGTTTGCCAAAATTTTATTTCTACAGCAAATTTTGCCAAAATTTTATTTCTATAGAAAATTTTGCCAAAATTTTATTTCTATAGAAAATGTTGTCTAAAATTTTATGCCACTCTACCATTTTTGGTAGAATGGTAGAAGAGATGTTTCCAGAGAAAATTATTGTATGGGTTCCATGGTGGTGTGTACTTTGGGGCCGTATATTATTCTTGTTTAGAGTGTGCTTATACTTACATTGTCTAAAGTCAAATAACCCACAATGAATGCAGATATGAAACCAGGCATACAACCAAAAGTACCACACAATCCCGAAATTATTCCAGCAAAATTTGGTGCAATATCAACCATGGATGACAATGGACCAGAAGTTCCAGATCCTTGAAACATGATTGCCAAGCAGACGAATGTTATAGCCAAAATAGCGTTGGTACCAAAGTAGGCCAGTGCCAACATCATTAATCCATTTAATATACAACCTAGGAATTGAAAATTTCAATGAGATTAGTGACCGAGGTCATATATGAGCCATTCAGTATTGAAGAGAAACAACTCCATGTTCACAAAAACGAAGGTTCACAAAAATGATATATAAGCAATATGATGGACGAGGAACATTGCACCTTTTCTCTATAAACATAAATAACACCGTTACGACCAACATTTTCCTCATCCATGAAAAACATGCTTTTGAAACATGAGGCGATTGAGAAAACAATAATTTTGCGACAAACATGTTTAGTTTGATCATATTGCTTCTCTGGGTGCACAATGGTGATAAAATCCCTCGTGTCGAAATTATTCTCCGTTTACGATTGATAGGCTTGGTTAGTAATAAAATGGAATTGTTTCATTTTAATTCTAAATGATAAATCTCAAATCTATGACAATACTCACTTATTCCTGTTGCTAATTTTCGTACATTTGTCCGACTTAGTTTTTCCCTTCGCAAAAGATAATCGGCCATCAATGAAAATAAATAGGCAAATATCATGCGTAATAAATGTGGAAGTCCAGAGAAAATTCCAGCCTGAAATGAGGGAACTATTAAAGAAAGAAGAAGAATTTTGAAGGTGAGGATATTTTTATACCCACTACCATAGAATAGTTATGGGGTAAGTTTGCAATTCCGTTTGTAACACATCGAAAAATAAAACATACAAGCAGAGAAGGAATATGATAATTTCCTAGAGCAAAATGTTATTTTTGGACGGTGAACATGTGGCAACCACGTTATTTTTTCGGACTATATAACGTCTTATTCAAGAACGTCTTATTTCAAGAACCATTTGGCGATAAAACAGCATTTTTGCGGCAAAAATGTTCCATGTTCTTCTAAAATAACTTTTGCTCCAGAAAGCTAAGGACTCCAATCTGAAATTTGGCGCAGATTCGCAGGTCAAGTTCGAAGATGGCCTATATCGGTCCAGGTTTTGATATAGCCCCCATATAAACCGACCCCCCGATTCGGTTTCATGAGCACCTACACTCTGAAATGTACCGAATATAGTGTACCGGCTCATCTTTTGGTAAAGCCCCAATTTACACCGATCACCCGATTTGATTACTTTGGCTTCTTCTATATAGAACATTTTTCACCAGATTTTCCTGAAATTGGAAATCTAAAAACATATTGGTCCACAAAGACCTGTGTCGAGTTTAGTTTATATCGGTCCATGTTTTGGTAAAGCCCCCATAAAGACCGATTTTCCGATTTGAATTAAAATCAAACCTCCAACGTATTGATATCCGAAGCTTTTGGTGGCTATTTTGCGGTAGAAATGAAGCGAGGAAACTTCTTTTTAAGGCATTCTTGGTTGACGCGTGCCGAGTGTTGTGGCGCGGAGTCATGTTGGAATGTCCATGATATACGGCCGAATGTTTGTCTGCCCAGGTCTTTAATACTGTCTTTAGGACACTTTCCCGATAAAATTCGGCATTTATTTGAACCCACTCATAGTGGGGAGTGACGGCGATCCACACCATTACTAATAGGCGATGCTCTAATTTTGATGGCATATCGAAGGTGCAAATATTCAGCTGACCTCTTTCGCAAGTACATCCTTTCATTTTGTTTGTTCACAAACTACTTCCATTTGGAATGGCTTCTCATCGAAAAAAAAACCGAATTCGGAAACTGGCCACTGTCGTTTAAGCGACTCTGTGGCTCTTTCCAGTCTATTTTTGTCAAATCGGCTTGTCATTTTTCGGATCATTTCTGGTATTTGTAACGATTTTTATACTCTCCACCATAGGATGGGGGTATATTAACTTTGTCATTCCGTTTGTAACACATCGAAATATTGCTCTAAGACCCCATCAAGTATATATATTCTGGGTTGTGGCGAAATTCTGAGTCGATCTGAGCATGTCCGTCCGTCCGTCTGTTGAAATCACGCTAACTTCCGAACGAAACAAGCTATCGACTTGAAACTTGGCACAAGTAGTTGTTATCGATGTAGGTCGGATGGTATTGCAAATGGGCCATATCGGTCCACTTTTACGTATAGCCCCCATATAAACGGACCCCCAAATTTGGCTGCATACCCTCTAAGAGAAGCAAATTTCATCCGATCCGGCTGAAATTTGGTACATGGTGTTAGTATATGGTCTTTAACAACCATGCATTGGTCTTTAACAACCATGCAAAAATTGGTCCACATCGGTCCATAATTATATATAGCCCCCATATAAACCGATCCCCAGATTTGGCTTTCGGAGCCTCTAAGAGAAGCAAATTTCATCCGATCCGGCTGAAATTTGGTACATAGTGTTAGTATATGATCTCTAACAACTATGCAAAAATTGGGCCACATCGTTCAATAATTATATATAGCCCCCATATAAACCGATCCGCCGATTTGGTTTGCGGAGCCTCTAAGAGAAGCAAATTTCATCCTATCCGGCTAAAATTTGGAACATGGTGTTAGTATATGGTCTCTAATGATCATGCAAAAATTGGTCGAAATCGGTCCATAATTATATATAGCCCCCATATAAACCGATCCCCAGATTTGACCTCCGGAGCCACTTGGAAGAGCAAAATTCATCCGATTCGGTTGAAATTTGGTACGTGATGTTAGTATATAGTATCCAACAACCATGCAGGAATTGGTTCATATCAGTCCATAATTATATATAACCCCCATATAAACCGATCCCCAGATTTGACCTCCGGTGCCTTTTGGAGAAGCAAACTTCATCCGATCTGGTTGATATTTAACAACCATGTCAAAAGTGGTCCATATCAGTCCATAATCATATATAGCCTCCATATAAACCGATCCCGAGATTTGGTTTTGGAGCCTTTTGGAGGAGCAAATTTCATCCGAGTCAGTTGAAATTTGGTACATTGTGCTAGTATATGGCTGTTAACAACCATAACTAACTAGGTCCATATCGGTCTATAGTTACATATAGCCCTCAGATAAATCGATCCCCAATCACACAAAAATTGGTCCATATCAAGTTCATAATTGTATATAGCCCCCATATAAGCGACCCCCATATTTCAATTCTGGCTCCCTACGTACCGTGTAATAGCCCATATCGATTCGTAATTATTTGTAGACTTACCTACACATACCTTTTTTGCTAATATATACCACGTATGGACTAACTCACAATTTAGAAAACGATTTAAGATACCAAAACCCAAGTAATTCGATTGTGGATGACAGTCTTTCGTAGAAATTTCTACGCTATCCATGGTGGAGGATACATAAGATTCGGCCTGGTCGAACTTACGGCCATATATGCTTGTTCTCGTTCACTTTGTGACGCGATTCAATACCTGCCAATATCACGGTAACAAGCAATAATACGAGAAACAAAAGATCTATTCACATTTAAATGCAGGTAAGCTCTAACGATTGCCACTTGTTGTTTTCCAGCCTTTATATTTGGCAATCACACTATCGCGCTTGAATTCCATTACGAATAATTTTATTTCTGAATGGAATAGATCAAAATGCTTTTGTGAGCTAGTAAACAATAAAATGAACTGTCTCGGGAATTAAACTGTCAACTGTCAGACGAGCGATTTAGAAATAATAACAATCTGAAGTTAGTTGTAATACATATCAGCCACCATGTGTACTTGTTTTGTTTTTATGTCATTTAGCAGCTTTATGCGCCGTCCAGACTATAAGTTTATCCGGACGACAGTGCTCGTGTCAAATATAGCCCAGATATTGTCCACACTATGAGTTATTTTCGAAGACATAATCGATACTGCAGCTTGTTAATGGGATCGATAACACATTTATCGATATTTTACTTACCTCCGACAATTCTTAGCGTTCGGTCACACTGTCAACACAGATATTCCGTCCGGATAAACTTATAGTCTGGACGGCGCATTAGACTAAATTGTACTCACAATCACGAAATTAATTGATCCAATTAATTTTTAATTGAAATGTCTTCAATCACAGAAATTATAGTATCAATAAATAAAATCAATTAAAACAAGTATATACGGCCGTAAGTTCGGCCAGGCCGAATCTTATGTACCCTCCACCATGGATTGGGTAGAAACTTCTACGAAAGACTGTCATCCACAATCGAATTACTTGGGTTGTGGTATCTTAAAACTTCTTAACATCGTTTTCTAAATTGTGAGATAGTCCATACGTGGTATATATTAGACAAAAAAGTTATGTATAGGTGAGTCTACAAATAATTTTTGTGTGATTGGGGATCGATTTATCTGAGGGCTATATATAACTATAGACCGATATGGACCTTGTTAGGCATGGTTGTTAACGGCCATATACTAGAACAATGTACCAAATTTCAACTGGCTCGGATGAGATTTGCTCCTCTAAGAGGCTCCAAAACCAAATCTCGGGATCGGTTTATATGGGGCCTATATATGGTTATGGATATGGACCACTTTTGGCATGGTTGTTAAATATCATATACTACCACCACGTACCAAATTCCAACCAGATCGGATGAATTTTGCTTCTCCAAAAGGCACCAGAGGTCAAATCTGGTGATCGGTTTATATGGGGGCTATATATAATTATGGACTGATATGAACCAATTCCTGCATGGTTGTTGGATACCATATACTAACATCACGTACCAAATTTCAACCGAATCGGATGAATTTTGCTCTTCCAAGGGGCTCCGGAGGTGAAATCTGCTGATCGGTTTATATGGGGCCTATATATAATTATTGACCGATTTCGACCAATTTTTGCTTGGGTGTTTGAGGCCATATACCAACACCATGTACCAAATTTCAACCAGATCGGATGAAATTTGCTTCTCTTAGAGGCTCCGCAAGCCAAATCGGGGGATCGGTTTATATGGGGGCTATATATAATTATGGACCGATGTGGGCTAATTTTTGCGTGGTTGTTAGACACCATATACTAACATCATGTACCAAATTTCAACCGGATCGGATAAAATTTGCTTCTCTTAGAGGCTTCGCAAGCCAAATCGGGGGATCGGTTTAAATGGGGGCTATACGTAAAAGTGGACCGATATGGCCCATTTCCAATACCATCCGACCTACATCAATAACAACTACTTGTGCCAAGTTTCAAGTCGATAGATTGTTTCGTTCGGAAGTTAGCGTCATTTCAACAGACGGACGGACGGACGGACATGCTCAGATCGACTCAGAATTTCACCACGACCCAGAATATATATACTTTATGGGTTCTTAGAGCAATATTTCGATGTGTTACAGACGGAATGACAAAGTTAATATACCCCCATCCTAGGGTGGAGGGTATAAAAATATTTGATCCAATTAAAAAATTAATTTATACTTTCAATGTTTGTGATTGAAATTGAAAAAATTTAATTGGAAAAATTTTAGGTGAAATTGTTTTCTGTGTATATCTTTAATATAGTAGTAAAAAAAAAAACTTACCGCCCTTATGTCCCAATTGTGTATAACTTTGAAATATGTTGGCCCTTGTGTCATTATGGTAAACACACTCCAAGCACCTCCCCATTGTCCGATAACATTCATCCAAACTGCTCTTGATGTGAAAATCGCCTTCCATGGTATATTTAGGGTTTGACAGTTTTCAATCATATTTCCAAGGGATTTTTCAATGTATGTCAATTCTTCGGTGCTAATGCGAGGATGCTGGGCCGGGCTATCATAGGCCAAATACAACCAAGCCAACCACCATAGTGTACCCACAATTGCTGTGATATGAAACACCCATGGCCATGAAAACCAATGGATAATACAACCAAACAGTGGATATGCTAAGGCCACTCCAACAGCACTACCAAAATATGATGTAATAAATTTACTTCGTTCATTGGGTGGAATCCACTTGGCTGTCATGCTGTGCATAGCTGGCCAAGATAAACCCTGAAATGAAAAAGTTTATTATGGCTGTGTCATTTGAGGCTTTTCATATTTCTATCAACGTACTAACAGTAAACCTTGTAATATTCTCAATAGGAGTAATGCTTTCAGATCTAGACCGGATGCAAAGGGGATAAACAGGCATATCCAACAGCTAATGACATTCGAGAGACCAAATATTAGCTTTGCTCCATACTTTTTGGCCAATATTCCACCTGGCATTTGTGTTAACCAGTGCAACCAGAAAAATGAACCCAAGGCCAGAGCTTGATCGTGTTCATTCCAATGAAATTTATTTGGGTAATCTTCTTCCTGAAAGCAATTATAATTTTTCGAATTTATTTTAAATTTAATAATATTTTAGTTTAGTACACAGAAAAAAAAATCACGAGAATTTTTCCAATTGAAGTCTTAATTGAGTTTTAAAAAATATTCAATTAAAAATTTAATTGATTCAACAATTTTTTTATTTCAAACAAAAATTGATCAGAAAAATTAATAGTATCAATTAATTTTTTAATTGGATCAATTATTTTTTAATTGACTTTCAATTAATTTTTTAATTGATACTATCATTTCTGCGATTGAAGACAACAAATATTTTTTGTGTGTAGGATTCAAAGATTTTCCTTCTATTAAGGTTTTGGATGTTGATTCCGCGATGCGGCTTCTTTAAATAAAATACAGTTTTGGAAGCTAGCTTTAAATCTAGGCTCTATAAATTAAAAGTTAGGATACAGATCTCATTTATCAAATTATATTTTCTCTTTTGCTATATATTAACAAAGCTATTAAATTAGAAGACATATTATAGTACAGAGCTTCCCAACCCAATTTGCTACGTGCTTCCCCAAAAAATGTATAAATTTCGTTGCGCCCCCCAGCCTAAAACAATTTTTGTTTACCCAAACAAACAGAAATAAATTTTAACAAAAGCTGAAAATATGATTAACAATAATTAATTAAATAATTAAAAATAAAAATGTTAATGAATATTAATATAAAAGAGTTGAACAATTAGTGGGAAATTTGGCAATTGTTCCTTTCATTAGTTAGATTTTTAATATTTGGTACTATTACTGATAAAGTACGCCTCAAATCAGTTTCAACATGAAGGCAAGATAGATATTTTGACTTTATGTCTAAAAGTGACGAAAATGGTTTCAAAATTATTAAAATGTGTGAATACAAAAGTGGGTACTGGTATTTTAGCAGGAAATTTAGACGTTACAAATAAAGTGAACGACTAATAATGGAAAACCTACAACAAATTATAGAATTGCATGTAACTTCTATTCTATTCTCACTGTGGTTATAAATGATGATTTGGAAATGTACGAATGGTATGCTCTTTTGTAGTATGTTATTGATGTTTTGTTGAACTTAACAATTAGTGTTTTTTTATCAAATTTAATGATACAAAACCTGCTCAACCAAAAATGACGCTGCGCCCCCTCCCCCCCGGGAACCTCTTGGTGCCCCCCATTTGGGAAGCTCTGTCATAGTATATAATGGTTTCTTAACCCTCTTGTGTCCAATTTCTTGTGTAGCTGACAAATTCATTTAGGAAAAATCCCTGTCAGGGTCAAAAGTCTTTTCTACCGTTTTAAGTGGATCGTTTTTATTTAAATAATTTTTGACACAATTTTTTTTGTTTGTATACAAAATTTTGACAAAATTTATGTGTATAGAAATTTTTTTTATAAAATTTTATTTCTATAGAAATTTTTGGCAAAATATTGTTTCTATAGGAAATTTTGTCTAAATTTCATTCCAACAGAAAGTTTTTCCAAAAAACTGTTCCTATTGAAAATCGTGTCAAAAACTTCTATTGTAGAAAATTTTAAATATTTTCTATAGATATAATTTCCAAGGAAATTTCTAAGAAATTGGTGGCAAAATTTTATTTCTATAGAAATTTTTGAGAAAATATAGTTTCAATATGGATTTTTTTTTCAAAAAAATATTTCTATCGAAGATTGTTTCAAAAATTTATTTATTTTGTTATTTTATTTAAAAATTTTTTTTAAAAATGTTATTTCTGAGGAAAATTTGTTAAAAAAAATATTTCGCCGCCAGATATTTACTAAAGGCTTTGGAAATTATTATCATAGAAACATTTTATTTATTTTGAAAATTTTGTAAAAAAAAAATTAAAAATTTTATTTCTATAGAAAACTTTTTAAAAATTTTATTTCTATAGATTTCTTTTAAATTTTATTATTAGTTTTATAGAATTTTGTAAAATTGTAAAATATTGTATCTATGGAAAAATTTTCAAACGTTTGTTTCAGTTGAAATTTTTTTAAAAATTGTATTTCTGTAGAAATAATGTATATAAAATAATAATATAAATAAAATTTAGAAAATAATTAATTTATTTTTTAAATTTTATTTCTAAGGAAAATTTCCTTTCTTTTTTTAAATTTTATTTATAAAAAAAATTATTTCAAAAATTTTATTATATATAGATTAATTTTATACCCTCCACCATAAGATGGGGGTATATTAACTTTGTCATTCCGTTTGTAACACATCGAAATATTGCTCTAAGACCCCATAAAGTATATATATTCTGGGCCGTCTGTTGAAATCACGCTAACTTTCGAACGAAACAAGCTATCGAATTGAAGCTTGGCACAAGTAGTTGTTATTGATGTAGGTCGGATGGTATTGCAAGTGGGCCATATCGGTCCACTTTTACGTATAGCCCCCATATAAACGGATCCCCAAATTTGGCTTGCAGACCCTCTAAGAGAAGCAAATTTCATCCGATCTGGTTGAAATTTTGTACGTGGTGGTAGTATATGATATTTAACAACCATGCCAAAAGTGGTCCATATCTGTCCATAATCATATATAGCCCCCATATAAACCGATCCCGAGATTTGGTTTTGGAGCCTCTTGGAGGAGCAAATTTCATCCGAGTCAGTTGAAATTTGGTACATTGTGCTAGTATATGGCCGTTAACAACCATGCCTAACTAGGTCCATATCGGTCTATATATACCACGTATGGACTAACTCACAATTTAGAAAACCGTGTTAAGAAGTTTTAAGATACCACAACCCAAGTAATTCAATTGTGGATGACAGTCTTTCGTAGAAGTTTCTACGCATTCCATGGTGGAGGGTACATAAGATTCGGCCTGGCCGAACTTACGGCCGTTTATACTTGTTAAATTTTATTTCTATACTTTTTTCTAAATTTACTTCTTCTTTACTTCTATAGAACATTTATTTAAACATTTGATTTCTATAGAACATTTTTTAAAGATTTCATTTCCAAAGAAAATTTTTTTAAAAATTTTATTTCTGCAAAACTTTTTTAAAATGTTTATTTTTATAGAAAATTTAAAAAATTATTTTTTATATAGAAATTTTTTTTATAAATTTATATTTGTAAAAAACTTTTGTAAAAATTCCATTTTTATTGATTTTTTTAAATTTTATTTCTATAGAAATTTTTTTAAATGTTTTATTTGAAAAAAATATTTCATTAAACCAGCCTGCATTGATATCAGGCTAACATGAAAATAAAAATTTTATTTCTATAGAAACTTTTCTAAAAATTATATTTTTAATTTTTTTTTAAATTTTATTTCTATAGAATTTTTATACCCTTCACCACTACTGTGGTACAGGGTATAATATTTTTTTTTTAAATCTTATTTCTGTAGAGTATTTCTATTTATACCCTTCACCACTACTGTGGTACAGGGTATAATAAATTTGTGCATTTGTATGTAACGCGAAGAAGGAGTAATCATAGACCAACCTTTTAGTATACGGATCGGCTTAGAATTAAATTCTGAGTCGATTTAGCGATGTCCGTCTGTCTGTCTGTCTGTCCGTCTGTCTGTCTGTTGATGTATTTTTGTGTGCAAAGTACAGCTCGCAGTTTTAGTCCGATTGTCCTAAAATTTGGTATAGGGTCCTGTTTCGGCTCAAAGACGATCCCTATTGATTTTGGAAAAAATCGGTTCAGAATTAGATATAGCTGCCATATATATTTTTCACCGATCTGGTCATAATTGGCGTGTATATCAACCGATCTTCCTCAAATTCCGTACATACGAATATTTTATGGGTCTCGAAAAACTTGCAAAATATCAGCCAAATCGGTTCAGATTTAGATATAGCTCCCACATATAGCTTTCGCCCGATTTACACTCATTTGCCCACAGAGGCCAATTTTTAACTCCGATTTAGTTGAAATTTTGCACAGGGAGTAGAATTAGCATTGTAACTATGCGTGCCAAATTTGGTTGAAATCGGTTCAGATTTGGATATTTCTCCCATATATAGCTTTCGCCCGATTTACACTCATATGACCACAGAGGCCAATTTTTAACTCCGATTTAGTTGAAATTTTGCACAGGGAGTAGAATTAACGTTGTAACTATGCGTGCCAAATTTGGTTGAAATCGGTTCAGATTTGGATATATCTCCCATATATAGCTTCCGCCCGATTTACACTCAAATGACCACAGAGGCAAATTTTTAACTCCGATTTAGTTGAAATTTTGCACAGAGACTAGAATTAGCATTGTTGGTATGCGTGCCAAATTTGGTTGAAATCGGTTCAGATTTGGATATATCTCCCATATATAGCTTCCGCCCGATTTACACTCATATGACCACAGAGGCTAATTTTTAACTCCGATTTAGTTGAAATTTTGCACAGAGAGTATAATTAGCATTGTAACTATGCGTGCAAAATTTGGTTGAAATCGGTTCAGATTTAGATATAGCTCCCATATATATGTTTTTCTGATTTCGACAAAAATGGTCAAAATACCAACATTTTCCTTGTAAAATCGCCACTGCTTAGTCGAAAAGTGGTAAAAATGACTCTAACTTTCCTAAACTTCTAATACACATATATCGAGCGATAAATCATAAATAAACTTTTTCGAAGATTCCTTAAAATTGCTTCAGATATAAACGTTTCCCATATTTATACCCTTCACCACTACTGTGGTACAGGGTATAATAAGTTTGTGCATTTGTATGTAACGCCAAGAAATAGTGGTCACAGACCCATCTTTTAGTATACCGATCGGCTTAGAATTAAATTCTGAGTCGATTTAGCGATGTCCGTCTGTCTGTCTGTCTGTCTGTCTGTCTGTCTGTCTGTCTGTCTGTCCGTCTGTCTGTCTGTCTGTTGATGTATTTTTGTGTGCAAAGTACAGCTCGCAGTTTTAGTCCGATTGTCCTAAATTTTGGTATAGGGTCCTGTTTCGGCTCAAAGATGATCCCTATTGATTTTGGAAAAAATCGGTTCAGATTTAGATATAGCTGCCATATATATTTTTCACCGATCTGGTCATAATTGGCGTGTATATCAACCGATTTTTCTCAAATTCCGTACATCCAAATATTTTATGGGTCTCAAAAAACTTGCAAAATATCAGCCAAATCGTTTCAGATTTAGATATAGCTCCCATATATAGCTTTCGCCCGATTTACACTCATTTGCCCACAGAGGCCAATTTTTTGCTCCGATGTAGTTGAAATTTTGCATAGGGAGTAGAATTAGCATTGTAACTATGCGTGCCAAATTTGGTTGAAATCGGTTCAGATTTGGATATATCTCCCACGTATAGCTTTCGCCCGATTTACACTCATATGACCACAGAGGCCAATTTTTTGCTCCGATTTATTTGAAATTTTGCACAGGGGGTAGAATTAGCATTGTAACTATGCGTGCCAAATTTGGTTGAAATCGGTTCAGATTTGGATATATCTCCCATATATAGCTTTCGCCCGATTTACACTCATATGGCCACAGAGGCCAATTTTTAACTCCGATTTAGTTGAAATTTTGCACAGGGAGTAGAATAAGCATTGTTGCTATGCGTGCCAAATTTGGTTGAAATCGGTTCAGATTTAGATATAGCTCCCATATATAGTTTTCGCCCGATTTACACTCATATGACCACAGAGGCTAATTTTTAACTCCGATTTAGTTGAAATTTTGCACAGACAGTAGAATTAGCATTGTAACTATGCGTGCAAAATTTGGTTGAAATCGGTTCAGATTTAGATATAGCTCCCATATATATGTTTTTCTGATTTCGACAAAAATGGTCAAAATACCAACATTTTCCTTGTAAAATCGCCACTGCTTAGTCGAAAAGTGGTAAAAATGACTCTAATTTTCCTAAACTTCTAATACACATATATCGAGCGATAAATCATAAATAAACTTTTTCGAAGATTCCTTAAAATTGCTTCAGATATAAACGTTTGCCATATTTTTTTACTAACATTGTGTTCCACCCTAGTGCATTAGCCGACTTAAATTTTGAGTCTATAGATTTTGTAGAAGTCTATCAAATTCTTCCAGATCGAGTGATATTTAAATGTATGTATTTGGGACAAACCTTTATATATAGCCCCCATCACATTTGACGGATGTGATATGGTATCGAAAATTTAGATCTACAAAGTGGTGCAGGGTATAATATAGTCGGCCCCGCCCGACTTTAGACTTTCCTTACTGGTTTTTTACTAACATTGTGTTCCACCCTAGTGCATTAGCCGACTTAAATTTTGAGTCTATAGATTTTGTAGAAGTCTATCAAATTCTTCCAGATCGAGTGATATTTAAATGTATGTATTTGGGACAAACCTTTATATATAGCCCCCATCACATTTGACGGATGTGATATGGTATCGAAAATTTAGATCTACAAAGTGGTGCAGGGTATAATATAGTCGGCCCCGCCCGACTTTAGACTTTCCTTACTGGTTTTTTACTAACATTGTGTTCCACCCTAGTGCATTAGCCAACTTAAATTTTGAGTCTAAAGATTTTGTAAAAGTCTATCAAATTCTGTTCAAATCGAGTGATATTTAAATATATGTATTTGGGACAAACCTTTATATATAGCACCCAACACATTTGACGGATGTGATATGTATCGAAAATTTAGATCTACAAAGTGGTGCAGGGTATAATATAGTCGGCCCCGCCCGACTTTAGACTTTCCTTACTTGTTTTAATTTTATTTGTATAGAAACCTGTTTTAAATTTGTATAGATTCCGAACGAAACAAGCTATCGACTTGAAACTTGGCACAACTAGTTGTTATTGATGTAGGTCGGATAGTATTGCAAATGGACCATATCGGTCCACTTTTACGTATAGCCCCCATATACACGGACCCCCAAATTTGGCTTGATGATCCTCTAAGAGAAGCAAATTTCGTCCGATCCGGCTGAAATTTGGTACATGGTGTTAGTATATGGTCTCTAACAACCATGCAAAAATTGGACCACATCGGTCCAGAATTATATATAGCCCCCATATAAACGGACCCCCAAATTTGGCTTGAGGATCCTCTAAGAGAAGAAAATTTCATCCGATCCGGCTGAAATTTGGTACATGGTGTCAGCATATGATCTCTAACAACCATGCAAATATTAGTCCACATCGATCCATAATTATATATAGGCCCCATATAAACCGATCCCCCGATTTGGCTTGCGGAGCCTCTAAGAGAAGCAAATTTCATTCGATCCGGCTGAAATTTGGTACATGGTGTTGGTATATGTTCTCTAATGACCATGCAAAAATTGGTCCCTATCGGTCCATAATTATATATAGCCCCCATATAAATCGATTCCCAGATTTGTCCTCCGGAGCCTCTTGGAGGAGCAAAATTCATCCGATCCGGTTGAAATTTGGAACATGGTGTTAGAATGTCGTCTCTAACAAACACGCAAGAATTGGTCCATATCGGTCCATAATTATATACAGCCCCGTATAAACCGTTCCCCAGATTTGATCTCCGGAGCCTCTTGGAGGAAATTTGAAGAGAAGCAAATTTCATCCGATCCGGCTGAAATTTGGTACATGGTGTTAGCATATGGTATCTAACAACCATGCAAAAAATGGTCCATATCGGTCCATAATTACATATACCCCCATATAAACCGATCCCCGGATTTGGCTTGCGGAGCCTCTAAGAGAAGCAAATTTCATCCGTTCCGGCTGAAATTTGGTACATGGTGTTGGTATATGTTCTCTAATGACCATGCAAAAATTGGTCCCTATCGGTCCATAATTATATATAGCCCCCATATAAATCGATTCCCAGATTTGTCCTCCGAGCCTCTTGGAGGAGCAAAATTCATCCGATCCAGTTGAAATTTGGAACATGGTGTTAGAATATCGTTTCTAACAAACACGCAAGAATTGGTCCATATCGGTCCATAATTATATACAGCCCCGTATAAACCGTTCCCCAGATTTGATCTCCGGAGCCTCTTGGAGGAGCAAAATTCATCCGATCCGGTTGTAATTTGCAACGTGGTGTTAGTATAAGGCCGCTAATATCCATGCCAAAATTGGTCCATATCGGTCTATAGTTATATATAGCCGATCCCCAATCACACAAAAATTGGTCCATATCGTTTCATTTTCATGGTTGCCACTCGAGCCAAAAATAATCTACAAAAATTTTATTTTTATGAAAAACATTGTCAAAATGTTATTTTTATAGAAAATTTTGTAAAAAATTATTTCTATAGAAAATTTTGTCAAAATTTTATTTCTATAGGAAATTTTGTCAAAATTTTATTTCTATAGAAAATTTTGTCAAAATTTTATTTCTATAGAAAATTTTGTTAAAATTTTATTTCTATAGAAAATTTTGTCAAAATTTTATTTCTATAGAAATTTTTTTCCAAATTTTATTTCTACAGAAATTTTTTTCCAAATTTTACTTCTATAGAAAATGTTTTCAAAATTTTATTTTGTCAAAATTTTATTTCTATAGAAACTTTAAACTTAATTATATACGTATTTAATCGGCCTTTTTAGTTTAATATATACTACGTATGTACTATCTTGTAATTTAGAAGACGATGTTAGGAAGTTTTAAGATACATTGCCATCGGCAAGTGTTACCGCAACCCAAGTAATTCGATTGTGGATGACAGTCTTCAGTAGAAGTTTCTACACCCTCAAAAAAAAAAATCGCCTCTCTAACATATGTTCCAAACATATTTTGCAGGAAGCACATATATTATTGGATACTGCCGAAACATTAATATGTTTGTTTTATGTGAACATATTTTATTTTTGGAAGCATTTTGAGCCAAAAATATTATATGCTTGGAAGAATTTTCCCCAAAGAAGATTGTGCTCATTCCCTAACATAATTTTCACTTCCACGAAATTTTTTAGTTCTTGGCACCTTTTTCTGTAATACAAATAATGTTGAAGAAATTATTCAATTTTATAATTTTTTTAAATTTTACCTTTCGCCTGGACGGAGAATCGAACCGAGGACCATACAGTTTGTAAGCCAACACACTACCACTGAGCTACGTAGCTGTTATAGTCACCAGAAGACAATTATCGTTATAAGTTACATTTATATAGCATAGTTTGCAGCGCCCACGAGCCCATGCAAACATAACATTATTTAACAGAAACATACATGTGTTGGCAACGTGGAGCAGTGGTTAGCATATCTGCCGTACATGCAAAGGGTCGTGGGTTCAATCCCTGCTCCGACCAAACACCAATTGTTTTTTTTTTTTTAATTTACACATTTATATTTATACTATATTAAATTTTTATAATGAAACTTCGAAATGTGGGTTATTAAAGATTTACAGTCAGAAACAGTGCTTGATATAAACGAAATGGACTGAGCTTTTGGATAAAATATTATTTTTTTATTGCAAAAATAACAATTTTGTAATAAAAAACTGGTTTTGGTATAAAAGTTTGATATTTTGGAAGGAATTCAAAAACTCTAACAAAGGAAGAACGTGGGGTCGAGTATAAACATACATAAATAATTTTATAATATACACAAATTAAATAATGTTTAGACTTAAATTAAATAATATTTAGACTTAAGCGTATAAAATTGTTGGCCTTATCATAAAGCAGTTTCCGAAACAACATATAAGCGGTTTCACAGAAATTGCCCTCTTTCGATTCTCTCGCTGTGTTAATTTGATATCTTTCGTCAACCCTCCCGGTTTTTATCTCTATTTCTTTCTCTATACTCTCTCTCTCTCTCTCTGTCGCTCTCTGAATAAAATATCACAACATATATGTTTACTCGAAATTTGTAAATTTATATATGTTTACATTCACACATATAATTTTTATGAAACATGCATGCCCCAAACATAATATATTCTAACATATTAACATATGTGTTCCAAACATTTAGTGTTAGTTTGAGAACATTAAATGTTTGCACTTAAATATATTGTGTTTAAAAATTGTGCCCGAAACACATTTTGTTTATATCGAAACATATGAAAAACATATTTTTCTAACAGTGTACTCAATCCATGGTGGAGGGTACATAAGCTTCGGCCTGGCCGAACTTACGGCCGTAAATACTTGTTTAATTTTATTTTTATTAGATTTTTTTTTTTAATTTTCTTTCAATTTTTGTTTAATTTTATTTCTATAGAAACTTTTTTAAAAATTTTATTTCTATAGGTTTTTTTTTTTCAAAACTATTTTACTGAAAGAATTTTTAAAAAATTTATTTCTATAGATTTTTTTTTTAATTTTAATTCTATAAAAAAATTTTTAAAAAAATTGATTCGTCGATTTTCGATGTTTGTATCTTTGTTTGGGCCCAAGTCATTTTTTTGTTGGATTGTTAAAAAAAAAAACTAACTTTATTGATTCTTTACTTACTTTGCTATCCTTTGGTGACAATTCCATAGCATTTAAAACAGCTGGTGATTGTTTGTGGTAAACCGATTTATGGATATTCTCAAATGTGTGGTATGGTCGGTTATTCACCTGAGTTTTATCAGTATTTGCTACTAATGCGGCTGACTGTAGATATGGGGAATCTTTTGGAATTGTAGGTTTTACCATATCAACAATTGTTATATTTAGATTGATAATAACCAGATAGTTGATAGCAAATCCCACAAATACGACATGCCATAGAACAGTTCGCGCTTTCACTGAAAATAGTATTTGCTGTCAATTAAATAATTAATTATTATCTACATGAATGTATAAACAAACCTTCACCCATATTTCAGATGCAATTGAAGAGTAAATTGCAGTTATTTTGGTTTTTTTTTATTTTACAATCAATGCGTTTTCTATTTATATTAGATTATGTATCGGTTTGTATAATACAAATATTGATTGTGAACATTTTTCACACATACACTCGCTAACAAAAATTGGTTTGTACTTTGTAATTACTTTACTGGTGTTATGGTTTCTAGAAAAATATTGTATATAGGGAATATGATAATTTCAAACATATTTTCAGAGCATCCCAGCAAAAAAAGCATCGCCAAAAAAGTAATGAAAATGTTCTTTTTGGATCCGGAAGTGGTGCAAAATTGACGCAGAAGCGATGAATTTAACATGGGCTTGTCATAGGAGGGAAGTCCACCATTTCATCAGCCGTTGCAATGAATTTGCATCACTTCTTTAGGTGTGATCCGAATTCAATGTTTTGGATGTAAATTAAAAAATTCTGTGATATTTTGCCAAATAAATATTTTTTATAAATTTTTATAATTTTTAATGCATGCTAACGCTTGTCGGAGACGTTTGACTTCAAATATTTTCAAAAATTCACAATTTTTTCAGATTGGATTTAACATTTTTTTCGACAAAATTTAAATGCTTTGTACCGTTTTATGAATTCTTACTCTATTTTTAACCTATTTGAAACAAAAAAATGTTAAAATTACCCATTACAAGTATGAAAAAAATTATAAAAAATTTAATTAAAAGAACTTCCTGGGTAGTTAAAATAAAGAACATCGTTGAGAGTGCATCTTCTGGAAGTGCTTTTAAAGTTGTGCCTTTGGAAGAACTTCCAAATTTTTTTGCTGAAATAATGAATGTTTATCTATCTACCCAGGACTTCAATACAGTCTTTAGGAACATCCCGATAATAGTCGGTATTTATTTTGACTCCTTGGTCGATGAATACGAGTGACCATCGGCCAATATGTCAGCCCATACCATTAATATCGGCGGTGTTTGCAGCCAGAGACGGAATATGATCACTCCAAACATCTTTTAAGAGCATAATGTAACCTTTTTTTGTCGCAAACCTAATATTTTCTCGCCAAAAATAATATGCATGTTGCAATCAGACACATACATAACTAGAAAATGATTGCGACAAACATGTTACATATTTCCCGTGAAAAACATTTTGCTCTCGAAACAGTTTTAAGGTGATCATTTTCCTGCTCTGCGTGTGAGCTATGGAGGCCAATCGAAGGTGCACATTTTCAATCGAAGGTGCACATTTTAAACTTTGGCTCAATTTGGAATGGTAATTGACCACATTCGTGCAAGCGAAGCAAATCCTTGGTTCTAACTTCTTTTAGTGCATTTGTTTTCAGGTTATTTTTGGTACAGTTACCGGGTTTTCGTCCACTTTTTGGACGCGATGCGACACTGCCAGAATCACGGTAACTAGCACTGGTGCGGGAAACAAAAGATTTATGTACATTTAAATGTTGGAGGGCTCTAACGATAGCCACTTGAGCCAAATATAGAGCTATCACTCTATCACGCTTGAATTCCATCACGAATAATATTATTTCTGAATGCAATAGATAACAAGTATATACGGCCGTAAGTTCGGCCAGGCCGAAGCTTATGTACCCTCCATCATGGATTGCTTAGATACTTGTTCTAAACACTGCCATCCACAATCGAATGACCTAAGTTGCGGTAACGCTTGCCGATGGCAAGGTATCTTAAAACCTCCTAACACCATCTTCTAAATTGTATGTAAGTCCATACGTGGTATATATTAAATCAAAAAAGATCGATCCAATACGTATATAATTCAGTTTGAAAAAGTAGAAATAAAATTTTAACAAAATTTTCGATAGAAATAAAATTTTCACAAAATTTTCTATAGAAATAAAAAATTTGACAAAATTTTCTATAGAAAGAAAATTTTGACAAAAATTTCTACAGAATTAAATTTTTAAAAAAATTTTCTATAGAAATAAAATCTTGGTAGATTATTTTTGGCTCGAGTGGCAACCATGATTATGAACCGAATTAAATTTGAACAAAATTTTCTATAGAAATAAAATTTTGACAAAATTTTTTATAGAAATAAAATTCTGACAATGATGAAAATTTTATTATGAACCGAATAAAATTTTAACAAAATTTTCTCTAGAAATAAAATTTTCACAAAATTTTCTATAGAAATAAAAATTTGGTAGATTATTTTTGGCTCTAGTGGCAACCATGATTATGAACCGATATGGACCAATTTTTGTGTCATTGGACCAATTTTGGTATGATTGTTAGCGACCATATACTAACACCACGTTCCTAATTTGAACCGGATCGGATGAATTTTGCTCCTCCAAGAGGCTCCGGAGGTCAAATCTGGAGAACGTTTTATATGGGGGCTATATATAATTATGGACCGATATGGACCAATTCTGCCACGGTTGTTAAAGATCATATACTAACACCATGTTCCAAATAACAACCGGATTGGATGAAATTTGCTTCTGTTGGAGACTTCGCAAGCCAAATCTGGGGATCGGTTTATATGGGGGCTATATATAATTATGAACCGATGTGGACCAATTTTTGCATGGTTGTTAGAGACCAATATAATGTACCAAATTTCAGGCGGATCGGATGAAATTTGCTTCTCTTTGAGGCTCCGCAACCCAAATCTGGGGATCGGTTTATATGGGCGCTATATATAATTATGGACCGATGTGGACCAATTTTTCCATGGTTGTTAGAGACCATATACCAACATCATGTACCAAATTTCAGCCGGATCGGATGAAATTTGCTTCTCTTTGAGGCTCCGCAAGCCAAATCTGAGATCGGTTTATATGGGGGCTATATATAATTATGCACCGATGTGGACCAATTTTTGCATGATTGTTAGAGACCATATACCAACACCATGTACCAAATTTCAGCCGGATCGGATGAAATATGCTTCTCTTAGAGGCTCCACAAGCGAAATCTGGGGATCGGTTTATATGGGGGCTATATATAATTAAGGAACGATATAGACCAATTTTTGCATGGTTGTTAGAGACCATATACCAACATCATGTACCAAATTTCAGCCGGATCGGATGAAATTTTCTTCTCTTTGAGGCTCGGCAAGCCAAATCTGGGGATCGGTTTATATGGGGGCTATATATAATTATGGAGCGATGTGAACCAATTTTTGCGCGGTTGTTAGAGACCATATACCAACACCATGTACCAAATTTCAGCCGGATCGGATGAAATTTGTTCCTCTTTTAGGCTCCGCAACCCAAATCTGGGGATCGGTTTATATGGGGGCTATATATAATTATGGACCGATGTGGACCAATTTTTGCATGGTTGTTAGAGACCATATACCAACACCATATACCAAATTTCAGCCGGATCGGATGAAATATGCTTCTTTTAGAGGCTCCACAAGCCAAATCTGAGGGTCCCTTTATATGGGGGCTATACGTAAAAGTGGACCGATATGGCCCATTTGCAATACCATCCGACCTACATCGATAACAACTACTTGTGCCAAGTTTCAAGTCGATAGCTTGTTTCGTTCGGAAGTTAGCGTGATTTCAACAGACGGACGGATGGACGGACGGACGGACATGCTTAGATCGACTCAGAATTTCACCACGACCCAGAATATATATACTTTATGGGGTCTTAGAGCAATATTTCGATGTGTTACAAACGGAATGACAAAGTTAATATACCCCCATCCTATGATGGAGGGTATAAAAATGCTTTAGTAAGTCTGTAAACAATAAAACGTGTGGTTATAGTAATAAATCGTCAGCTGTCAGACGAGCTGTTTATGTTTGTTGGTTGCAATACATATCAAATACTCTGTATATCGTCGGTGGGTACGAAAAAGCCATTGGTTTTCACTTCACTTTAAATTTTGTAACTTCGATTGATCCGAATTTTGCAAACGCTTTCATACCGCTATGCAAACTATAACTATGGGGTTACAATTATGATTTACTGCAAATTGTATCCTACGATATCTAGCGCCGTTTTGTCTTATGTGACGAAGCTCTTATTTCTTACTGTTCTCACTTTGTTTAAAAATCATCCAATCGAGATTATTTTTATTTTTGATGTCCGATAAGAAATCGCTGCGAAGACCAGTAAATAAACATTTTGTGGAAAATAATCGAAAACATGGCAATGTAGATAGGCAAACTATGGTGAATTTAATATTGATTTAAATAATTGAAGGGATTGTATCTGACATATAGGGTGGTTGATATGTATTGCAACCAACTTTAGGTTGCTACACGCAAAAAAATAATTCTTTCCTCCCAAACGAAATTTTAGATAAACAAAGTTCGTTTCTCATTTGCTTTTCGCTGTAAGGAAGTGTATTTGGAGGAAAAGTATAAACTTTTTGTGATAAACATTTATTCTTTTCCAGGACACAATATCATAAAGACTAACTAAAAAAAACATTGTTTTCTTGCTAGTTGCATTTTCCCTCACATCTTTCTCACATCCACGAGTTTTTTTTAGTTCTTAACACCTTTACCTGTAATACCAACAATGTAGCAGAAATTATACGAATTTATAAATTTTTAAAATTTTTTTACCTTTCGCCTGGACGGAGAATCGAACCCCGGACCATGCACTTTGTAAGCCAACACACTAAACACTGAGCTATGTACCTATTATGGTCATCAATAGATAAGTATCCATATAAGTTATATTTATGTAGCATAGCTTGCGGCGCCCACGAACCGAATAAACAAAGTTTATTTAACAGAAACAAACATTTAGTTTGGCACCGTGGAGCAGTGGTTGCTACGTCCGACTTGCATGCCAAGGGTCGTGGGTTCGATCCCTGCTTCCACCAAAGTTTTTTTGTTTTTTTTTTTACATACATTCCATATATGTTCGGAAGATTCCGAAAAAATTTTCAACATTACATTGTACTGTATTAAATTTTGAACTGTAAAATGTGTCTTATTAAAGACCTAAAGTCAGAAAAGAACAGTGTTTGATACAAACGAAATGGACTCTGTTGTTGTTTCAAAAATAACTTTTTTTATTGAAAAAATAAAAATTTTGTAACAAACGAATTTTTTTGGTGATAAAAGTGTATACTTTTCGAAGCAATTCAAAAAACTCTAACAAAAGAAAAACGTTTTCGGTACACGTTTTCCAAACGTTTTTTTTCTTTGCGTGTATCATTTCTAAACCGCTCGTCTGACCGATTTATTCCAGTGACAGAAGAATAACACAACGATTCCGAAACAAACATTTCTCAAGATTATCAATTTTTGTTTAAAGGACAATAACTATTTTATGTACCCTGGAAGAGTATACCAACAAACTTATGGAATGCCAATGGTCAACCCATTATCACCTACCATCGCAGAAATAGTACTTGACACACTTCTGGACGACGAACTAAAACGAACTAAAAAAATATGAATGTAAAAGTAAAATTTATAACGAAATACGTAGATGAGTTGTTTGCTGCCATCAAGAAGGAAGATGAAAACATCATAATGAAATTACTCCTAAATGCATATCACAACGAAATAAAATTTACTATCGAAAAGGAAAATGACGGCGAATTACCATTTTTGGATATTACGATAATAAGGAAGGAAAACTCTTTGATAACAAATTGGTATGCAAAACCAACGGCATCGGGAAGGATGATAAACTTTTATTCAACGCAGCCGTACAATATGGCAATAAATACCGCAAAGAACTTCATCCATAAAGTTCTACAACTAAGTGAAGAAACATTTAAATCGGAAAATCTAATGAAAATTAAAAACATCCTAAAAGCAAACAATTATCAAAATACTATAATTAACAACTTAGTACAAGAAATCATCAATGGACCAAAGGAGAAAAAAAATGCGAAGAGACTATAAAAACAAAAAAGTTTTTCAGTGTACCGTACATCCCAAAGCTAACACACAGCAAATCATTAGGCAACATCATAAATGACGAAAACTCAGTAGCAGCACATAAAGGGTGATACGGTCAAAATTTGGTCAATATAAACTTGACGTATTTCTTTCAATTTTACATTTAAAAAACCCCTCATTTTGAAGGTGTGTGTGTGTAGAATGTTGCTCCTATTTTGATTTTGGAATTCACTCTTCAGTTGTCAAAATGCCGTCCAAGCAAACAGAGCAGCGTATCAAAATTTTGCTCGCGCAATCCAAGCTACTCGCACGCAAAGCTGGCAAAATCGCTAAAAGTTGCCAAATCAACCGTTACAAATGTAATTAAAGTGTTTGGGGAACGTTTGTCGACAGCCAGGAAGTCTGGATCGGGGGGAAATCGAAAACCGGAAGCCGCTGAGACGACAAAGAGAGTTGCCGGTAGTTTCAAGCGAAACCCTAACCTCTCTCTCCGAGATGCCGCAAATAAGCTGGGTGTATCGTCTACAACCGTGCATCGAGCCAAACAACGAGCCGGACTATCGACTTACAAGAAGGTACATAGTGACTCCAAATCGCGATGATAAACAAAATACGACGGCCAAAGCGCGATCCCGGAGGCTGTACACGACGATGCTGATGAAGTTTGGCTGCGTGGTAATGGACGACGACACCTACGTCAAAGCCGACTACAAGCAGCTTCCGGGACAGGAGTTTTATACGGCAAAAGGAAGGGGAAAGGTAGCAGATATTTTCAAGCACATAAAACTGTCAAAGTTCGCAAAGAAATATCTGGTTTGGCAAGCCATCTGTACCTGTGGCTTGAAAAGCAGCATTTTCATAGCTTCCGGGATTGTCAACCAAGAAATTTACGTGAAAGAGTGTTTGAATAAACGTCTGCTGCCTTTAAGAAGAAACACGGTTGTTCCGTACTGTTTTGGCCGGATTTGGCATCTTGCCATTACGGTAAAAAGGCCATGGAGTGGTACGCCGCCAACAACGTGCAGGTGGTTCCCAAGGACAAGAACCCTCCCAACACGCCAGAGCTCCGCCCAATTGAGAAATACTGGGCTATTGTCAAGCGGAACCTAAAGAAGACCAAAAAAACTGCTAAGGACGAGCAGTAGTTCAAGGCAAACTGGCTTTCTGCGGCGAAGAAGGTGGACAAGGTGGCTGTACAAAATCTGATGTCAGGTGTCAAGCGTGAGGCCCGGCATTTCGGATTTGGAAAAGCGAAAGCCTAACTGAATATTTTTTCTGAATTTTATACTAATTGAACTTGAAAAAGAAATTTAATTTGATTTTTTAAATAAACGATTTCACCGATTTACACGCGTTTTCCCTTGACCAAATTTTGACCGTATCACCCTTTAGATCGAATGAAACTCTCAGTAGAATATTTACGAAAAGCACAGAACCAGACAAATTGAAACTAAACAAGTATATACAGCAGTAAGTTCGGCCGGGCCGAATCTTAAATACCCACCACCATGAATCAAATATAATAGTTTTCTTTGAAAACTCATCGTCGTAGCGGGTTACTTGATAAAATATAGAATTTCAAGGGGTTTGATGGCAAATATTTTTCCAAGCAAATCAGTACGCTTCCCGAAGATAAATTTAAAGATTCTACCTATGAAGACTAGATCAGATTCTGGATTTTTAAGAACCAATCTTGTTTGAGTTTTAGAGAAATCATAAACATATCGTGTAAGTGATGAAATAACGCCTCGATTTGAAATCTTAAATCTGTAGATTTTTACCGCCATTATTTAAATGATTACGAGGAGTAACATCTGGAAATTTTACTTTCAGTTTCAAGCAATTTTCATGATCAGTGCGCCTGTATACACTGAAAGAAGAGTTTTCTTTTCTAAGGATCGAAATTTTAGACACGAAAAGTTTTCTTTTGACACAAATTTTAGAGACAATCGTTCAATCGCTTATCAAAAATTCGTATTAATTTGCTCTAAACGAAAATACTTTATACGAAAGGGGAATTTCGTTTGTCTACAATTTCCTTCCGGAGGAAAATATTTTTTCTTTGGGCGTACCCTCAAGAACTTGAATCGGTCTATATCGATGCCTTACCAAATGGACCTGTAAAAATAAATGCGATACAGATTTTTGAGTGTCTAAAATACATTTTCGGGCAAATCGGATAAAAACTTCGGTTTCTAGAAGCCCAAGGAGTTAAATCGGGAGATCTGTCTATGTGGGGGCTATACCAAAACATGGATCGACACACACCATATTCGGCTGACCTATTTGTGGTCATCCCGATTCTAGAACTCCAAGAAATAAATTCGGGGGGTAGGGCTATACCAATACTCACCATTTTCGACACACCTCTTTATGGTTTTTAAATACCTCTAGAATCCCATTTTCAGACAAAACGGGTAAAAACTACGAATTCTAGAAGGCCAAAAAGTAAAATCGGGAGATCAGTATATATAGGGGCTATACCAAAAAATAGACCGATACGGACCATTTTCGACACACCTCTCTATGGTACTAAGATACCTCTAGATTTCTAATTTCAACCAAATTCGATAAAAACTACGGATTCTAGAAGCCCAAGAAGTAAAGTCGAGAGATCTGCCTATATGGGGCTATACCAAAACATGGACCGATACACCCCATTTGCGACACATCTATTTGTGATCTTAAAATACCTCTAGATTTTCAATTTCAAGCAAATCGGATAGAAAATATAGTTTCTAGACGCCCAAGAAGTAAAATCGTGAGATCAGTCTATATGAGGGCTATACCAAATCATAGACCGATACATCCCAATTTCGGCACACCTATTTGTGGTCATAAAATACTTCTAGATTTCGAATTTCAGGCAAATCGGATAGTAAATACAGTTTCTAGATGCCCAAGAAGTAAAATACCTCTAGATTTCCAATTTCAGCCAAATTTGATAAAAACTACGGTTTTTATAAGCCCAAGATCCTAAATCGGGAGGTCGGTTTATATGGGGACTATATCAAAACTTAGACCGATATAGCCCATCGTCGAACTTGACCTGCCTGCAAACAAAAAACGAATCTATGCCAAATTTCAGGACGATAGCGCCATTATTCAATGCTGTAGCGTGATTTTGAATGACCGTAAAATGAAGTTGATCGAGATAGCAGAGGCCTTAAAGATATCAAAGGAACGTGTTGGTCATATCATTCATCAATATTTGGATATGCGGAGCTATGTGCAAAATGGGAGCCGCGCGACCAAAACCCAAAGACCAAAAACAACAACGTGTTGATGATTTTGAGCGGTGTTTGCAGTTGTTAACTCGTAATACATCCGAGTTTTTCCGTCGATATGTGACAATGGATGAAACATGGCTCCATCACTACACTCCTGAGTCCAATCGACAGTTGGCTGAGTGGACAGCGACCGGTGAACCGTCTCCGAAGCGTGGAAAGACTCAAAAGTCCGCTGGCAAAGTAATGGCCTCTGTTTTTTGGAATGCGCATGGAATTATTTTTATCGAATATCTTGAGAAGGGAAAAACCATCAACAGTGACTATTATATGGCGTTATTGGACCGTTTGAAGGTCGACATCGCAGCAAAACGGCCCCATATGAAGAAGAAAAAAAGTGTTGTTCCACCAAGACAACGCAACATGCCACAAGTCATTGAGAACGATGGCAAAAATTCATGAATTGGGCTTCGAATTGCTTCCCCACCCACCGTATTCTCCAGATCTGACCCCCAGAGACTTTTTCTTGTTCTCAGACCTCAAAAGGATGCTCGCAGGGAAAAAATTTGGCTGCAATGAAGAGGTGATAGCCGAAACTGAGGCCTATTTTGAGGCAAAACCGAAAGAGTACTACCAAAATGGTATCAAAAAATTGGAAGGTCGTTATAATCGTTGTATCGCTCTTGCAGGGAACTATGTTGAATAATAAAAACGAATTTTGACAAAAAAATGTGTTTTTCTTTGTTAGGCCGGGGACTTATCAGCCAACCTGTTATAAATGGTCTATCAGTTATGGACATTTCAGGCCATTAATTTAATGTAAAGAATTTCGAGTGGGTTTGATGAAACAAACTTTCTCCCAAAAGACCGCCTCAAATGCTACGTTGGTAGAGGTTTAATTTAAAATTACAGTTTCCAAGGACATCGGGTGTATATGGAGATTTCTCAAGTAATTATCTCCATATAAAAAATCTGGGCCGACGGGAAATTTCCGCAGTTATTTATGGATCTCAAATAATTCAAAATTTCTGACAAATGTTATGAAAATTGTAGACTGGGAAAATTTCTTAAAACAAATCGGAGATGGGTTTATATGTAGGTGCTATATCACAAAATTGTCCGGTATGACCCATCTTCGAACTCGACATGCCTGCCAAAAATTCAGAACGTTAGGTTCTACTGCTACACGCAAAGAAAAAAAAAAAACGTTTGGAAAACGTGTTCCGGAAACGTTTTTCTTTTGTTAGAGTTTTTTGAAATTCTTCGAAAATTTTAAACTTTTGTCACCACAAAAATTCGTTTGTTGCAAAAATTTTATGTTTTCAATAAAAAAAAGTTATTTTTGAACCAACAACACAGTCCAGTTCGTTTATAACAAGCACTGTTCTTGTCTGACTTTAAGTCTTTAGTAAGGCACATTTTACAGTTTCATAGTAAAAATTTAATATAGTAGTATGTAGTGTTGAACATCTTTTCGGAATCTTCGAACATGTCTGGAATATATGTAAAAAACAAAAAAACAAAAAAAACTTTTTTTGTGTTCGGTCGAAGCAGGGCTCGAACCCAGGACTCTTGGCATGCAAGGCAGACGTAGCAACCACTGCTTAACGGTGCCCAACTAAATGTTTGTTTCTGTTAAACAAAGTTTGTTTAATCGGCTCGTGGGCGCCGCAAGCTATGCTATACAAATATAACTTATATGGATATTTATCTATTGATGACAATAACAGCTACGTAGCTCAGTGGTTAGTGTGTTGGCTTACAAAGTGCAGGGTCCGCGTTTCGATTCTCCGTCCAGGCGAAAAGGGAAAACATTTAAAAATTTATAAAATCGTATAATTTCTTCTACATTGTTGGTATTACAGAAAAAGGTGCTAAGAACTAAAAAACCTCGTGGTAGTGAGAAAGATGTGAGGGAAAGTGCAATTAGCAAAAAAATTGTTTTTTGAGTTAGTCTTTATGAAATGGTTTTAATATCCTGAAAAAAAAAGAAACGTTTATCACAAAAAGTATATACTTTTCTTCGAAATAAACTTCCTTACAGCGAAAAGCAAATGAGAAACGAACTTTGTTTGTCTAAAATTTCGTTTGGGAAGAAAGAATTACTTTTTTGCGTGTATATTGCCTCAGAACTGTACCTTTATCAAGAGCATATTTAGGGTTAAAAATCGATAGTTTAATATGTTAAATATGGACTATACAATTGACCAGTACTTCGTTTTTCATTGTTCGATTAAAAACCCCATCCGATCTAATTTGTCGAAATATTTCTTTAGTTACAAAGATATGAAGGGTTTTCAAATTTTGTTTCGCCGGAGTCGGAGTCGAGCAAAATTTATACGACTCCGGCTCCGACACCAGCAAAATCTTCAGACTCCGGCTCCGACTCCACAGCTCTGCTGGCAACACTGTCTCCAGCATTTAAATGTGAATTAATCCTTTATTTCTCCTACAATTGTTCGTCATCGTGACACTGACAGCGTTTCATTGCGTCCGAATATAGACGAAAAAAGGGCTAACAACACCAGAAATGATCGGAAAAGTAAAAGCTAGATTTGATCAAAATCCACACCGCAGTGATAGAAAATTTTCTCGTGACCAGAATTTGATTTTCTCTCATGAGAAGCCATTCCAAATTGAGCAGTTTGTGAAGAAACAAAATGATCGGGATTACTTAACAAAGAGGTCAGTTGCATATTTACACCTTCGATTTGCCACCAGAACTCAAGTCCCATCTATGGTAATGGTGTGGGCCGCCGCAAAGGCCGTGTGTATTCTTCGACAATGAGGTACATTAAATGCCGAATATTATCGGACGTTTAAACAAAGACCGACTGCCAAATGGTGGCAAAACCAGGATTGATGCCTCTGGATTTTATGATGAGTATTTGGTGTAATTACAAAGGAATCACCCATTAAGAGATCTACATTTTACTGTCGACAGTAAAATGCAGTGTTTCAAACCGAGTGAACTTTCGACGGTATATACCTGTTTGTCTTTGCGGACCAAATCACATCGCAATTTGCAACAATTTTCAATACCTTGTTTTAAAGGACCATCTATTTGGGGTATCATCCCCCGTTGCATAACCTTATACAGTCACATTCTTACAACTATCGGCGGCGTGTGTGTAAATATTTAACGACAACGAATAATGAATCCAAATCGAATAAAAAACAAGTAAGGAAAGTCTAAAGTCGGGCGGGGCCGACTATATTATACCCTGCACCACTTTGTAGATCTAAATTTTCGATACCATATCACATCCGTCAAATGTGTTGGGGGCTATATATAAAGGTTTGTTCCAAATACATACATATAAATATCACTCGATCTGGACAGAATTTGATAGACTTCTACAAATCTATAGAGTCAAAATTTAAGTCGGCTAATGCACTAAGGTGGAACACAATATTAGTAAAAAAATATGTGAAACATCTAAATCTGAAGCAATTTTAAGGAAACTTCGCAAAAGTTTATTTATGATTTATCGCTCGATATATATGTATTAGAAGTTTAGGAAAACTAGAGTCATTTTTACAACTTTTGGACTAAGCAGTGGCGATTTTACAAGGAAAATATTGGCATTTTGACCATTTTTGTCGAAATCAGAAAAACATATATATGGGAGCTATATCTAAATTTGAACCGATTTCAACCAAATTTGGCACGCATAGCAACAATGCTAATTCTACTCTCTGTGCAAAATTTCAACTAAATCGGAGTTAAATATTGGCCTCTGTGGTCATATGAGTGTAAATCGGGCGAAAGCTATATATGGGAGATATATCTAAATCTGAACCGATTTCAACCAAATTTGGCACGCATAGCTAAAATGCTAATTCTACTCCCTGTGCAAAATGTCAACTAAATCGGAGTTAAAAATTGGCCTCTGTGGTCATATGAGTGTAAATCGGGCGAAAGCTATATATGGGAGATATATCCAAATCTGAACCGATTTCAACCAAATTTGGCACGCATAGTTACAATGCTAATTCTACTCCCTGTGCAAAATTTCAACTAAATCGGAGTTAAAAATTGGCCTCTGTGGGCAAATGAGTGTAAATCGGGCGAAAGCTATATATGGGAGCTATATCTAAATCTGAACCGATTTGGCTGATATTTTGCAAGTTTTTCGAGACCTATAAAATATTCGGATGTACGGAATTTGAGGAAGATCGGTTGATACACACGCCAATTATGACCAGATCGGTGAAAAATATATATGGCAGCTATATCTAAATCTGAACCGATTTTTTCCAAAATCAATAGGGATCGTCTTTGAGCCGAAACAGGACCCTATACCAAATTTTAGGACAATTGGACTAAAACTGCGAGCTGTACTTTGCACACAAAAATACATCAACAGACAGACAGACAGACGGACAGACAGACAGATAGACGGACATCGCTAAATCGACTCAGAATTTAATTCTAAACCGATCCGTATACTAAAAGGTTGGTCTATGATTACTCCTTCTTGGCGTTACATACAAATGCACAAACTTATTATACCCTGTACCACAGTAGTGGTGAAGGTTATAAAAAAAACAAGCTTTAAAATATTGTTGAAATGACATGAGCTATGAAATCTCTTACATGAATAACGAGAAAATAATCAAATCGAGAAAAAAGCTATGAAAAGAACATTGTAAATTCGCACAAATTGACGGCATCATATCTTTAATGTTTGCTAGTATTGCGCTCCCGAATGGTCTTGTAATGAAGCGATGAGAGGGGTACGCATGCGCTGATCAACTCAAAGTAATGGAAAGTACATAAAAACGAACTATAGGCCTTCACAGTGTTATTTGTGGTCTAAACTTGATATGCCATAAAAGAAGTTTTATGGATGATACCAGAATCAAGTAGAAGCCCATGGTGGTGTGTGAGGAAGTACAATGAAGTACTAAAATAAACTGAAGCAAATATTGGCGGCTCATACCACCATAGGCCTCAGTGGAGCAACACAAATGTAATTAATGTTGAATGTGTCTCAGTTGTCATCATGACCATCTTTATTGCTGCCTTGGCCATGCAGGAATGCTGTGTAGTTTATTCAACAATAATCGAGGGTAGTTTAACGAAATTTTTGGAGCAACAACGTTTTTGTTTGTACTTTAGGAAAAATAGTAGGAAACATAAACATAGGTTTATTTGCCTTTAAAGGCACAACTTTACCTGTAAAAGAAAATTTCGTTGGTCTAAAATTTCGTTTCAAAGGAAAATATTATTTTTCTGTCTTTGTAGTGTCATTACTGGGTACACAGAAAAACAAATTCCGTAGTTAAACTAACCCTAAATTTAACTTATTTTTATTGGAAAAATTATTTATTTGTAGTTAAATTTTATTATTTGTTTGTAGGAACAATTTCTATAGAAAATGTTGCCAAAATTTTATTTCTATAGCAAATTTTGTCAAAATTGTATTTCAAGTAGAGGATGCTGATGAGGAATGTGGTAATTCCGAAACGGCTGTCCATCCAACCATCATGCAGTCTATAGGACTTTGCCCAATTAAATTTGCCAAATATACTTTTCCTCTGTTGGTTAATCCACTCTTGTAGTTTAGTCAACGCAATGGTTTTAAAGCTGAGATCAAAACAACAAATATTTTTTATTAATTTTGTCAAAATTGTATTTCTATAGAAAATTTTGTCAAAATTTTATTTCTATAGAAAATTTTGTTAAAATTTTATTTATAAAGAAAATTTTGTCAACATTTTATTTCTATAGAAAATTTTGTCAAAATGTTATTTCTGTAGAAAATTTTGTCAACATTTTATTTCTATAGAAAATTTTGTTAAAATTTTATTTCTATAGAAAATTTTGTCAACATTTTATTTCTATAGAAAATTTTGTCAACATTTTATTTCTATAGAAAATTTTGTCAACATTTTATTTCTATAGAAAATTTTGTCAAAATTTTGTCAAAATGTTACTTCTGTAGAAAATTTTGTCAAAATTTTATTTCTATAGAAAATTTTGTCAATATTTTATTTCTATAGAAAATTTTGTCAAAATGTTATTTCTATAGAAAATTTTGTCAAAATGTTACTTCTGTAGAAAATTTTGTCAAAATTTTATTTGTATAGAAAATTTTGTCAATATTTTATTTCTATAGAAAATTTTTGTCAAATTTTTGTTTTCTATAGAAAATTTAGTCAAAATTTTATTTCTATAGAAAATTTTGTCAAAATTTTATTTCTATAGAAAATTTTGTTAAAATTTTATTTCTATAGAAAATTTTGACAAAATGTTATTTCTATAGAAAATTTTGTCAAAATTTTATTTCTATAGAAAATTTTGTCAACATTTTATTTCTGTAGAAAATTTTCCCAACATTTTGTTTCTGTAGAAAATTTTCCCAACATTTTATTTCTATAGAAAATTTTGTCAACATTTTATTTCTATAGAAAATTTTGTCAAAATTTTATTTCTATAGAAAAGTGTGTCAAAATTTTATTTCTATAGAAAATTTTATTTCTATAGAAAATTGTGTCAAAATGTTATGTCTATAGAAAATCTTGTCAAAATGTTACTTCTGTAGAAAATTTTGTCAAAATTTTATTTCTATAGAAAATTTTGTCAATATTTTATTTCTATAGAAAATTTTGTCAAAATGTTATTTCTATAGAAAATTTTGTCAAAATGTTACTTCTGTAGAAATTTTGTCAAAATTTTATTTCTATAGAAAATTTTATCAATATTTTATTTCTATTAAAAATTTTTGTCAAATTTTTGTTTTCTATAGAAAATATAGTCAAAATTTTATTTCTATAGAAAATTTTGTCAACATTTTATTTCTATAGAAAATTTTGTTAAAATTTTATTTCTATAGAAAATTTTGACAAAATGTTATTTCTATAGAAAATTTTGTCAAAATTTCTATAGAAAATTTTTGTCAAATTTTTGTTTTCTATCAATTTTTTCAATTTTTTTTTCTATAGAAAATTTTGTCAATATTTTATTTCTATAGAAAATTTTAGTCAAAATTTTATTTCTATAGAAAATTTTGTTAAAATTTTATTTATATAGAAAATTTTGTCAACATTTTATTTCTATAGAAAATTTTGTCAAAATGTTATTTCTGTAGAAAAATTTGTCAACATTTTATTTCTATAGAAAATTTTGTCAACATTTTATTTCTATAGAAAATTTTGTTAAAATTTTATTTCTATAGAAAATTTTGTCAACATTTTATTTCTATAGAAAATTTTGTCAACATTTTATTTCTATAGAAAATTTTGTCAAAATTTTGTCAAAATGTTACTTCTGTAGAAAATTTTGTCAAAATTTTATTTCTATAGAAAATTTTGTCAATATTTTATTTCTATAGAAAATTTTGTCAAAATGTTATTTCTATAGAAAATTTTGTCAAAATGTTACTTCTGTAGAAAATTTTGTCAAAATTTTATTTCTATAGAAAATTTTATCAATATTTTATTTCTATAGAAAATTTTTGTCAAATTTTTGTGTTCTATAGAAAATTTAGTCAAAATTTTATTTCTATAGAAAATTTTGTCAAAATTTTATTTCTATAGAAAATTTTGTTAAAATTTTATTTCTATAGAAAATTTTGACAAAATGTTATTTCTATAGAAAATTTTGTCAAGATTTCTATAGAAAATTTTTGTCAAATTTTTGTTTTCTATCAATTTTTTCAATTTTTTTTCTATAGAAAATTTTGTCAATATTTTATTTCTATAGAAAATTTTAGTCAAAATTTTATTTCTATAGAAATTTTTGTCAAAATTTTATTTCTATAGAAAATTTTGTCAAAATTTTATTTCTATAGAAAAGTTTGTCAAAATTTTATTTCTATAGAAAATTGTGTCAAAATGTTATTCCTATAGAAAATTTTGTCAAAATGTTACTTCTGTAGAAAATTTTGTCAAAATTTTATTTGTATAGAAAATTTTGTCAATATTTTATTTCTATAGAAAATTTTTGTCAAATTTTTGTTTTCTATAGAAAATTTAGTCAAAATTTTATTTCTATAGAAAATTTTGTCAACATTTTATTTCTATAGAAAATTTTGTCAACATTTTATTTCTGTAGAAAATTTTCCCAACATTTTATTTCTATAGAAAATTTTGTCAACATTTTATTTCTATAGAAAATTTTGTCAAAATTTTATTTCTATAGAAAATTGTGTCAAAATTTTATTTCTATAGAAAATTTTATTTCTATAGAAAATTGTGTCAAAATGTTATGTCTATAGAAAATCTTGTCAAAATGTTACTTCTGTAGAAAATTTTGTCAAAATTTTATTTCTATAGAAAATTTTGTCAATATTTTATTTCTATAGAAAATTTTTGTCAAATTTTTGTTTTCTATAGAAAATTTTTGTCAAATTTTTGTTTTCTATAGAAAATTTAGTCAAAATTTTATTTCTATAGAAAATTTTGTCAAAATTTTATTTCTATAGAAAATTTTGTCAAAATTTTATTTCTGTAGAAAATTTTGCCAACATTTTGTTTTATAGAAAATTTTGTCAACATTTTATTTCTATAGAAAATTTTTGTAAATTTTTTTTTATGTAGAAATTTTTGTCAAAATTTTATTTCTATAGAAAATTTTGTCAAAATTTTATTTCTATAGAAAATTTTGTCAACATTTTATTTCTATAGAAAATTTTGTAAAAACTTTATATCTATAGAAATTTTTGTCAAAATTTTATTTCTATAGAAATTTTAGTAAAAATTTCATTTGATATAGAAAATTTTGTCACAATTTTATTTTTGTATAGAAAATTTTATTTCTATAAAAAATTTTATTTCTATAGAAAATGTTTGTCAATTTTTTTTCTATGGAAAATGTTGTCAACTTTTTTTCTATAGAAAATTTTGTCAAAATTTTATTTCTATAGAAATGTTTGTCAACATTTTATTTCTATAGAAATTTTTGTCAACATTTTATTTCTATAGAATTTTTTTTGTCAAATTTTTTCTATAGAAAATTTTTGTCAATTTTTTTTTCTATAGAAAATTTTATCAAAAGTTTATTTCTACAGAAAATTTTGTCACAATTTTGTTTTTCTGTAGAATATGTTGTCAACATTTTATTTCTATAGTAACTTTTGTCAAACTTTTATTGTTTTAGAGAATTTTGTCAACATTTTATTTCTATATAACATTTTATTTCTATAAAAAATTTTATTTCTATAGAAAATTTTGTCAAAATTTTGATTTCTATTTGGAATGTCATCGACATTACTGCAGTGCTACCGCTACTACTTCAATCGAAGTATTTTGCTTCATTTTCACAAAATTTACTTCGTCACTCCTTCTTCCAAAAATCTGCTTCACTTTTTGTTCTGCTTCAAATTTTTAAATTTTTCCCCATATTACCTAATTGAATGAACATAGCGGTTTTAGTCATTGAATTATTAACCGATGTGGACCAATTTTTGCATAGTTGTTAGAGACCATATACTTACACCATGTACCAAATTTCAGCCGGATCGGATGAAATTTGGTTCTCTTAGAGGCTCCGCAAGCCAAATCGGGGGATCAGTTTATATGGGGGCTATATGTAATTATGGACCGATGTGGACCAATTTTTGCATGGTTGTTAGAGATCGTATGCTGAAACCATGTACCAAATTTCAGCTGGATCGGATGAAATTTGCAAGCCACATTTGTGGGTCCGTTTATATGGGGGCTATACGTAAAAGTGGACCGATATGGCCCATTTGTAATACCATCCGACCTACATCAATAAGAACTACTTGTGCCAAGTTTCAAGTCGATAGCTTCTTTCGTTCGGATGTTAGCGTAATTTCAACAGACGGACTACTTCAATTTTATTCAATCTACTCCACTTTTTTCCAAAATCTACTTCACTCAATTTTTCACTAGCGGCAGCACTGCATTACTGGAAGGGGATAAACCATCGTTTACATACTATCCTCCTAATGTGCAGACAATGAATGGGCTCTGGTCTGCGTTCGGCGTTTTTTTGCTCTTTACTTTTTCTGCAAGTAATTTGTTGTTAAAGACACTTTCCACAACTCGTCGACAACAAAAAAAAAAAAAAAAATCGTATGTGAAGAAAAAACAAAAACCTTTGTTGTTGTACTGACCATGGTACCGGGTACTGTCATCATCATTATGCTGGACTAAATTAAAATGCATTCGAACGCATAAAGTATCATCGATTCCTTCACGTCTTCTTGCCACGCATTCGGCTATCGCAATTTGGCGTTTTGCATTAATTACCATTAATATTTTGATGGAGACACCCTACTAAATCTTCTTCCTGCTGTTGCCTAACTGGAAACGGTAATGTGTATGTGCACCATGTGGTTAATATCAAGGAACAGGGTCCAGTTTCCCAACCAGCTAGTCTCACAGTTCATCCACGTCATTTATCAACAATTACGAGTTGAGTTTTAAGTGAACGGCAGTCAGCAGGATATGAGGCTATCGCCATCATAACCATCCCATATCGATGATGATGATCATGATGATTTTTTCAGATTGAAGGTGAAAACTTTAAAACAATATTGCGAAATGGTCGTAACCACCAATCGCTGACGATCTTTTGTGCTGATGGACAGGCTGATCATATCATCCGTCTTGGTTTTTGACAGAGTGATTTTTGGATTTTATTCAAGGCCTTAGGCTGCCCTAATTGTATTTCCTTTCTGGTTGCAAGTTTGTGATTTCTCTTAGAATTTTATGAAATTAGCATTTTTGGAGATTGCTTAGATTGTTGTGTCCATACACCCTGTGGATAAAATATAGTGGGAAATCAATTTTATTTATAGTCTATAATCGTAGTGAATAGTTTTGAACATGAAGATTTATTAGGAAGGCTATGCCTTTAATTAGCATCCTAAATTAAGAGGATTCCAAGGTGGATTGGAGAGCATACAAATTACACCCAGAGAAGCAACATGATCACCCCGAACATATTTTAAGAGCATAATATTATCTTTTCACCGAAAACAGAGAACATTTTTCTCGGCAAACGTAGTTACGCAATCTAAAAAAATAATTTCCGAAAAAAACATTGTAGCAACAAACATATAACATGTTCTCCGTGAAAAAGTAACATTATGCTTTTCCAATGCGTTTTGGCGTTATCATATTCCTTCTTTGCGTTTAGCTATGAAGGTGGTAGTTACACTGAAAAAAATATTGTCGTGAGGTCAAAGATTTCAAGTCTTTAAAATACGAATACAAATTTTGCTTAGCATAGATGACGCATTTCTCTAAAATAAAGTTATTTTCCTTGTCCAAAAGTCGATAAACTTTTCAATGAAGTCGTATTGTCCTTATAATTAAGTGATTTGACTTAAAAATGGGTATCTTAACATGAAAGAAAAAATGTATAGGCTAAGGTCAACTTGACTTTAATAATTCAGAAAAATTCTTTAAATTTAATGAAATTGTCTTCAAATTTGTTGTCTTTTTGCATCTTGACTACAAAGCAAAAAATCGTTCAAATATAGGATATGTTTTTCAAAAATTTATTTTAAAGAAGTTTTTTACTTCAAACATAGCATAATTTCTACTGGAAGTCGAGTCCTAATTTGGAAAACAAAGTTGCCGTTAACTCGTTTTTAAAGGACTTTGATAGCATATGAAGAAAAAAAGCTGAGAAAGCGAAAAATTAAAATTTGCAAGTACACAAAACCTAAATTTAAAAGTATCCTTACTTGTATTCTCCTAAATGTCTTAAAAGTATCCTTACTTGTATTCTCCGCTTCTTTGGCTCGGAATCAATACCAAATTTTTTAAAGTAAAGACAAAATCTTTGGAACCGAGTATGCTGTTTTTCAGTGTAGCGACTCTTCGAATAATTTCCATTTGGTTATTGTACAGAAACTCCTAGACTTTTTATAGTCCAGTCCGAACGGCATGTCAAGTGGTTACAGTTACTCTGGGCAAGGTACCTATAAACTTTTCATCATTGTCTTCCAAAGTGAAAGTCAGTCCATATATATTTTCTATAGATATAAAATTTTGACAAAATTTTCTATAGAAATAAATTTTTTGACAAATTTTTCCATAGAAATAAAATTTTCTATAGAAATAAAATTTTGACAAAATTTTCTATAGAAATAAAATTTTGACAAAAGTTTCTATAGAAATAAAATTTTGACAAAATTTTCTATAGAAATAAAATTTTGACAAAATTTTCTATAGATTTTCTATAGAAATAAAATTTTGACAAAATTTCGACAAAAGTTTCTATAGAAATAAAATTTTGACAAAATTTTCTATAGAAATAAAGTTTTTGATTTCCATAGACATAAAATTTTCTATAGAAATAAAATTTTGACAAAAATTTCTATAGAAATAAAATTTTGACAAAAATTTCTATAGAAATTTTATTTGACAAAAATTTTTATAGAAATTTTATTTGACAAAATTTTCTATAGAAATAAAATGTTGACAAAATTTTCTGTATAAATATAATTTTGACAAAATTTTCTATAGAAATAAAATTTTGACAAAATTTTCTATAGAAATAAAATGTTGACAAAATTTTCTATAGAAATAAAATTTTGACAAAATTCTCTATAGAAATAAAATTTTGACAAAATTTTCGATAGAAATAAAATTTCGACAAAAATTTTCTATAGAAATAAAGTTTTGGAAAAATTTTCTATAGAAATAAAATTTTGACAAAATTTTCTAAGGAAATAAAGTTTTGAGAAAATTTTCTAAGGAAATAAAATCTTGACAAAATTTTCCATAGAAAAAAATTTTGACAAATTTTTCCATAGAAATAAAATTTTGACAAAATTTTCTATAGAAATAAAATTTCGACACAATTTTCTATAGAAATGAAAAGATTTATTTAGGCATAAGCCGACTATTAGAAACCTTTGTTCGAAAGGTTCAAGTGTAGTTCACTTTGGTTTTAGTGAATTTCCCGAATTTATTCTGATAATTGGTTGATAGTTTTGCTGCAAGTAGTCTATAGTAGAGGTGTGCACGTGACACGAAATTGTCGTGACTCACGAAAATTTTCGTGATTCGTGCGTGAGTCACGCTCACGACAACAGCGTGAGTGTGCATGAACGTGATTAACAAACCAAAATTTCGTGCGTGAGCGTGAGTCACGAAAATAATATCTTCGTGAGTGTGCGTGAGTAACGAGTTACATTCCCGAAAATATACCTGCTGACCAACATAAAACACTTAAGAGTTAAATTCAATTACAATTTTAGTGACACCTGAAATGTTAAGATTTTAATAACACTCTCGATTTTAATAATGCTCATGTTTTCAGACACTTCAGTAAGGTAAATTAATCATAAAATTATTCGTGAGTCACGGTTTTTTCTTGAGTCACGACGTTTTCGTGCGTGAGTGTGCGTGAGTACAAATTTTCTTTTCGTGAGTGTGCGTGAGCGTGAGTCCTACCAAACAATTTCGTGCGTGAGTGTGAGTGAGTATGATTTTTCAGTCGTAGTGTGCGTGAGCGTGAGTAAACTATTACTCACGTGCACACCTCTAGTCTATAGGGCTTTGCCCAAATAATTTTTACAAACATTATTTTCCTCTGTTGGTTAAGCTACTCTTGTAGTTTAGTCAACGTAATGGTTTTAAGCTGAGATCAAAACAACAAATATGATTGAAGAACAAACCAACAATATAGCAATAACATTTTGAAAAAATTTTCTATAGAAATAATATTTTGACAAAATTTTCTGTAGGAATACAATATACAATTAATTGGATATGTTTCATATTTTAGACCCATTTTCAATGGGAGTTTCCTTCAGTTGACTCGATAGTTTCCACAGAGAGTATATTTAATATGCTTTTTGATCTCATTGGTTCAGATTTCGTAGTCATATTTCACACTGTACACTAATAGAAAAAATTGCGTTTCACAATCGTGAACGGACGTTGTCAAAATGAAACGGAAACGTTCACAAAAAATCAAAACGGAATGTTCACGATTTCGTCCACGGGCGTTCACGATTGCATGAACGGCATTCGTTTTTCTTTGGCGTTGATTCACTTTCATGAACGGATCGTTTCAAAATGACCACGCCGTTCATGATTTTTTCTATGGGTGTAATACCACACTTTCCACAAAACGGTCGAGTTTTAAATAAACTAGGCTAAATAATATATCACAACACACAATTGACCACATTATGTGGTGGCAATTGTTTTGGGCTTAAAATCGTAAATTTTTAAAATATTTTTCGTCAAAATCGTCAACTCGTCACATAAAATTCGTCGAAAAATCGTCACCCATGAAATAGTCGAAAACAACGATTTGGGAGGAAAATAAACGTTTTATTCAAAATAAATTCAAAATAAAATAAATTAATTCACTTTTATTATATTTTTCAAACGAATTTAAATCATTTTTAGTTGATTATGTATAATTTTTATTATTATTACAATTTATTTAGCATAACTTGGCTTATCGGTTATGAATAAAGTTAATTTAACTAAATTGAGTTTATTACATTCAAGGCCATTTTCATGTAGCTCCTTTAGGCTTTAACTGCCAGTTAAAAGAGAGTAAACTGCAAATATCTTCTCTCCGGTTAACTCTAACTGAAAAATTTTCGTCAGTTAAGTTCCTAACTGGCCTATATATATAAAAAGGCAAGATGGCAGCTTCGTCTATAATAAAGGGTGATACGGTCAAAATTTGGTCAAGGGAAAACGCGTGTAAATCGGTGAAATCGTTTATTTAAAAAAATCAAATTAAATTTCTTTTTCAAATTCAATTAGTATAAAATTCAGGAAAAATATTCAGTTAGGCTTTCGCTTTTCCAAATCCGAATTGCCGGGCCTCACGCTTGACACCTGCCATCAGAATTTTGTACAGCCACCTTGTCCACCTTATTCGCTGCAGAAAGCCAGTTTGCCTTGAACTGCTGCGTCCTTAGCAGTTTTTTGGTCTTCTTTAGGTTCCGCTTGACAATAGCCCAGTATTTCTCAATTGGGCGGAGCTCTGGCGTGTTGGGAGGGTTCTTGTCCTTGGGAACCACCTGCACGTTGTTGGCGGCGTACCACTCCATGGCCTTTTTACCGTAATGACACGATGCCAAATCCGGCGAAAACAGTACGGAACAACCGTGTTTCTTCAGGAAAGGCAGCAGACGTTTATTCGAACACTCTTTCACGTAAATTTCTTGGTTGACAGTCCCGGAAGCTATGAAAATGCTGCTTTTCAAGCCACAGGTACAGATGGCTTGCCAAACCAGATATTTCTTTGCGAACTTTGACAGTTTTATGTGCTTGAAAATATCTGCTACCTTTCCCCTTCCTTTTGCCGTATAAAACTCCTGTCCCGGAAGCTGCTTGTAGTCGGCTTTGACGTAGGTTTCGTCGTCCATTACCACGCAGTCAAACTTCGTCAGCATCGTCGTGTACAGCCTCCGGGATCGCGCTTTGGCCGTCGTATTTTGTTTATCATCGCGATTTGGAGTCACTACCTTCTTGTAAGTCGATAGTCCGGCTCGGTTTTTGGCTCGATGCACGGTTGTAGACGATACACCCAGCTTATTTGCGGCATCTCGGAGAGAGAGGTTAGGGTTTCGCTTGAAACTACCGGCAACTCTCTTTGTCGTCTCAGCGGCTTCCGGTTTTCGATTTCTCCCCGATCCAGACTTCCTGGCTGTCGGCAAACGTTCCCCAAACACTTTAATTACATTTGTAACGGTTGAATTGGCAACTTTTAGCGATTTTGCCAGCTTTGCGTGCGAGTAGCTGGGATTTTCGCGATGCGCGAGCAAAATTTTGATACGCTGCTCTTCTTGCTTGGACGGCATTTTGACAACTGAAGAGTGAATTCCAAAATCAAAATAGGAGCAACATTCTACACACACACACACCTTCAAAATGAGGGGTGTTCAGGTTTTTTAAATGCAAAATTGAAAGAAATTCGTCAAGTTTATATTGACCAAATTTTGACCGTATCACCCTTTACGGTTTAAAAGTTGGTTAATTAACGGAACACTAACGGAGCTTTATGAAAATGGCCGTCAGAATTATTTAGCTTTAAGTAGTTTTTGGACGCAAGAATATCTTGTAAATTTTAAGTTTTAAGAGAATTCCGAATTTTACTTTTATTTATATTGATTGTTTTGAAAATTATTTCTACATTGGAGACGAATGTGACTGACAGCAAGCTAGATACAAATTGCCATAGTATTGAGATTAAAAAATGCTTGTTTACAGTACAACCTACGAAAAATCGCCAACTTATAACTAAGTTACTTTAGGTTAGGTTAGGTTAGGTTATGTGGCAGCCCGATGTATCAGGCTCACTTAGACTATTCAGTCCATTGTGATACCACAGTGGTGAACTTCTCTCTAAGTTACTATAAAACATCGTCAAATTGTCATAACAATTCTTAAAATGAAACACTTGGGTTGAACATTTTCAAAAATCGTCAACTCATAACTACGTTGGTTAAAATCGTCGTCAAATCGTCACAGGTCTAATTTGCCATCAAAAATCGTCAAAATGACGAAAAATCGTCAAAGTTGGCACCGCTGACCACATATAATGCCGAGATTTAACCAATATCCTTGTAAAAGCGCCACTGTAGCAAAAATTGTAAATATTACTTAAATTTTCCTTTATCTCGAATACGTATTTGTCGCTCGATAAATCGTAAATATTATTTCGTACAATTGCATTAAAATTGCTCTAGCTTTATATTTCCCATATTTTGTATGTTAACTAACATTGTGTTTCATCCCAGGGTGTTAGCCGATTTAAATTTTAATTCTAGAGATTTTATAGAAGTACAAAAAATTGTCTCCATATCCTAGCAAAAAAAAATTGGAAGTTCTTCCGAAGGCACAACTTTAAAAGCACTTCCAGAAGATGCACTCCCAATGATGTGCTTTATTTTAACTACCCAGGAAGTTATTTTAATTCAATTTTTTATAACTTGGTTTTTTCATACTTTTAATGGGTAATTTTAACTTTTTTTGTTTCAAATACGTTATAAACAGAGTAAGAATTCATAAAATGGTACAAATCATATAAATTTTGTAGAAAAAATGCTAAATCCAATCTGAAAAAATTGTGCATTTTTGAAAATATTTGAGGTCAAACGTTTCCGACAAGCGTTAGAACCCATTAAAAATTTTAAAAAAATATAAAAAATTATTTATTTGACAAAATATCGCAGAATTTTTTAATTTACATCCAAAACATTGAATTCGGATCACACCTAAAGAAGAGATGCAAATTCAGTGCAACGGCTGTTGAAATGGAGGACTTCCATCCTATGACAAGCCCATGTTAAATTCATCGCTTCTGCGTCAATTTTGCACCACTTCCGGATCCAAAAATAACATTTTCATTACTTTTTTGGCGACGCTTTTTTTGCTGGGATCTATATATATAAAATTCAATCTATGTTTGTTTATTTGTTCGTTTGTTTGATTGTTTGTTTGTATGTTCCGGGTTGGCTCCGAAACGGCTGAACCGATTTACTTTTAACTTTCAGAGATCGTAGGGGGCGTTCATGTGGTGAAAATAGGGTACCTCATTTTTTGACACCTGGTCGCGGAGGGGGACCTCCCCTTTGTCGGACTTTTTGAAAATTGGACCAAATTTGACCGATTTGCTTGAAATTTTCATTGAAGGTTGGGTTTGGTATCTAGACAAAGATCCGCTACTTTATATTTCGATATTTGGTGGCGGAGGGGGACCTCCCCTTTGTTCGACTTTTTTTAAAGTACAGTGAAAAAACTAAAATTCTCTACATTATCTGAGATTTACAGAGAACATGCGGTGAGGTTATGGAATTAATATGGGGTACCTGATGATTTCATATGTGGACGGGGAGGGGGACCTCCCCCGTGCCCTACTTTTTTAAACTTGGAACAAAATTATGCGATTTGCTTGAAATTTTCATTGAATGTTGGGGTTGGCATCTAGACAAAAATCCGCTACATTATTTTTCGATATTTGGTCGTGGCGGGGGGCCACGCCTTTGCCCGACTTTTTTTAAAGTACAGTGAAAACAAAACTAAACTCCCCCGACTGAAATTTTACGGAAAAATGAGTGAGGTTATGATATTTATTTTAATAAAAATAAAAGGACATAGGGAGACATCCGCTTCTCTTAAGTAACTAAATACAGAGAAACAATTAAACTTTACCGAGTTACTTGAAATTTACAGAGGACTGGGGAGAGGTTACCATATTAATAGTTGATACCTGATTTTGTGATATTTGGACGGAAGAGAGGCTGCCCCTTTAGGCTTATAATTTGCTTGACATTTTCTGGGACGTTTACAAAAGATACGCTACATCACTTTTCGATATTTGGTCGGGGAGTAGGTCCTCCTCTAAAACTGCAAAAAAAAAAACAAAAATTTTTAAGTTTTCTTGAAATTTACAAAGGCAGTGGAGGAAGGTTATGAACGAAGGGAAGTTTCAAGAATTTTCAGGGAAGGTTAGGGGTGCTATTCGCTACGGTGTTTGTCGATATTGTATCGGGGAAAGTGACGTCCCTTTAAAACAATAAGCAAAATTTAAACATCTTCGATCTACTTGAAATTTACAGGGAACGTTGGAGGAGGTGATTAAATGTATACATGATTTTTAAATTAGTATATGATTTTTCGATATCTGGTTGGGGAAGGGGAAAATTGAAATAAACTTTGTCGATTTACTTCGATTGAATTTATAGGGACCATTGAGTAGTTATGAAATTATGTCAATATATTGTACGTGATAGTCCGATATTTGTCCGTTTTTTTTTCTTAAATTGAAAGTAGAGGGTTGTCCGTAAATGGGAATTTTATGATTTTTGCACAGGCTTCTGCCAGACTTCTTTTTAGTAAAGGACTTTAATTTACATGAAATAGGCAGAGGGTGCATCATTTTCCAACATTTTAGCAAATGTTAATGTGGTAAAATTTTTTACTACTTTTGCTTTTTTCGATTTATTAGATGGGAAACAGTAATTCTTTGTATGTTACTATAATATAGTGCTTAATTTTCAGATATGTTGAGGAGAAGGATACCTTTCATTGACAAACCACACTTAAAATTCACAAAAAATGTAGAAGTTTGTCCAACTACTTGAATACAGAACATTTTTTAAGACGAACCATTTTACATATGCATACACTGAAAAAACAGTGAACCCACCAGGAAAGATAACTTTCGATTAATTTTAGAAAATTTGGAACTTTTTTAGAAAATTTTAACTAAACGGTATTACAAGCGCTGGCATCACTCCGATATGGCAAAAATAAGTAAATATTTTTCGACAAATTCAAGAAAATTTATTAGACATAACTAAATTTTTTCAGTAGTTAAAGAAAATTTTGTAGTTTTAAGAGAAATCTTGGAGTTCAAAATTGCAAGAATGTCTTTAGTGACATACGAAGTTCATGATGGACACATTTTTGGTAAAATTTACAAATTTAAAGAAATAATGAACTATTTTGTAAGAAATACGAAATTAGGAAATCTTTATGCTTTATTTGTGTATCACTTTTTCCCGTTTTTTAGTTCATTTAACTAACATACGCAAAAAATTATTTGACTAAAATAGACTTTTTCCAAACATAATGATTCTAAAGGGTGATTTGTTAAGAGCTTGATAACTTTTTTTTTTAAAAAAACGCATAAAATTTGCAAAATCTCATCGGTTCTTTATTTGAAACGTTAGATTGGTCCATGACATTTACTTTTTGAAGATAATTTCATTTAAATGTTGACCGCGGCTGCGTCTTAGGTGGTCCATTCGGAAAGTCCAATTTTGGGCAACTTTTTCGAGCATTTCGGCCGGAGTAGCCCGAATTTCTTCGGAAATGTTGTCTTCCAAAGCTGGAATAGTTGCTGGCTTATTTCTGTAGACTTTAGACTTGACGTAGCCCCACAAAAAATAGTCTAAAGGCGTCAAATCGCATGATCTTGGTGGCCAACTTACCGGTCCATTTCTTGAGATGAATTGTTCTCCGAAGTTTTCCCTCAAAATGGCCATAGAATCGCGAGCTGTGTGGCATGTAGCGCCATCTTGTTGAAACCACATGTCAACCAAGTTCAGTTCTTCCATTTTTGGCAACAAAAAGTTTGTTAGCATCGAACGATAGCGATCGCCATTCACCGTAACGTTGCGTCCAACAGCATCTTTGAAAAAATACGGTCCAATGATTCCACCAGCGTACAAACCACACCAAACAGTGCATTTTTCGGGATGCATGGGCAGTTCTTGAACGGCTTCTGGTTGCTCTTCACTCCAAATGCGGCAATTTTGCTTATTTACGTAGCCATTCAACCAGAAATGAGCCTCATCGCTGAACAAAATTTGTCGATATAAAAGCGGATTTTCTGCCAACTTTTCTAGGGCCCATTCACTGAAAATTCGACGTTGTGGCTCGTTAGTAAGTCTATTCATGATGAAATGTCAAAGCATACTGAGCATCTTTCTCTTTGACACCATGTCTGAAATCCCACGTGATCTGTCAAATACTAATGCATGAAAATCCTAACCTCAAAAGAATCACCCTTTATGAACTAATATAAAGTTAATATGGCTTTAGTGAAATAGAGAGTTCACTTTTTTTGAGTGTATCCGCCGTATTTGTACCTATAAACGAAAGAGCAAGTAGTCCGATTTGTTTGAAAGAATTCAAAGCTTTTCGAATTTGTTTTCAGCACGAAGAATATGGTTGACTAAGTTAACGCAAAATGTTCCTACAAATACGCTTCGGAAGGCGCAGCGAAGCGGGCCGGGTTACGCTAGTTGTATATAAATTATATAAATATTTCTAATAAAAGCCTTCATAATAATTCCCAACAAATTTGAAGGATTTGAAATGGTAACACAAATTTTTGGTCTACATAGTGGTGAAGGGTATAATATAGTTGGCCCCGCCCGACTTTACTTACTTGTTTAAAACTTAATTAAGATTTTAAATGGAAACATTTTCGTGAAATTTTTTTCTGTGGAGAAAAAAAAAATACTAACCACAAAATTTTCATCAAAAACTTCAAAATAAGATTTTTTTAATTTGGTAGATTTTTAGTAAAATTTTCTTAAAATTTTGGTAGATTATATTTGTAACGAATGGCACCCATAGTAGCATCAATTCTCACAATATATCCAGCTCACCAGCAATTGTTCTACCACTATAGCAGGGATTTCGATCAATTCTGGTCTTCACTTTACAGATCGTTTCTAGTGTTGCACCGTTTTTCCCTTTTTGGAGACGAAGTACCACGGAAAAGTTTTTTTCCAAGACATCGTTCAATTTTGATAAAAACAATAACCGACAACAAAATGTTTCCCCAAGATTAATTCTCAACTCTAACGTTTGATTTGACCTAATCCTTAAGATCAACTATGTTATCAATTATAGGTTATCGAAGGGCATACACGCACCTATAATCAAATGGATAGTTGATGGTATAGCTGCTGTTATTTATTGTTGCATGTTGTAGGAGTTGAATGAGTTGCTTACTCCTCGAATGCCATGCGAGGGAAATTGTGCTGGAGATATTAATAAAGTCCTACATACAACGTGTGTTTTTTTCACTCCTAAGCGGCAAATGAATAATGAATTTTGTTAATCATCAAAGATAGCATGTTTCATATGCCTCAAAAGTTGTTCCAAAAATTGTTGAGTTGGAATAATTTATGCATCGACTTTTGTTTCGTTTCTATCGTCAAAGTCACGCGAAATATCTTTCAACGTCTATGTTATGAGCGTTATACATACGAGGGCGGCTCGGAAACTTCTTAGCCTATTAATGAAAAGGAATAGTTAGTTTTTCAAAAATATTTTTAATTTTCAATATAATCTCCTGAAACTTCAATACACTTAGTCCAACGATTTTCTAGCAATTCTATCACGTGATTAAAATAGTTTTCCTCAAGGTCTTCAAAATAGTGGTTTACAAGGCATTTTTTTAGATTTGGGAACAAGTAAAAGTCACTGGGAGCTAAATCAGAAGAATAAGGTTGGTGGTCAAGCAACTCGTACTTTAATTCGCTGATTTTAGCCATTGTTAAAACACTCTTGTGCGCTGGTGCGTTGTCTTGATGAAAAATTATTTTTTTGTGTTGTAAGCCAGGACGTTTTTCTCGAATTTGTACATTTAATTGATCCAAAAGGTTGCAATAGTACTCTGAATTTATTGTTTTACCCGTTTTGCAGATAGTCAATCAATAAGATACCTTTGAAGTCCCAAAAAACCGTTGCCATAACCTTACCAGCCGATTGAATTGTTTTTGCCTTGGATTGTTCGTTTGTCTCTGGTGGATCCATGTCTCATCAACAGTTATGAAACGACGCTTAAAATCTATTTTATTTCGCTTAAAACGATCCAAACAAGCTTGAGAAATGTTCATTCTTATGCGTTTTTAATCGACTGTTAACAAATGCGGCACCCATATTGCAGAGAGCTTTTTCATCTGTAGTTCTTCAAGCAAAATTAAATGGACTCGATCATTTGAGATGCCCATGATATTAGCAATTTCATGCACTTTTATTCGTCGATCATTAATACCATATCATGACGTCCACTACGTGGTTCATCTGCAGTGCTTGTACGACTACGTTTAAATTCAGCAACCCAATTTTTTACTGTTGCATATGAAGGAGAACTTTCACCTAACACATTCACCATGTCATTAAGAATTTCTTGTCCCGATAAACCTTTTTTATGTAAATATTTAATGACAGCACGCATTTCTAATTTTTCCATTGTAAAAAAATTGGGGATGCGTCTTTTTTGAACAACTGTTTCTATATGAAGGAGTTGCCAGATGGAACCAAAATTTAACATGTGTTCATAACAGAGATGGATGTTTCCAAAACTCTTAACTTTTTTCTGTTTATACCGCGCTTTTTGTGCTAGTCTAAGAAGTTGCCGAACTGCCCTCGTATATATTTTGGATCGTGGTGAAATTCTGAGTCTGGCTTGCGGAGCCCAATATATCCCAATCTTTTCATGGTTGTTAGAGACCATATACTACTTATACCACGTACCAAATTTCAAGCCAAATCTGGGAATTGGTTTATATGTGGGCTATATTTAATTATGGACCGATGTGGATCAATTTTTGCATGGTTGTTAGAGACCCTGTATCAACACCACGTACCAAATTTCAACCGGATGAGATGAATTTTGCTCCTCCAAGAGCCTCCGGAGATCAAATCTGGGGAACGGTTTATATGGGGGCTATATATAATTATTGACCGATATGGACCAATTCTTCCATGGTTGTTAGAGACCATATACTAAAACCACGTACAAAATTTCAGCCGGATCGGATGAAATTTGCTTCTCTTAGAGGCTCCGAAAGCCAAATCGGGGGATCGGTTTATATGGGGGCTATATATAATTATGGACCGATGTGGACCAACTTTTGCATGGTTGTTAGAGACCATATACAAACACCATGTACCAAATTTCAGCCTGATCGGGTGAAATTTGCTTTTCTCAGAGGGTCTGCAAGCCAAATTTGGGGGTCCGTTTATATGGGGGCTATACGTAAAAGTGGACCGATATGGCCCATTTGCAATACCATCCGACCTACATGAATAAAAACTACTTGTGCCAAGTTTTAAGTCGATAGCTTGTTTCGTTCGGAAGTTAACGTGATTTCAACAGACGGACGGACGGACATGCTTAGATCGACTCGGAATTTCACCACGACCCAGAATATATATACTTTATGGGGTCTTAGAGCAATATTTCGATGTGTCACAAACGGAAGTTAATATACCCCCCATCCTATGGTGGAGGGTATAAAAAAGCATCATCCTGTGGACGAATGTATTCACAGAAAAGGTAATGTCCCAAACAGTATGTACTCTATCATATTAACATAAATGTCTCAAACATGTTATACTAGTGTATAAACAGTATATGCTTGAACCTATAAATAGTGTGCTAAAAATTTGACTTGCAAACATATAATATTTACACCAAAACATATGAAAAGCTTTTTTTTTGTCCGTGCATAAACACAGACTGATCGTCCGATTCGATTTGCCTGAAATTTGAAATGCAATATTGTAAATGTGCTAAATATCCCAGCAAAAAAAGCGTCGCCAAAAAACTTCTTAAAATGTTCTTTTTGGATCCGGAAGTGGTGCAAAATTGACGCAGAAGCGATGAATTTATCATGGGCTTGTCATAGGATGGAAGTCCTCCATTTCAACAGCCGTTGCACTGAGTATGCATCACTTCTTTAGGTGTGATCCGAATTCAAAGGTTTGGATGTAAATTAAAAAATTCTGTGATATTTTGTCAAATAAATAATTTTTATAATTTTTAATAATTTTTAATGGATTCTAACGCTTGTTGGAAACGTTTGACCTCAAATATCTTCAAAAATTCACAATTTTTTCAGATTGGATTTACCATTTTTTTCGACAAAATTTAAATGATTTGTACCATTTTATGAATTCTTACTCTGTTTTTAACCTATTTGAAACAAAAAAAGTTAAAATTACCCATTAAAAGTATGAAAAAAACCAAGTTATAAAAAGTCGAATTAAAAGAACTTCCTGGGTAGTTAAAATAAAGAACATCATTGGGAGTGCATCTTCTGGAAGTGCTTTTAAAGTTGTGCCTTTGGAAGAACTTCCAAATTTTTTTGCTGGGATGTTGTTTATCGTTCCATATTCTCCCGATTTAATTTCTTAAGTATGTTACATAATATTCGCAATTTGTATCCATTTTGACTGAAATTTAAAATCAAGAGGTATTTCAGATCCGAAAATGACTGTGGTTTATATTTGTTCATGCTTTAATTTGACCCCCATATAGCCTAATTTCGCTACGCTTCACAGTGGGCGATTGGGCCTCGTTAGCGGCATTTAATTAATAACTTCTAAACGAAAAAAGATATCTTCAGACGGTTTTTTTTCACAGCTCAGAAACAAAGTCATAGAATTTTTTAAGAAAAAAAATTTTTGTTTAAATTTATTTTTTTAATTTTTAAAATTTTTTTCATTTTTTTTAAATTTTTTTAATTTCAAAATTTTTTTTTTAACTTCAATAAACAAATTTTATAAATCAAAATTATCTTCGGAATCTTCGGAATCAGAATCAGGCATATCTAGATGCTTCATTAAAAGCAAGCTCGTAACATCATCGTCCATAATAATATTTTTTTGCAGACGAAATTGAGGACCCATTTGACAATGAAGATATCAAAGGGTCAGACGAAACTAACAAAGCATTTATGATATCTTCCATTGTATTTTTCCTGAAATTTTTTCTTGTATTGCTCTCGCGTATGTTTCGATAGTCCTTCCTATTCAACCGTCGAACGGAACGGACGTGTTTTTTCAATAGCGGATAAACTCATAGTAATAGGTACCTACTACGAATTTCAAGTGTGGTGGGATATTAAGCCACCATGCAGCGAAATTCCAAGTCATCCACTGGGTTGCTAACTTCAGGGCCCAGTGGACGGGTATCGACTGGAGTTATAAATCTGGGCAATGACCAAGAGTTAGGCCCAATTAGTCGACCTGTAGACGGGTCGACAGGTGGCGACACACTGACAAGTCGAACTTTTTCTAAGGTAACGACATCAAAAGGAGGTAATCCCTCACGAAAGAGATTCAAGGAACGCAGAAATGCTTTGTTTATCCTAAAGAAGTTAGGATCAGTCGACCCAAGCACGTTGTCGGCTAAACAAAGCGATTCCTTAAAATGGGCTCAAGGAATTCTTGAGACTGGAAAAAGGGAACGATCGCCGGATGAGCTGCCATCCTCCAAAAGGGATCAAAGATCGTTTGCCTCAGTTGCTAAAGATAGCCTTGTGATGGCTATCATTAATAAAGGAGCATTGGACGGTATGGTTCCAAAGCAAAAATGGGGGGAAATTGAGAATGCTCTATCTGTCGTCTACTCACAGGTACTGGAAAAGTTTCCCGGCCCAGATCCTCGACACCAAGAGGCTGGTTGGTATCAAGGACGATTTAAGCTAGTCGCATTTGAGGACCAGAGGTCTATAGAATGTTTTAAAGCTGCTCTGATACTAATTGGTGAAGTTTGGGAAGGAGCTGCTCTAGAGTTAGTCGAGAAGAAAGACATACCGGCTAGACCTAGAGCACATGCCTGGATACCTGCAAACCCTTCTGACCCTGAATCTATTTTAAATAGACTGAAACGATGCAATCCAGATCTTCCAACAGCTGATTGGAAGGTTGGCCGTTTGGATGAAGTGGATGGACCAAGACGGCATGCAGTGTTTATATTGAACACTCAGTCTTTGCCACATCTGGCAAAGTCCCAGGGCCGTGTATGTTATGGCTTTCATTATATCCAAATGAAGGTGTATAAAAACGATCAGCTAAAGGATTCAGAAATGGACAAGCCTCTGTCTGAATCAGAAGTAAGCGGATCCTCTTGCGAAGTCGAGGGAGATACCAAAGTTGAAGACATGGATAGATACCGTATGCGTGAGGAGGCTTCTATTGCCTCAGAACTCACCAAAGTCGAACCTATGGTTATTGCGAGAGTCACCGATATCTCTGAAGAGGACATTCTTGATGACTCGATCGAAGCGGCTGATGTGACGGTTGTTGAAAATCTCGATGGTCCTACGGATCCTCCAGATAAATCTTCATCATTGTAAGGCTGCATGTGCTGCCTTAAAAGTTCTCCTGATGAAAGGGGACATAGATATAGTTCTTATTCAAGAACCATATGTTTACAAAAACAAAATATGTGAATTAAGTACTCCGGGGTTCAAACTATTGCAGTATACTGGTAATGATGTAAATCGAGCCTGTATAATTGCTAAAAACGAGCTCAATTTGTTTCTGCTTCCCTCAATGTGCAATACAGACACTGTCGTTGCAAGTTTAGAAATAGCCAAATGCAAATATTGGGTATCTTCGGTCTACATGGGACATGACAGGGAGATGCCTCCATATGCCGTTAAGACCTTAGTGGAGGAGTCACTGAAAACAAAGGCGAAACTCATTATGGGATGCGATGCGAATGCACATCATAGTATATGGGGAAGTAGTGATACTAATGCAAGGGGAGAGTCGCTAATAGAGTTTATTTTGCGTACTAATCTGGTAGTTTGCAACAAGGGAGATGTCCCAACCTTTGTCACTAAAAACAGGCAAGAGGTTTTGGACATCACCTTGGCCACGCAAGAACTAAATGAAATGATATCTGAGTGGCAGGTTTTAAGTGAACACAGCTTCTCAGATCATCGCTACATCAGTTTCAAATTTGATGTTCATATCACCAAGATCATATTTCCGCCAAATGTTAGGAAAGCTGACTGGAATAGGTATAGGGAATCGTTCAATATGATGATACCGGAAATAACAGAGACAAATATGAGAAATGTGCAAGATATCGAACACGCAGTGGAGCGGATTACTAAGGCCTTCAACATCTCACTGAAAGCTGCATGCCCTAGAGGAAAGCCAAGGGGGAAACATCGACCACCATGGTGGTCTACGGAATTAAGTAATATGAGGAAATCCTGCAGGAAGCTCTTTAACAAGGCAAAGTCCACCAGAGCCCCTGAGGACTGGGACGCTTACAAGAAGAATCTGAGAGGATACAAGCGAGAACTGAGAAAGGCTCAGCATAACTCTTGGAATGCTTACTGCAGCAGTATTGAGAATACGTCCGAGGCTTCCAGACTACGGAAGGTTCTAGCATCCACCAACTCCGCTCCAGGTTTCATTAAAACATCGGAGGGCAATTGGACAACGTCCAGTAAGGAGACGCTGGAGGTACTATTGGACACACATTTTCCTGGAAATCAGACGGTTGAACCATGTACTGGCGGTGCCACAGTTGCTCAGCGGTCGTTTCCTGTCGAGGAAATTGTATCGGAAACTAGAATAAGATGGGCGCTAAATAGCTTTGGACCATTCAAATCCCCTGGACCTGATGGAATTACTCCGGCGGAGTTACAAGCTGTAACTGACAAAATTATCCCCTGGTTGTCGGTGATATATAAAGGATGTATCAACTTATCATATATCCCAGGAAAGTGGAGGGAAACAAAAGTCGTTTTCATACCTAAAGCGGGAAAAGCCTCTCACTCGAGGGCGAAGGATTTCCGACCAATCAGCTTATCCTCATTCCTACTTAAGACTCTGGAGAGGATGATAGATATTTATCTTAGAACTAGCATCGATTCAAGTTTGTTCTCGAAACGACAGCATGCATACTCGAAGGGCAGGTCTACTGAGACCGCACTACATGAACTAGTCAGCTTTATTGAAAGCTCACTATCTGTCAAAGAATACACAATCGTGGCGTTTCTAGACATCGAAGGGGCGTTCAATAATGTCCATCCGAGCTCGATATTAAATGGACTGACAACTCTGAATGTTGATCCATGTATACTCAGGCTGTTAGACGAACTGCTAATGAAGAGACGTATTTCAGCCACACTAGGACAAGCAAACATACAAAGGTATGTGAACAGAGGCACTCCCCAAGGAGGAGTCCTATCACCTCTTCTTTGGAATGTTGCTATAAATAGCCTTCTGGTTACTCTAGAAAAAGAAAGGATAAAAGTGGTGGCATACGCAGATGATGTGGCTCTGGCAGTCAGGGGAAAATTCCCATCCACAATCAGAGATATTATTCAGAGGGCCCTCCGGATGACTGAGAAATGGGCGAAAGACAATGGTCTTGGGGTAAATCCTGCAAAGACAGAATTAGTCATGTACTGCAACGATCGCAAAACTCCCACGGTTAGGCCTATTTCCTTAGGGGGTATTGAAATTCCCTTTGGTGAATGTGCAAAATACCTTGGCGTTATTTTGGACAGGAAGCTGAACTTTAAGCTTAATATTGAAGAAAGGGCGAGAAAGGCAACTGTAGCTTTGTACTCGTGCAAAAAGGCAATAGGAAAAAAGTGGGGACTGAAACCAAAAATTGTGCATTGGCTATACACGGCAGTGGTTAGACCTATAATGCTATATGGTGTTGTAGTCTGGTGGCCGGCACTTCAGAAACCGACTTGTTTAGATAAAGTTCAGCGTATGGCGTGTTTGTGTATTTCAGGCGCATTCAGCAAGACAGGAACAAATTCCCTTAATGTCGTGCTGCATCTATTGCCTTTAGACATTTTGGCCAAACAGTCAGCTGCAACAACGGCTGTGCGGTTGCGCGAACTATCGCTGTGGTCGGAAAAAGGTTACGGTCACAGTTCTGTCCTCAAAACAATGCCAGATGTGCCTAACGTAGTGGATTACACTTTGGCGAGTCCACTTTTCGACAAAAAGTTTGAGACTCTAATCCCCAACAGTGAGGCGTGGTGCACACAGACCCCGGGGAATAAAGAATATATAGATTTCTACACTGATGGCTCCAAATTGGATGGACAAGTGGGGTTCGGAGTATATTCTAATGATCTGGAACTTCGAATAGCGAAAAGATTACCTAATCACTGTAGTGTTTTTCAGGCTGAAATATTAGCAATAAGAGAGGTGGCGAATTGGCTGAGAAGTAATGTTCCAAAAAATGTGGGCATTAATATATACTCAGACAGTCAACCTGCAATAAAATCCTTGGACTCTGTGTTCCTCAACTCGAAAACGGCCATCGACTGCCGCAAATCTCTCAATGAGATGGCTGAGCAGTACAATATTCACCTAATATGGGTGCCTGGCCATAGGAACATACCGGGGAACTGCGAAGCGGATGAGTTGGCAAGGCTAGGGACTACCTTACATATTCCAGGGGAACTAGAATTTGTTGGTATGCCCCTAGCTACCTGCAAGCTCATGCTGCGTGAGAAGGCTGTTATGATGGCAAATGTTCGATGGGAGAATTGCAAGGGTTGTAACGACACCAAGCAAATATGGCCCCATTTCAACTTAAACCGCACACTAGATATGCTAATGTTCTCGAGACGTCAGATATCACTCCTGATATCTGCTATAACGGGTCGCTGCCTGATAGGCGATTTTGCAAAAACTATTGGCGCGAAGTATAATGACTATTGTATGAGCTGTCATGATGCGGAGGAAAAAGAATCAATTAAACACCTCTTGTGTGAGTGTCCTGCATTTTGTGTAAAGCGCAAGCAACTTTTAGGAGCATATAGCTTCAGATTACTGGCGGATCTGGAAAACGTTAACTTAAGCAGTCTGCTACTGTTTTTGGAACAATCTGGTTGGTTCAACAAAGAAAAATAATCAAGAAGGTTCAGCGGTTAAAACTAGAAGTGCCCATATGTAATAGGTACTTTTAGTTAATGTGGTATCACAATGGACTGAATAGTCTAAGTGAGCCTGAATCTTAATCGGGCTGCCACTTTAACCTAACCTAACCTTCGATAGTCCTTGTTCCTGCACTGAAAAAAATAATGTCGTGAGGTCAAAGATTTCAAGTCTTTAAAATACGAATACAAATTTTGCTTAGCATAGAAGACGCATTTCTCTAAAATAAAGTTATTTTCCTTGTCCAAAAGTCGATAAATTTTTCAATGAAGTCGTATTGTCCTTATAATTAAGTGATTTGACTTAAAAATGGGTGTCTTAACATGAAAGAAAAAATGTATAGGCTAAGGTCAACTTGACTTTAATAATTCAGAAAAATTCTTTAAATTTAATGAAATTGTTTTTAAATTTGTTGTCTTTTTGCATCTTGACTACAAAGCAAAAAATCGTTCAAATATAGGACATGTTTTTCAAAACTTTATTTTAAAGAAGTTTGTTACTTCAAACATAGCATAATTTCCACTGGAAGTCGAGTCTTAATTTGGAAAATAAAGTCGCCGTTAACTCGTTTTTAAAGGACTTTGATAGCATATGAAGAAAAAAAGCTGAGAAAGCGAAAAATTAAAATTTGCTTCCTAGAAGCAAGTACACAAAACCTAAATTTAAAAGAGAATTGTGTCTTAAAAGTATCGTTACTTGTATTCTCCGCTTCTTTGGCTCGGAATCAATACCAAATTTTTTAAAGTAAAGACAAAATCTTTGGAACCGAGTATGTTTTTTTTTTCAGTGTGGCTTCAAGAGCTTCTTCGGACATCATACCAATCGGAAGGGAAAAATGGTTTATTATATCTGCTCCATGAATTAAAATTCTGTGAACAGACGATGGCATGTAAAACCAGGAGTATGCTTTAACAAGAATTTCGGCAGTTTCCAATGCGTAAGATCTGAATGCGTCTAAATTTATGTCGTATCCACAAGCCAATGCTCGTAAGACTACGTTGGAAAAACCTCCTTGCAGTGTTTCCGTTGTTCGTGCTGCCAGTACCAGCCATTGGTATATCCACCAACAAATGCATTTCTTCCCTTAGCTTCTGCTGAATACTTCTTTTATTTTGTTCAACGACATCCTTGTCAGCACCATGAGCTTGCCACTTTTGTATTGGTATTCTATATGCAATGTGCAAAACACACTCGAAAAACCTAATCCATGCGTGGAGACTTGATAAGCCATATTCAAATAGGTTTCCCTTAATAGGAAAGCTTTTCACCAAATTTAGATCGTTCATATTATTGGGAGTCGCGCTACAGATTCCGCATGTTTGCGAAGCCGATTCCGATATGACACTGAACGTTTTGCCATCAAGCATGGTCATATGAAATTGGTGATCAATTCTTAAGGTACTCACAAATGTTGGAAAAATATTTAATATTTGGCTGTTAATGTTTTGAATTTCTCTGCGAGACAAGTCTGCCGATTCTTTCTCGCAAAGTAATTTAATGGGTCGACAATATCGGGTAGAAGAAGGCCGATTGTTTCTCCATAAAACTGTCGGTCCTTTCTGCACTATCAATGGTACCATACAAATTGAAAATAAATATTGATCTATCATCATGTCTCCATCGAAGTCATTAAATTTTTGCCTATAAGTAGAATGGCCGCTGCTGCCATCACAACCCCATTTGTAGGTAGCAGTTAATTGGGTGTTATTATTATTTTCAATATGGTGTTGAAAACTTTCTGGGTGTGCTAGCAATCGTATGGTCTACTAAGCTTTATAATGGTACCTCAGCGAAATGATCAGTGACCGTGATGACACTGGGATAGCATTTTTTTCGCACAACGCAGATTGTCGTAGCATGGATATATATCGGCGTTTTGCCCTTTAGCGGCTCTCTTTGACAAATTCCATGTGTACTTGGTATGTCCAACATCTACAAATAGCGCCAGTGCTTTTTCATCAGAAAATTTTGTCGGTAGACGCTGAGGGGTACTCATAGTTTTCAAAATCTTACCGGCTAAACTCATCGTCGGCGTTTAGCATTGACACCAGCTGTGAAGCACTACGTTTTCCACCTTTATACAAGCTGCAGCTTGCAGCTACCAACAATGCTTCTGATGGCACATCTTCAGTAAGCCCTGACAATTTCTTAACTTGCGTTTTTTTGCAACACTCCGAAATATTTTTTTGTGGACGTCCAATAATTTCGGAAGATGATCTTTCAATCAATACTAACGGCGTATCTAGCCATTCCTGGTTTTTGTTTTCAAAAAAAAACCTTCTTTCTTCTACAGTTTCTCCACTTTTCTACAAGCTTACTAGTAAAATTTCGAAGCTTTTTGCCAATCTCGTACTGCTCCTCCTGAGTATATTTAAGGTTTTTGAGAACAGTACCAAATACAAAGTTTTCCATGGTGAGAAACTTCTTGGTTGGGATCGCTTCTTCATGCCATACTAAAAAAAGTACCCGTTTTGCTACCGACATTGTTCCTAAAAAGTACCATGATTTAAAGGTTAGCAGGTAATAGCAGTTCATATTAAACATTTTGGACGCACAATGACTCATACTTCCAGCTAAAAAAAAGAGTTAGACCTAATCCGTGCGAATCTTGAAAGTTCTACTCCACGAACGACAGGTGCACGCTAGTGCGGGCTAGTTGTTAATATACTTAATTACCACTACATTTTATGAACAACACATTTAAAAACCGGTCACAAACACTGATTTTTTATGTAATACATACCTAGAAGTTAATAAAAAGCCACACTTTTAATAAAACAAGTAAAAATTGTAAATTTCCAAGGAGCTCGAAATCAATGCGCACAACAAAGAAAAAATATTGTAAGGCACTTGTGTTTGACAGCTCACAGCTGATGATCAGCTGATCGTACAGCTTATAAAAAAACGCCAAATATCTAATCAAAGCATCTGTTATCGATTTGTGAAAAAAAAAAATTAACGCTTTTTCAAATTTGAAAATTTGAATTAAATGCCGCTAGCGAGGCCCAATCGCCCACTGTGCGCTTATGACCTTACATGATAAGCTAGAAAAGCCATTACAGAATTTCCATTAGCTACTTTTCCTATTCAACCTTATGGAAAATATCTTTCCCAACTCATTAAAATGAATATAACAAGTGAATCTATGGCCTGGGATTAGCCTGAACGCAACAAGTGAATCTATGCTGTTCGCCAACAATTTCTCGATATAAATGCTATGTCGTTCCTGTTAAAACAAAGCAAAAGAATCCAGGCGTAATTTTATGCATTGGCCAAGTATGAATTAACCCAATCACTTTGGCTATAATCATCTCCACTTAGTTATAAAAGCAATAGCAACAACAAAAAAAACTGCAGCAAAGGGGGAGCAAGACACTTGCAAAGGTACGTCCAAAACGAGGAAAGGAAGATTGCTGAAAGCAACTCAATACCGCCGCGACGATGGCAAGTGCAGAAAGTATCTTGAGTGGCAGCAGGTTTGATACCACTGGGTATCGTGCTGCCGAAGAATTTGTTGTTATCCCAGCACCGCTGGTGGGCATGTTCAGCATTTTAATTGACACAAAAACGGATAAAGTGTTGTTTTTAGTCCACCACATAAATGTAGCTGATTTAGTCAGCTGCTCTTTGCTTATTCCCAATGATGTGCTAGAGGAGGTATGCTTGTTGATTATCCCTCAATGAACAAGAAAATCCCATAAAAACTAGAGCCGGGAAAGGGTCATACAAGCACGGTTGACACTCGAGCCAAAAATGATCTACCAACTTTTTGAGAATACTTTACCAAAAAAACTACCAAATAAAAAATTTAATTAAGCAGTTTTTGGTAAAATTTTTGTGGTTAATATGAAAACAATTGTTGCTACGAAAGAAAAATTTTATTTTAGATTTTATTTTCGAAGTTAATTTAATTTAATAGAAAATTTTGTCAAAATTTTATTTTTATAGAAAATTTTGTAAAAATTAAATTTCTATAGAAAATTTTGTCAAAATTTTATAGAAAATTTTGTCAAAATTTTAGAGAAAATTTTGTCAAAATTTTAGAGAAAATTTTGTCAAAATTTCAAGGAAAGAAATATTTTATTTTAGATTTTATTTTCGAAGTTAATTTAATAGAAAATTTTGTCGAAATTTCATTTCTATACAAAATTTTGTCAAAATTTTATTTTTATAGAAAATTTTGAAAAAATTAATTTCTATAGAAAATTTTGTCAAAATTTTGTAGAAAATGTTGTCAAAATTTTATAGAAAATTTTGTCAAAATTTTAGAGAAAATTTTGTCAAAATTTCAAGGAAAGAAATATTTTATTTTAGATTTTATTTTCGAAGTTAATTTAATTTAATAGAAAATTTTGTCAAAATTTTATTTCTATAGAAAATCTTCTCAAAATTTTATTTCTATAGAAAATTTTGCCAAAATTTTATTTTTTATTTATTTTGTAAAAATTAAATTTCTATAGGAAATTTTGTCAAAATTTTATTTCGATAGAAAATTTTCTCAAAATTTTATTTCTATAGAAAATTTTCTCAAAATTTTATTTCTATAGGAAATTTTATTTCTATAGAAAATTTTATTTCTACAGAAAATTTTCTCAAAATTTTATTTTGTCAAAATTTCATTTCTATAGAAAATTTTCTCAAAATTTTATTTCTATAGAAAATTTTGTCAAAATTTTGTAAAAACTTTATTTCTATAGAAAATTTTGTCAAAATTTAATTTGTATAGAAAATTTCGTCAAAATTTTATTTCTATAGAAAATTTTGTCAACATTTTATTTCTAAAGAAAATTTTGTCAAATTTTGGTTTCTATAGGAAATTTTGTCAAAATTTAGTTTCTATAGAAAATTTTGCAAAATATTCTTTCGATAGAAAATTTTGTCCAAATTTGATTTCTATAGAAAATATTGTCCAAATTATATTTCTAAAGAAAATTTTGTCAAAATTTGGTTTCTATAGAAAATTTTGTCAAAATATTATTTCGATCGAAAATTTTGTCCAAATTTGATTTCTATAGAAAATATTGTCCAAATTTAATTTCTATAGAAAAATTTTGTCAAAATTTTATTTCTATAGACAACTTTGTCAAAATTTTACTTCTATATAAAATTTTGCCAAAATTTTATTTATAGAAAGTCGTCTCAAATTTTTATTTGTATAGAAAATTTTGTCAAAATTTTCGAAATTTTATTTCTATAGAAAATTATGTCGAAATTTTATTTCTATAGAAAATTTTGTCAAAATTTTATTTCTATAGAAAATTTTGTCAAAATTTTATTTCTATAGAAAATTTTGTCAACATTTTATTTCTATAGAAAATTTCATCAAAATTTTATTTCTATAGAAAATTTTGTCAAAATTTTATTTCTATAAAAAATTTTGTCAACATTTTATTTCTATAGAAAATTTTGTGAAAATTTTATTTCTATAGAAAATTTTGTCAAAATTTTATTTCTATAGAAAATTTTGTCAAAATTTTATTTCTATAGAAAATTTTGTCAAAATTTTATTTCTATAGAAAATTTTGTCAAAATTTTATTTCTATAGAAAATTTTGTCAAATAAAATTTCTATAAAAATTTTTGTCAAATAAAATTTCTATAGAAATGTTTGTCAAAATTTTATTTCTATAGAAAATTTTATTTCTATGGAAAAATTTGTCAAAAAATTTGTTTCTATAGAAAATTTTGTCAAAATTTTATATCTATAGAAAACTTTATTTCTATGGAAAAATTTGTCAAAATTTTTTTTCTATGGAAAATTTTGTCAAGATTTTATTTCCATAGAAAATTTTCTCAAAACTTTATTTCCTTAGAAAATTTTTTCACAATTTTATTTCTATAGAACATTTTGTCAAAATTTTATTCCTATAGAAATTTTGTAAAAATTTTATTTCTATAGAAAATTTTGTCAAAATTTTAGTTCTATAGAAATTTTGTCAAAATTTTATTTCTATAGAAAATTTTGTCAAAATTTTAGTTCTATAGAAAATTTTGTCAAAATTTTATTTCTATAGAAAATTTTGTCAAAATTTTATTCCTATAGAAAATTTTGTCAAAATTTTATTTCTATAGAAAATTATGTCGAAATTTTATTTCTATAGAAAATTATGTCGAAATTTTATTTCTATAGAAAATTTTGTCAAAATTTTATTTCTATAGAAAATTTTGTCAACATTTTATTTCTATAGAAAATTTCATCAAAATTTTATATCTATAGAAAATTTTGTCAAAATTTTATTTCTATAAAAAATTTTGTCAACATTTTATTTCTATAGAAAATTTTGTGAAAATTTTATTTCTATAGAAAATTTTGTCAAAATTTTATTTCTATAGAAAATTTTTTCAAAATTTTATTTCTATGGAAAATTTTTTCAAAATTTTATTTCTATAGAAAATTTTGTCAAAATTTTATTTCTATAGAAAATTTTGTCAAATAAAATTTCTATAGAAATGTTTGTCAAAATTTTATTTCTATAGAAAATTTTATTTCTATGGAAAAATTTGTCAAAAAATTTGTTTCTATAGAAAATTTTGACAAAATTTTATATCTATAGAAAACTTTATTTCTATGGAAAAATTTGTCAAAATTTTTTTTCTATGGAAAATTTTGTCAAGATTTTATTTCCATAGAAAATTTTCTCAAAACTTTATTTCCTTAGAAATTTTTTTCACAATTTTATTTCTATAGAAAATTTTGTCAAAATTTTATTCCTATAGAAATTTTGTAAAAATTTTATTTCTATAGAAAATTTTGTCAAAATTTTAGTTCTATAGAAAATGTTGTCAAAATTTTATTTCTATAGAAAATTTTGTCAAAATTTTAGTTCTATAGAAAATTTTGTCAAAATTTTATTTCTATAGAAAATTTTGTCAAAATTTTATTTCTATAGAAAATTTTGTCAAAATTTTATTTCTGTAGAAAATTTTTCAACATTTTATTTCTATAGAAAATTTTGTCAAAATTTTATTTCTATAGAAAATTTTGTCAAAATTGTATTTCTATAGAAAATTTTGTCAAAATTTTATTCCTATAGAAAATTTTGTCAAAATTTTATTACTATAGAAACTTTTGTCAAAATTTTATTTCTATAGAAAATTTTGTCAAAATTTTATTTCTATAGAAAATTTTGTCAAAATTTTATTTCTATAGAAAATTTTATCAAAATTTTATTCCTATAGAAAATTTTGGTCAAAATTTTATTTCTATAGAAAATTTTGTCAAAATTTTATTCCTATAGAAAATTTTGTCAACATTTTATTTCTACAGAAAATTTTGTCAAAATAGTAATTTTTTTGAGAGCTCCATGACTTCAATGAATAAAATCGGGATGTGGAACCGTAAATTATATAGCCAATGTATAGCGAGCATTGCATAGTACTTCGACCCACGTTATAGTATGAACTTGCCCATATAGAACTAAAAGCTTAAAAATGTTCGCGGATCGGATTAGGTATTCCTTTTTTTAAGTAATTAAGACATTTTTGCTTTGCGACTTGTTTAGCTCAAAACGTAAGTACGAGTAGTTCCTTGGAGTTCATGCTCACCTTGGACATTTTACTGTTGATGTGTCGCCCATACATGAAGGAAGACGTAAAGGAAACAAAAGGAAACTCAAATGCAAGATTGTTGGGCATAATGGAAATTTTATGTTAAATCAAATGACTCTGTTCACGAATTGATTTGACTTTGCTGCAAAGTAGTCGGAAATAATGCATTTCACTTTTATGGAAAGTTGTTGGTAGTTTTTATTACATTTAGTGTCTTCTCTAATTCGTTAGTATGATGTATTTCTATTGTACTATTGAGGTGTGGTTTGGCTAGATCGATTCAGGAGCCCACCCTTAGCATTATTGCAAAATACGCCATGTGTCTATCAACATATATATATATTAACACTAGCGTAACCCGGCCCGCTTCGCTGCGCCTCCCGAAGCTTATTTTCGTTAACTTAGTCAACCATATACTTCGATCTGAAAACAAATTTGAACTCTTTTAAAGAGTAGGGTCAGGGGAAGTCTGTCACAAAAACTGAATTGCTGATTAATCACTCCATGGTTTCCAAACACGTGTCCCGTACATTTCAAAAAAAATCGGACTACTTGTGTTTTCGTTTATATACAGAAATAGGGCGGTTATGCACATGTAAAACGGAGTGGCATAATCAACGTCGGGTAGGGGGTGTTTCCTTTCAACCAATTTTTTGTTTTGTAATTTTTCTGTATTCGAATCGTTGGACAATCTTCAACATTTCCTGTGAATTTCAAGGGGAGGTATGCTTCTCCTCAACCATCTCGTACCGTCGAATAAATCGGAAAAAGTAAAAGTACTTAAAAATTGACCATTTTAACATTTTTTAATGTGTTGGACACGGAGAACATGCCTTTCCCAAACCTATACCGGAAAATGAAGCACCATCTACGTTGCCTGTCAACTTCATGTAAATTTAAGTTTTTTACTTAAAAAAGTCTGGCAGAAGCTTGTGAAAAAATCATAAAATTATGCACCGTGTTCCCATTTATCGACAATCTTCTACTTTATATTTAAAAAAAAAAAAACGGTCAAAAGTGAACCCCCTCCTTCGCTCCTCCCGACCATATATCGTAAATTCACGTACTCTATATTCATTTCACAAAGTACCCAACTTCACTATTCCGCTTCCCCAACCAGTCATTGAAAAATCATGTGCCCTGTATAAATTTAATCATCATCTCCCAATTTCAAGTAAATCGGAGAAAGTTAGTTTCTACTCTATTTTTTGTAAAAGGACGTCACTTTCTCTGCAAATTCCACGAAAACCTGTAAACTTTCCCTCAAGTTTCATAGTGTGGGACAAGGAGAAGTTTCCCGCCCAAACACCCAAAAATCAAGTACACTATATTGACATAACCTTCCCCTACGGCCTTTGTAAATTTCAAGTACACTTGAGAATTCTAATTTTTTATACCCTGCGCCACACTATGGAACAGAGTATTATAAGTTAGTGCATATGTTTGCAACACCCAGAAGGAGACGAGATAGACACATGGTGTCTTTGGCAAAAATGCTCAGGGTGGGCTCCTGAGTCGATATAGCGATGTCCGTCTGTCCGTGAACACATTTTTGTAATCAAAGTCTATGTCGCAGTTTTAGTCCAATCGACTTCAAATTTGGCACAATTCTGTGTTTTGGCTCAGAATAGAACCCTATGGATTTTGGAAGAAATCGGTTCAGATTTAGATATAGCTCTCATATATATTTCGCCCGATATGGACTTATATGGCCCCAGAAGCCAGATTTTTGGCCGAATTTGGTTGAAATTTTGCGCTAGGAGTACAATTAGTAGTGTGCAAAATTTGATTGAAATCGGTTCAGATTTAGATATAGCTCCCATATATATCTTTCGCCCGATATGGACTAATACGGTCTCAGAAGCCAGAGTTTTACCCCAATTTGGTTGAAATTTTGCACTAGGAGTACAATTAGTAGTGTAGTCAAGTGTGCCAAATTTTATTGAAATCGGTTCAGATTTAGATATAGCTCCCATATATAGCTTTCGCCCGATTTACACTCAAATGACCACAGAGGCCAATTTTTAACTCCGATTTAGTTGAAATTTTGCACAGGGAGTAGAATTAGCATTGTAGCTATACGTGCCAAATTTGGTTGAAATCGGTTCAGATTTAGATATATCTCCCATATATAGCTTTCGCCCGATTTACACTCATATGATCACAGAGGCCAATTTTTAACTCCGATTTAGTTGAAATTTTGCACAGGGAGTAGAATTAGCATTGTAGCTATGCGTGCCAAATTTGGTTGAAATCGGTTCAGATTTAGATATATCTCCCATATATAGCTTTCGCCCGATTTACACTCATATGACCACAGAGGCCAATTTTTAACTCCGATTTAGTTGAAATTTTGCACAGGGAGTAGAATTAGCATTGTAGCTATGCGCGCCAAATTTGGTTGAAATTGGTTCAGATTTAGATATAGCTCCCATATATATGTTTTTCTGATTTCGACAAAAATGGTCAAAATGCCAACATTTTCCTTGTAAATTCGCCACTGCTTAGTCGAAAAGTTGTAAAAATGACTCTAATTTTCCTAAGCTTCTAATACATATATATCGAGCGATAAATCATAAATAAACTTTTGCCAAGTTTCCTTAAAATTGCTTCAGATTTAAATGTTTCCCATATTTTTTTACTAAAATTGTGTTCCACCCTAGTGCATTAGCCAACTTAAATTTTGAGTCTAAACATTTTGTAAAAGTCTATCAAATTCTGTCCAAATCGAGTGGTATTTAAATGTATGTATTTGGGACAAACCCTTATATATAGCCCCCAAAACATTTGACGGATGTGATATGGTATCGAAAATTTAGATCTACAAAGTGGTGCAGGGTATAATATAGTCGGCCCCGCCCGACTTTAGACTTTCCTTACTTGTTTTTTACTAACATTGTGTTCCACCCTAGTGCATTAGCCGACTTAAATTTTGAGTCTATAGATTTTGTAGAAGTCTGTTAAATTCTGTCCAGATCGAGTGATATTTAAATGTATGTATTTGGGACAAACCTTTATATATAGCCAACAACACATTTGACGGATGTGATATGGTATCGAAAATTTAGATCTACAAAGTGGTGCAGGGTATAATATAGTCGGTCCCGCCTGACTTTAGACTTTCCTTACTTGTTTCATATTTGTAATGTGCAATGTTAACTTTTTTGTTTGAGGTATTTAAATCTTGTTGTAAAAATCCATTCTAGAATAATTGCAAGTTTTTGGAAATATTCGAAGTCAAACGTGTCAGACAAGCGTTAGAATGCATTAAAAATCATAAAAAAATATAAAAATTATTTATTTGGCAGAATATCAAAACATTTTTTAATCATTTGGATCAATCTTAAGAAGTGATGCAAGTTCTATGCAACGGCTGTTGAAATGGTGGACATCCGTCCTATGACAAACCCATCTTAAATTCATCGCTTCTGTGGCAATTTTGCACCACTTTAATACCACAATATTGTACTCCAATGATTCCCATGTAAATTTAATAGACAGTCATTAAAACAAATTAACTTTCATAAATGAATTTTTACATGGAAGATAAATAGCTAACAGAAATTGAAGTAACTCCTTCAAAAACTCATTATAGATTTTTCCCATTAACTTGAGAAGTATTCGGATAAACCTTCATTCCATTGTTTGACAGTTCTGGTGTGACTGACTAGTATATTTTCTGTTGTGTTATGGAAAAAGGAGTTGGAGTAAATGAAAAATGAGTAGGACAAGAAAAAACAAGTATATACGTCCGTAAGTTCGGCCAGGCCGAATCTTATGTACCCTCCACCATGGATTGCGTAGAAACTTCTACGAAAGACTGTCATCCACAAATTTCAACTCATGGTTGTTAAATATCATATACTACCACCACGTACCAAATTTCAACCAGATCTGATGAATTTTGCTCCTCCAAAAGGCACCGGAGGTCAAATCTGGAGATCGGTTTATATGGGAGCTATATATTATTATGGACTGATGGGAACCAATTCCTGCATGGTTGTTGGATACCCTATACTAACATCACGTACCAAATTTCAACCGAATGGGAAGAATTTTGCTCTTCCAAGAGGCTCCGGAGGTCAAATCTGGTGATAGGTTTATATGGGGGCTATATATAATTATGGACCGATATGGACCAATTTTTGCATGGTTGTTAGAGACCATATACTAACACCATGTACCAAATTTCAGCCGTATCGGATGAAATTTGCTTCTCTTAGAGGCTCCGCAAACCAAATCGGGGGATCGGTTTATATGGGGGCTATATATAATTATGGACCGATATGGACCAATTTTTGCATGGTTGTTAGAGACCATAAACTAACACCATGTACCAAATTTCAGCTGGATCGGATGAAATTTGCTTCTCTTAGAGTCTCCGCAAACCAAATCGGGGGATCGGTTTATATGGGGGCTATGTATAATTATGGACCGATGTGAACCAATTTTTGCATGGTTGTTAGAGACTATATACTAACACCATGTACCAAATTTCAGCCGGATCGGATGAAATTTGCTTCTCTTAGAGACTCCTCAAGCCAAATCGGGGGATCGGTTTATATGGGGGCTATATATAATGATAGACCGATGTGGACCAATTTTTGCATGGTTGTTAGAGACCATATACTAACGCCATGTACCAAATTTCAGCCGGATCGGATGAAAATTGTTTCTCTTAGAGGCTCTGCAAGCCAAATCGGGGGATCGGTTTATATGGGGGCTATATATAATTATGGACCGATGTGAACCAATTTTTGCATGGTTGTTAGAGACTATATACTAACACCATGTACCAAATTTCAGCCGGATCGGATGAAATTTGCTTCTCTTAGAGACTCCTCAAGCCAAATCGGGGGATCGGTTTATATGGGGGCTATATATAATTATAGACCGATGTGGACCAATTTTTGCATGGTTGTTAGAGACCATATACTAACGCCATGTACCAAATTTCAGTCGGATCGGATGAAATTTGCTTCTCTTAGAGACTCCTCAAGCCAAATCGGGGGATCGGTTTATATGGGGGCTATATATAATTATAGACCGATGTGGACCAATTTTTGCATGGTTGTTAGAGACCATATACTAACGCCATGTACCAAATTTCAGCCGGATCGGATGAAAATTGTTTCTCTTAGAGGCTCTGCAAGCCAAATCGGGGGATCGGTTTATATGGGGGCTATATATAATTATGGACCGATGTAGACCAATTTCTGCATGGTTGTTAGTGACCATATACTAACACCATGTACCAAATTTCAGCCGGATCGGATGAAATTTGCTTCTTTTAGAGGCCTCACAAGCCAAATTTGGGGGTCCGTTTATATGGGGGCTATGCGTAAAAGTGGACCGATATGGCCCATTTGCAATACCATCCGACCTACATCAATAGCAACTACTTGTGCCAAGTTTCAAGTCGCTAGCTTGTTTCGTTCGGAAGTTAGCGTTATTTCAACAGACGGACGGACGGACATGCTCAGATCGACTCAGAATTTCACCACGACCCAGAATTATATACTTTATGGGGTCTTAGAGCAATATTTCGATGTGTTACAAACGGAATGACAAAGTTAATATACCCCTATCCTATGGTGGAGGGTATAATAAATAAACGAGAGTTCCCCACGAGAGTCGCACTGATAAATATATTTACATGATATTAAAGATTAGGAAACCTCAATTTTAGGATGCGCAATTTACACACTATTAAGGACGCATTTCTTTAAAATAATGACATTTTAATTAAAAGAAAGTTTATAATCTTTGCTTCAAAAATTTTTTTCATTAAATTTAGGACACACATTTTGAAAATTTGCGTCCCTTCGTTAAAGTTGCATGACTTTAAACTAAGGCAAATTTTCGTTAAAGTAAAGAAACACATTTTTGATTTAAAGAAATCGTCCTTAAATTAACTGAAATATTGAATCTTTAGAGTTAAGATAAAAACGCTTCAAATATAGGCTTTGACTTATTTTGAGGATTTAGCATCTTTGGTTTAAAGTTATTTTGGAATTAAGAAAATATTTGTTTACTTCGAAATATCCGTCATAGTTTGGATTTTTAAACTGGCATTTGTTTGTACATGAATAGCTTTATTAATACTGGAAAAATAGAATTAAAATTCAATAAATGAGATCTGTATCCCAATTTTAATTTTATAGATCCTACATTTAAAGCCAGATAGGTCGCAAACAAATTTCCTTATTTTAAAGAACCCGCATCTTTGGCTCGGAATCAATACCAAAATCCTTAAAGAAAGGTCAAAATCTTTGGATCCAAGTAACCTTTTTTTTGAATGCGGACAAAGTCAACTAGGCCATATCCTACACTCCAAAACAAAATTTTACATAGATCCAAAGATTTTGATCATTCCTTAAAGATTTAGGTATTTACACCGAACCAATGATGAGGCTTCTTTAAAATAAAGAGATTTTTAATTTAGGGTCTATAAAATTAAAATTATGATACAGATTATGGAATTTCCATTCTTTGCTTTATTTTATAGATTAATATACGGACGGATGGACAAGTCTAGATCGGCTAATGAGATGATTCTACGTCGATGGACATACATGGCACTGTTTCGAGGCCCAATATATCGGGTGAGTACATTCTCTGCCTACACCGTTACATATCATCACGTGTTAATATAGGTTTTCAGTACAACTCCTTTCTGATGCCGCTCATCAATTTGTTGTGCTTTCTTTTTATGGGGTTTTGTTGTTGGTGTTGCCTATACTTCATTCCCATGGTGTTTTTGTTTTGTTGCCTGTAGCTGTGATTCCAATTATTTCTTGTATATAATGCGCAAAATTTGCGCTTGCGTGCAAAATGCTGTAAAATACACAAAACAAAATTTAAACGTAACGATGATTACATGAAACGAATCTCCTACGTGGTGTGATGTGGATGTGTGACTTGAAGTTTTCGGTTTTTTTGTGTTTTGTTCACATGGCCGATCATTGGATTGGGCCATACAAATGGACGAGACCATAAAACATGGTCAACAAATAAGTACAATACTTTGAACAAATCAGATTCCATTTATGGCATCGATTACATATTATACTGTCCTCACAAATACCCTACAGAAGGTATGTTTGATTTAATGGAGAGTACAGATGATCAATAGCTAAAAGGAGTGATTTATATAAGTTTTGGTCTCGATTTTTAGCAGGCCAAGTATGTAATAATCCGGCCAAGTATGTAATAATCCTAAACTAGCATAAAACGTTTGGGACACATAGAGGTTGGCTGATATATATTGCAACCAACTTCAGATTATTATCATTCCCAAACTGATCGTCTGACAGCTGACAGATTTATTCCAGTGACAGTTAGTTTTATTGTTTACAAGCATACAAACGTATTTTGATCTATTGCATTCAGAACAAACAGTGGCATAAATAGTGCACGCAGAGAAGGAATATGATCACCTCAAACATGTTTCAAGAGCAAAATGTTATTTTTGTATGGTGACCATGTAACATGTTTGTCACTAAAATGTTATTTTATCGTCAAATATAAACTGCTTGCCGAAATAAGATACATGATTTCCGAGAAAATAACATGGTTGCGAAAACCATGTTACATGGTCACCACCCAAAAATAACATTTTGCTCTTAAAGCATGTTTGAGGTGATCATATTCCTTCTCTGGGTGTGGCAATCGTTGAAAAAAGTGGAACATACCTTTTATTAAATTAAACAAAAAAACTTAAAAACTAAATACTTCTATTAGGTAAAGTTAAACTATGTTTTGCGAATTCATACAAATTGAAAAACAAATGATTTTTAGAATTATTTTTTAAGCGTTTATAAAATCATCGAAGCTTTCTATATCATTAAACAAGAAAGGAAAGTCTGAAGTCTAAGTAAATAAATAAAATCACATCCGTCAAATGTGTTGGGGGCTATATATAAAGGTTTGTCCCAAATACATACATTTAAATATCAATCGATCTGGACAGAATTTGATAGACTTCTACAAAATCTATAGACTCAAAATTTAAGTTGGCTAATGCACTAGGGTGGAACACAATGTTAGTAAAAAACAAGTATATTCAGTAGTAAGTTCGGCCGGGCCGAATCTTAAATACCCACCACCATGAATCAAATATAATAGTTTCCTTTGAAAATTTCAGAGGGGTTTGATGACAGATATTTTCCCAAGCAGATCAGTCCAACCAGTACGCTTCTCACAGATAAATGTACAGATTTTACCTATGAAGACTATGTCAGATTCTGAATTTATAAGAACCATTTTTTGTTTGAGTTTTAGAGGAATCATAAACATCTCTTGTAAACGCCAGCAAATGATGAAATAACGCCTTGATTTGAAATCTAAAATCTGTAGATTTTCATCCCAATTATGTAAAATAATTACGAGAAGTAAAATCTTGAAATTTTGCATTCAGTTTCAAGCAATTTTCATGATCAGTGCGCCTTCTATGCCCTCAATAAGTGAAATCGGTCTATATGGAAGCCTTACTAAATGGTCCGATAAAACTAAATCATATACACTTAGTTATGGGTCGAAAATTCCAGTATATTTTCAATTTGTGGCAAATCGGATAAAAACTACAATTTCTAGAAACCCTAGGAGTTAAATCAGGAGTTCGGTGTAATGGGGGCTATACCAAAACATGGAAAGATACACACAGTATTCAGCACATTTAATTGTATTTCTAGAACCTAGACCCCCAAATCGGAGGGCTGGTTTATAAGGGGGCTATATCAAAAACTGTACCGATACTCAATATATTCAGCATACCCCTTTATGGTCCTAGAATAACTCTAGATTTCCAATTTCAGGTATATTGGATAAAAACTGCGGATTCTAGAAGCCCAAGAAGTAAAATCGGGAGATCGGTTTATATGGGGGCTATATCACAGAATGGACCGATACACACCATTTTCGGCACACCTTTTTATGGTCCTAGAATACCTCTAGATTTCCGCTTTGAGGCAAATTGGATAAAAACTACGGATTCTAGAAGCCCAAGAAGTAAAATCGGAAGATCGGTCTATATGGGGGCTATATCAAAACATGGACCGATACTACCCATTTTCGACACACGTCTTTATGACCCGAAAATACCTCTAGATTTTCAATTTCAAGTAAATTGAATAAAAACTGCGGTTTCTATAAGCCCAAGAAGTAAAATCGGGAGATCGGTCTATATGGGGGCTATACCAAAACATGGACCGATATTTACCATTTTTGGCACACCTCTTTATGGTCATAAAATACCTCTAGATTTCAAATTTCAGGCAAATTGGATAAAAACTTCGATTTCTATAAGCCCAAGACCCCAAATCGGGAGGTCCGTTTATATGGGGACTATATCAAAACCTAGACTGATATAGCCCATCTTCGAACTTGACCTGCCTGCAGACAAAAGACGAGTTTGTGCAAAATTTCAGCACGATTGCTTCATTATTGAAGACTGTAGCGTGATTACAACAGACAGACAGACAGACGGACATAGTTATATCGTCTTAGAATTTCTCCCTGATCAAGAATATATACACTTTATATAGTCGGAAATCGATATTTCGATGTGTCACAAACGGAATGACAAACTTATTATACCCCCGTCACCATCCTATGGTGGTGGGTATAAAAATATGGGAAACATTTAAATCTGAAGCAATTTTAAGGAATCTTCGCAAAAGTTTATTTATGATTTATCGCTCGATATATACACAGATAAAAATAAGTTTGAGAACCAATAACTTTTGTTGGAAAACCAATAACAAAATTTGTTAATTTTCCTGCAACAAACTAATTTGTACTTTTAATAACCATTATTACAAAAAAGTTGTTAGCAATCGTTACCATCAGAAGGCAACAAATAATTTGTGTTCTCAATAACATAATATGTAAGTAATTTGTTGAGCTTCCAACAATACAAAATATTTGTTGTTGATCGTTACGTTTAATCCTCAACAAATATTTTTGAATTTGAACGAAAAAATTTGTATGTGGTTTGTTGGAGTCTATCAATGACCTGTAACAAATTTATTGGTGTATGGACAAAAAATTAAATTGAAATTGACAGAATTATTGCACCAAAATTGCAAAATTGCCGGAACAATTTTGGAGATATTTTGTTAAGTACACACAGAGAAGGAATATGACCAAAATCCTATTTTTGGACGGGGAACATGTAACATTTTTGTGTCGAAAATCCTATACTCAGTTTTGTAAATGTATGACGATTATAAATTTGAGTAGTCCAGGTCTAGCAAGCATTTTGACAACTTTTTGCCCAGTGATATATATTCTAGTTAATTAGAACTGTAATAACTCTAATCCCGATATTAATATGGTTTTATTAATTATCTCATACAACAAACACATTTAAGAAACTACCAAATTGAAAAATATAAATTTTTCACAGACATTTATAAATGCCTTTTTGTATTCTCTGATGAATGAGCTCTTTGCTTGCTATCATACACGTGCATGTGCTCATACTCATTTTGTTCTAACGGTATTCTTCGCAAACTTCTTTTAGCTTTCGTACATGTTCTCAGCGATGTGCGCGTAACCAGTCTTGTATTTTTGTTTTTGTTTTCGTATCGATGGCAGTCAACTATTTTCGCAACAAAACAATTTGTTGAAAATTCAGAAGATTTCTATTATTTCCTCTGTCAAGCATCTACAAACACATTTCAACAACAAATGCCTCATATTCAATAGAAAAATTTGTTGAGCATCAGCAGATTTTACATACAAATAAAGTTGTTAATATTTATTTGCAGTTATTTTTTTGTGTGTATGTATTAGAAGTTTAGGAAAATTAGAGTCATTTGTACAACTTTTCGACTAAGCAGAGGCGATTTAACAATGCAAATGTTGGTATTTTGACCTTTTTTGTCCAAATCAGAAAAACATATATATGAGAGATATATCTAAATCTGAACCAATTTCAATCAAATTTGGCACGCATAGCTACAATGCCAATTCTACTCCCTGTGCAAAATTTCAACTAAATCGAAATGGGGTAAAATGGGGTAAAGCTCTGGCTTCTGGGACCGTATTAGTCCATATCGGGCGAAAGATATATATACGGGAGTTTTATCTAAATCTGAACCGATTTCAATGAAATTTGGCACACTTGACTATAGTACTAATTGTTCTTCTTGTGCAAAATTTTAAGCAAATTAGGGTAAAACTCTGGCTTCTGGCGCCATATAAGTCCATATCGGGCGAAAGATGTATACGGGAGCTATATCTAAATCTGAACCGATTTCTTCCCAAATCAATAGGGTTCTATTCTGAGCCAAAACACATACTAGTGCCAAATTTGAAGTTGACTGGAATAAAACTGCAACCTAGACTTTGGATACAAAAATGTGTTCACGGACAGACAGACATCGCTATATCGACTCAAGAGCCCACCCTGAGCATTTTTGCCAAAGACACCATGTGTCTATCTCGTCTCCTTCTGGGTGTTGCAAACATATGCACTAACTTATAATACCCTGTTCCACAGTGTGGCGCAGGGTATAATTATAATTCTTATCCCTCTATAGTAACGCACCTGTAATAAGAGGGATTGACTCCCTTTTTGTTGGTAACATTTGATTTTTCAATTTCCGCCCAAAGTGGTATAACCAGGGCTGTGAAGTCGGAGCTGGAGTCTTGGGGTCGGAGTCTGAAGATTTTGCTGGAGTCGGAGCCGGAGTCGTATAAATTTTTCTCGACTCCCACTCTGGCGAAATCAAATTTTAACAAGTATATACGGCCGTAAGTTCGGCCATATACTAGCACAATGTATCAAATTTCAACTGACTCGGATGACATTTGCTCCTCCAAGAGGCTCCAAAACCAAATCTCGGGATCGGCTTATATAGGGCTATATATGATTATGGACTGATATGGACCACTTGTGGCATGGCTGTTAAATATCATATACTACCAAAACGTACCAAATTTCAACCAGTTCGGATAAATTTTGCTTCTCCAAAAGGCACCGGAGGTCAAATCTGGGGATCGGTTTATATGGGGGCTATATATAATTATGGACCGATGTGGACCAATTTTTGCATGGTTGTTAGATACCATATACTAACACCATGTACCAAATTTCAGCCGGATTGGATGAAATTTGCTTCTCTTAGGGGCTCTGCAAGCCTAATCGGGGGATCGGTTTATATGGGGGCTATATGTTATTATGGACCGATGTGAACCAATTTTGCCATGGTTGTTAGAGACCATACTCTAACACCATGTACCAAATTTCAGCCGGATCTTGTCAAGATATGTGGTCAAGTGTGGGTTGTGATATATTATTTGGTCAAGTCGGGCGACTTGAAGCCTCATTTAAAACTCAACCGTTCTGTGGAAAGTCTGGCATTACAGTGTGTAGGATATGACTAAGATATGGTTAAATTATCACATAATTTTGTGTAAAGTATGAGAATTTTGGCCATATTTGTATAAACCGGAAAAATGAATATATGGAGGCTTTATCTAAATCTGAACCAAATTAGATTAAACCTGACACACTTAAATATCATATTAAATATATTCTCTGTGGAAACTATCCAGTTGTTTGGAGGAAAATCCCATTGCAAATGGGTTTAAAATATGAAAAAAGTCTACCATATTTTCCCAACTCTGGTGTACGTATATATGGGAGCTATATATAACCTGAACCGATTTTGACTAAATTTGAACTACATACACGGATGAAAAAGACTGTTTTTCATATATTTGGCTATAAACATTATATGTTTGGAACACAAATTTTTAAACACAATATTTTTGAGTGCAAGCATATAATGTTCATAAACTAGCATAACATGTTTGGGACATATATGTTAATATGTTAGAACATATTATGTTTGGGACATAAAATGGTTGTAAATATAATATGCTTGGATACAAACATATATTAATTTAGAAATAGCCTATAAACATATATGTGTTTAGTAGCTTGGAGCGCTATTTATCAGGGAGCGATATTGAATTAAGTTGGTGGTTGTTGCTTGTTATTACAAAATTAACATTTTATTTTTCCTTGGGCAATTGATCAGCTACTTCTTTGATCCTTACAAACTGTGTGGTCCGCTGTTCGAATCCCCGTCCGGCAAAAGGTAAAATTAAAATAAAAAAAAATCATAAAATTGAATAATTTCTTCTACAATGTTTGTATTACAGAAAAAGGTGCTAAGAACTAACAAGTATATACGGCCGTAAGTTCGGCCAGGCCGAAACTTATGTACCCTCCATCATGGATTGCGTAGAAACTTCTTCTAAACACTGCCATCCACAATCGAATTACTTAAGTTGCGGTAACGCTTGCCGATGGTAAGGTATCTTAAAACCTCCTAACACCATCTTCTAAATTGTATGTAAGTCCATACGTGGTATATATTAAATCAAAAAAAAAATCGATCCAATACGTATATAATTCAGTTTGACAAAATAGACATAAAATTTTGACAAAATTTTCTACAGAAATAAAATTTTAATAAAATTGTCTATAGAAATAAAATTTTCACAAAATTTTCTATAGAAATAAAAATTTTCCCAAAATTTTCTATAGAAAGAAAATGTTCACAAAATTTCTACAAAAATAAAATTTTGACAAAATTTTCTATAGAAATAAAATCTTGGTAGATTATTTTTGGCTTGAGTAGCAACCATGATTATGAACCGAATAAAATTTGAAAAAAAAAAATCTATAGAAATAAAATTTTGACAAAATTTTCTATAGAAATAAAATTTTGGTAGATTATTTTTGGCTCTAGTGGGAACCATGATTATGAACCGATATGGACCATTTTGTGTGTGATTGGACCTATTTTGATATGGTTGTTAGTGACCATATACTTACACCACGTTCCTAATTTGAACCGGATCGAATGAATTTTGCTCCTCCAAGAGGCTCCGGAGGTCAAATCTGGAGAACGTTTTATATGGGGGCTATATATAATTATAGACCGATATGGACCAATTCTGGCACGGTTGTTAAATATCATATACTAACACCATGTTCCAAATTACAACCGGATTGGATGAAATTTGCTTCTCTTGGAGACTTCGCAAGCCAAATCTGGGGATCGGTTTATATGGGGGCTATATATAATTATGAACCGATGTGGACAAATTTTGCATGGTTGTTAGATACCATATACCAACATCATGTACCAAATTTCAGCCTGATCGGATGAAATTTGCTTCTCTTTGAGGCTCCGCAAGCCAAATCTGGGGATCGGTTTATATGGGGGCTATATATAATTATAGACCGATGTGGACCAATTTTTGCATGATTGTTAGAGACCATATACCAACACCATGTACCAAATTTCAGCCTGATCGGATGAAATTTGCTTCTCTTTGAGGCTCCGCAAGCCAAATCTGGGGATCGGTTTATATGGGGGCTATATATAATTATAGACCAATGTGGACCAATTTTTGCATGATTGTTAGAGACCATATACCAACACCATGTACCAAATTTCATCCGGATTGGATGAAATATGCTTCTCTTAGAGGCTCCACAAGCCAAATCTGGGGATCGGTTTATATGGGGGCTATATCTAATTAAGGACCGATATGGACCAATTTTTGCATGGTTGTTGGAGACCATATACCAACACCATGTACCAAATTTCAGCCGGATCGGATGAAATTTACTTCTCTTTTAGGCTTCGCAAGCCAAATCTGGGGATCGGTTTATAAGGGGGCTATATATAATTATGGACCGATGTGGACCAATTTTTGCATGGTTGTTAGAGACCATATACCAACACCATGTACCAAATTTCAGACGGATCGGATGAAATTTACTTCACTTTTAGGCTTCGCAAGCCAAATCTGGGGATCGGTTTATATGGGGGCTATATATAATTACGAACCGATGTAGACCAATTTTTGCATGGTTGTTAGAGACCATATACCAACACTATATACGAAATTTCAATCGGATCGGATGAAATATGCTCCCGTTAGAGGCTCCACAAGCCAAATCTGGGATCGGTTTATATGGGGGCTATATATAATTAAGGACCGATATGAACCAATTTTTGCATGGTTGTTAGAGACCATATACCAACACCATGTACCAAATTTCAGCCGGATCGGATGAAATTTACTTCTCTTTTAGGCTTCGCAAGCCAAATCTGGGGATCGGTTTATATGGGGGCTATATATAATTATGGACCGATGTGGACCAATTTTTGCATGGTTGTTAGAGACCATATACCAACACCATATACCAAATTTCAGCCGGATCGGATGAAATATGCTTCTGTTAGAGGCTCCACAAGCCAAATCTGAGGGTCCCTTTATATGGGGGCTATACGTAAAAGTGGACCGATATGGCCCATTTTCAATACCATCCGACCTACATCGATAACAACTACTTGTGCCAAGTTTCAAGTCGATAGCTTGTTTCGTTCGGAAGTTAGCGTGATTTCAACAGACGGACGGACGGACGGACGGACGGACGGACGGACATGCTTAGATCGACTCAGAATTTCACCACGACCCAGAATATATATACTTTATGGGGTCTTAGAGCAATATTTCGATGTGTTACAAACGGAATGACAAAGTTAATATACCCCCATCCTATGATGGAGGGTATAAAAAATCTCGTGGAAGTGAGAAAGATGTGGGGGAATATACAATGGGGCAGAAACAAAATTTTGAGCATTCAGGTCGAAAACCTATGTTGTTAGCACCTATATTACCTGTTTATTTTCCTAATTCATTTTGGTTGTAAATATATAAATAAATAAATAAAATTTTGAGAACAATATTGTTTGGGAGAATTTTTTTTAAGCATATAATATTTTTGGGTGCAAAATGCTTCCAAACATATTATAGGGTCACATAATAACATATTGTTTTTTGGAAGACAACATTATTGAATTTGGATGCAAAAATACAAAATGTTTGGAACTTAGACTACCCAAACATATATTGTTTAGACCAATATGCTTTCAAACATATTATATATTGGTAGAGATCAAACATATAAATGTTTGGGCAATACCCAAAAATGTATATGCTTGAAGAAAAATATGTTTGGGAGTATATGTTACAGAAGCGACTTTTTGTGAGGGTGTAGTTAGAATAATAATTCTGCAATCTCTGCAAAATTTCACGTAAATGGGAGAATAACTTTGGCCCCCGTGGACATATGAGTGTGAATCGGGCGAAAGATATATATGGGAGCTATATCTAAATCTGAACCGATTTCAACCAAATTTGCCACACATAACGACACCGTTAAACCTACCTCTCGTGTAAAATTTGAAGCAAGTCAGGGCAAAACTCTGGCTTTTGAGGTCATATAAGTGCAAATCGGACGAAAGATATATATGGGAGCTATATCTAAATATGAACCGATTTCATTCAAATTTACCAAGCATTGGAAGAATGCCAACTCTACTCTCTGTGCAAAATTCCACGAAAATCGGTAGTAAACTTTGGCCTTTGTTGCCATATGAGTCTACATCGGACGAAAGATATATATGGGAGCTATATCTAAATCTGAACCGATTTGGATAATATTTTGCAAGTTTTTCGAGACTCATAAAATATTTGGATGTACGGTATTTCAAGCAAATCGGTTGATAAACACGCTTACTATGACCAAATCGGGGATAAATATATATGGCAGCTATATCTAAATCTGAACCGATTTGTTCCAAAACCAAAAGCGATTGTCTCTGTCCCAAGAAACGGCCCTATGCCAAATTTGAGGACGATCGGACTTAAATTGCGAGCTGTACTTTGTGCACAAAATTACATATACAGACAGACAGACAGGCAGACAGACAGACAGACAGACGGACATCGCTAAATCGACTCAGAATTTAATTCTAAGACGATCGGTATACTAAACGGGTCTCATACAAATGCACAAATTTATTATACCCTTTACCACAGTAGTGGTGAAGGGTATACAAATTGGAAGGTTATAATCGTTGTATCGCTCTTGAAGGGAACTATGTTGAATAATAAAAACGAATTTTGACAAAAAAAATGTGTTTTTCTTTGTTAGACCGGGGACTTATCAGCCAACCTGTTACTTTATTTTTCGATATTTGGTCGCGGAGGCGGACCACCCCTTTATACCCTGTTATAGTCTTGTGTCGTATTTTAATTTATTGGCCTTAAATACATTAAAATGTAGAGTTTTTCACATCCCTAAAATGCTGAGATTTGTCGTCGAGTCGTATCAAAAATTAAAATTAAAGTTCTCTTGGACATATAACCACACATGGCAAAATAGAATACTTATATCGGTCTATTCTTGGATCACTACATCTTAAAATTACAATTGGGATACTGTTAAAATGTGATTTAGGTACACCACCTGGAGTCGACTCCGGAGTCGGAGTCGAGACTAATAAGAAGTGCTGGAGTCAGAGTCGGAGCCGGAGTCGAGCAAAATTGACTAGACTCCACAGCCCTAGGTATAACAATGGACTAAATAGTGTAAGTGAAACTAAAATAACGGGCTGCCACTTTGACTTAACTAACCTAATACTGTATTTTACAAGCAGGTTTATGTTTGGTGAGATAATACTATTATTGCGACAAAAATGTTCCCCGTGAAAAAATAACATTGAAATGATTTTCAATCAAAAGTCGATTTGAAATGATATTCTGATATAGGAAAAGTTAACTTTTTTACAATAAATCAAAAAATCGATTTTAATTTCAGTTTAATTTTCAAAAAATCCTCCATTCAAATATGGAAAAATCATAGTACCTTGCTTATACACATAGGGCTATATTGATGTCATTCCTACCATACCATTAACTTTTGCCGCTAATTGATCTCATATTGAAAAGGGAAATTTTTAATTGGCCTACAAGTAAAAGGGAGCTCGTTGTTTTGTTGTCCGATAATTTAGATTTGTTTGTAACTCCTTTAGTTTGTTGGCTAAACGATGGGCATTATAAGTGTGCGTTGAAAATAAAGAGCATTTAGGTGGCAAGACCAGACCATCTTCACCACAGCACGTCGCATGCCCTCACACCGTCAGTAACATGCGGCAAAACTTATTTATTACACAATATTTCGTTGTAAAAACAAAAAACGACAAAAATATAATTTCAGTCAGCCGTTTATTTAACTTGGCTGGTGTTTTTTTTTCTGTTGTTTTAAGGCTTGCCTCAAGAGTGCAGGGAATACGATAATGGCAAGCAGTCAATATTCTGTAAATGGTCATGATGGGTTCAGAAGCTGTTTTGCTGTTTAACTCATTCTATAAAAATTGCCGCCTGTCAATATGGCCCAAAGGGAAGGATGCTCACTATACCCGAATCGATGTAATGCCATTGACTCTATTTGACGTCAATAAGGCATTCCTGCTGTTTCAGTGGCCATAGTAGAAAGAGCTGGAGCAAACTATACGAAAATATCTTTTCAGCACTGGCATGTCATGTAAACAATTTTTGCTTCTGCATTTCTTATTCCTTTGAATTGGGAATTTTTATCATCGACAGAATACGATAACAATATGTCAGACGAATACTAAATTTTTTTTCGGTACGAAGGAAATGATTGTGTTCTACAGTGGAGCTATGCACTATGATCAAGGATATTATAGGGACGAGGCTAATTTGGAATAGCGTATAGTGTCGTAACCAGGGCTGTGAAGTCGAGTCAATTTTGCTCGACTCCGGCTCCGGCTCCAGCATTTCTTATTAGCCTCGATTCCGACACCGGAGTCGACTCCAGGTGGTGTATCTAAATCTCATTTCAACAGTATTCCAATTGTAATTTTAAGATGTAGTGTTCCAAAAATAGACCAATATAAGTATCCCATTTTGCTATATGTGTTTATATGTCCAAAAGAACTCTAATTTTAAATTTTGATACGACTCGACGACAAATCTCACCCCTTTAGGGATGTAAAAAACTCTACACCCATAGAAAAATTATTACCATACGAGCTCAAATCGATACCGTACGTTATTGATAGTTAGCCAACCCCGTATGGTACAATCTCAATACCGAATGGTACAGGCGGTATGCATAGCATGAAAGTACCATTCGGTATTATGAAAGTACCAATATGGTATTCAGAATAATACCTAAGCGGTACTATTATTTATACCATAAAGGTATTGATGTATAAACAGTGCGGTATTACCAAATAATACCTAAATGGTATTGGTTTAATAATATTTAGTTTAATAAAACACACGTAAAATGTCTTTGTTACGTACTTCATTTAATACATAACATACATACAAAACCCTAATCATTTCTCCATGCAAAGTTCTTCTCCCAATACAGCTCCATGTCGCAATTCAGGTACGGCATCCCTCAAGACATTTCTCTATGCAAAGTTTTTCTACCAATTCAGCTCCATGTCGCCTTTCAGGCACTGCATCCCTCAAGTCGTCTGTTGTTGTATTTGGAAGGTTTTTGTAACAGGTTGGCTGATAAGTGCCGGGTCTAACAAAGAAAAACACATTTTTTTTTGTCAAAATTCGTTTTTATTATTCAACATAGTTCCCTTCAAGAGCGATACAACGATTATAACGACCTTCCAATTTTTTGATACCATTTTGGTAGTACCCCTTCGGTTTTTCCTCAAAATAGGCCTCAGTTTCGGCGCTCACCTCTTCATTGCAGCCAAATATTTTTCCCTGCGAGCATCCTTTTGAGGTCTGAGAACAAGAAAAAGTCGCTGGGGGCCAGATCTGGAAAATACGGTGGGTAGGGAAGCTATTCGAAGCCCAATTCCATCGTTCTCAATGACTTGTGGCACGGTGCGTTGTCTTGGTGAAACAACACTTTTTATACCCTCCACCATAGGATGGGGGGTATATTAACTTTGTCATTCCGTTTGTAACACATCGAAATATTGCTCTAAGACCCCATAAAGTATATATATTCTGGGTCGTGGTGAAATTCTGAGTCGATCTGAGCATGTCCGTCCGTCCGTCCGTCCGTCTGTTGAAATCACGCTAACTTCCGAACGAAACAAGCTATCGACTTGAAACTTGGCACAAGTAGTTGTTATTGATGTAGGTCGGATGGTATTGCAAATGGGCCATATCGGTCCACGTTTACGTATAGCCCCCATATAAACGGACCCCCAAATTTGGCTTGCGAGGCCTCTAAGAGAAGCAAATTTCATCCGATCCCGCTGAAATTTAGTACATGGTGTTAGTATATGGTCTCTAACAATCATGCAAAAATTGGCCCATATCGGTCCATAATTATATATAGCCCCCACATAAACCGATCCCCCGATTTGGCGTGCAGAGCCTCTAAGAGACACAAATTTCATCCGATCCGGCTGAAATTTGGTACATGATGTTAGTATATGATCTCTAATGACCATGCAAAAATTGGTCCATATCGGTTCATAATTATATATAGCCCCCATATAAACCGATCCCCCGATTTGGCGCGCAGAGCCTCTAAGACACACAAATTTCATCCGATCCGGCTGAAATTCTGTACATGGTGTTAGTATATGGTCTCTAACAACCATGCAAAAATTGGTCCACATCGGTCCATAATTATATATAGCCCCCATATAAACCGATCCCCCGATTTGGCTTGCAGAGCCTCTAAGAGAAACAAATTTCATCCGATCCGGCTGAAATTTGGTACATGGTATTAGTATATGATCTCTAACAACCATGCAAAAATTGGTCCATATCGGTCCATATATATATATAGCCCCCATATAAACCGATCACCAGATTTGAACTCCGGAGCCTCTTGGAAGAACAAAATTCATCTGATTCAGTTGAAATTGGGTACGTGATGTTATTATATGGCCTCAAACACCCATGCAAAAATTGGTCGATATCGGTCCATAATTATATATAGGCCCCATATAAACCGATCCCCAGATTTGACCTCCGGAGCACCTTGGAAGAGCAAAATTCTTCCCATTCGGTTGAAATTTGGTACGTGATGTTAGTATATGGTATCCAACAACCATGCAGGAATTGGTTCCTATCAGTCCATAATTATATATAGCTCCCATATAAACCGATCGCCAGATTTGACCTCCGGTGCCTTTTGGAGAAGCAAAATTCATCCGATCTTGAAATTTGGTACGTGGTGGTAGTATATGATATTTAACAGCCATGCCAAAAGTGGTTCATATCAGTCCATAATCATATATAGCCCTCATATAAACCGATTCTGAGATTTGGTTTTGGAGCCTCTTGGAGGAGCAAATTTCATCCGAGTGAGTTGAAATTTGTGGATGACAGTCTTTCATAGAAGTTTCTACGCAATCCATGGTGGAGGGTACATAAGATTCGGCCTGGCCGAACTTACGGCCGTATATACTTGTTTCTTCTTCATATGGGGTCGTTTTGCCGCGATTTCGACCTTCAAACGCTCCAATAACGCCATATAATACTCACTGTTGATGGTTTTCCCTTCTCAAGATAATCGATAAAAATTATTCCATGCGCATCCCAAAAAACAGAGGCCATTACATTACTAGCGGACTTTTGAGTCTTTCCACGCTTCGGAGACGGTTCACCGGTCGCTGTCCACTCAGCCGACTGTCGATTGGACTCAGGAGCAGAGAATGAAGCCGCCGAGTCGCGCCGCCGATTTCAGCCGCCGCCGAATATGTCGACTCATCTCGACTCATATTTAGCCGCCAATTAATCAAAAATGTCGATTTAAATCATAAAATCAAAAATGTCGATTAAATAATTGTCGTATTTTTTCCAAAATTTTGAACACAACCAATCATATTTAAGCTGCTATAATAATTTAGCAAAAATTTAGCTCAGAAAATTTGAACGAAAAGTAAATTTGTTTGTAAGATAGGTTGTACAACTAATCTCATTACCATTCGATTAACTTCAAATAGATTTTATAATGGATAATTGTCCGCCGCCGAGTGAACAAATTTATATCGGCTCAGCCGTCAAGCCGCCGCCGCCGATGGCAAAAATTTAGTGTCTGCCGCCGCCGACAAAACTGAGTCGGCTTCATTCTCTGCTCAGGAGTGTAGTGATGGAGCCATGTTTCATCCATTGTCTCATATCGACGGAAAAACTCGGGTGTATTACGAGTTAACAGCTGCAAACACCGCTCAGAATCATCAACACGTTTTTGTTTTTGGTCAAATGAGAGCTCGCGCGGCACCCATTTTGCACAGAGCTTCCGCTTATCCATATATTGATGAATGATATGACCAACACGTTCCTTTGATATCTTTAAGGCCTCTGCTATCTCGATCAACTTCATGTTACAGTCATTCAAAATCATTTTGTGGATTTTTTTGATGTTTTCGTCGGTAACTGCGTTCACCGTCCTCCGTGCTCATTTCACCACGGTTGAATTTTGCATACCAATCAATTATTGTTGATTTCCTTGGGGCAGAGTTCGGAAACTCTTTATCAAGCCAAGTTTTTACTTCCACCGTATTTTTCCCTTCAGAAAACAGTATTTTATCAAAACACGAAATTCTTTTTTTCCATTTTTTTTCACAATAGCAAAAGTTGCTTCACAAAAGACGCTCTATCTCACAAACAAATTGCCTTACAGACGTCAAATTTTGACACGAATCATTTAAAGGTTGGTACTATATAAAAATAATATGCACTTAATACTAGCGACGCCACCTATGTGTCAGACCGGGGACTTATCAGCCAACCTGTTATATTTCGCCCGACATGGACTTATATGGCCCCAGAAGCCAGAGTTTTACCCTAATTTGCTTAAAATTTTGAACGAGAAGAACAATTAGTACTATAGTCAAGTGTGCCAAATTTTATTGAAATCGGTTCAGATTTAGATATAGCTCCCATTTATATCGTTCGCCCGATTTACACTCATATGACCACAGTGGTCAATCATTTACTCCGATTTAATTGAAATTTTGCACAGGGAGTAGAATTAGCATTGTAGCTATGCGTGCCAAATTTGGCTGAAATCGGTTCAGATTTAGATATATCTCCGATATATAGCTTTCGCCCGATTTACACTCATATGACCACAGAGGCCATTTTTTTGCTCCGATTTAGTTGAAATTTTGCACAGGGTGTAGAATTATCAGCCAACCTGTTATATTTCGCCCGATATGGACTTACATGGCCCCAGAAGCCAGAGTTTTACCCTAATTTGCTTAAAATTTTGAACAAGAAGAACAATTAGTACTATAGTCAAGTGTGCCAAATTTTTATTGAAATCGGTTCAGATTTAGATATAGCTCCCATATATATCTTTCGCCCGATATGGACTAATACGGTCCCAGAAGACAGAGTTTTACCCCAATTTGCTTGAAATTTTACACTAGGAGTATAATTAGTAGTGTAGTCAAGTGTGCCAAATTTGGCTGAAATCGGTTCAGATTTAGATATATCTCCGATATATAGCTTTCGCCCGATTTACACTCATATGACCACAGAGGCCAATTTTTTGCTCCGATTTAGTTGAAATTTTGCATAGGGAGTAGAATTAGCATTGTAGCTATGCGTGCCAAATTTGGTTGAAATCGTTTCAGATTTAGATATATCTCCCATACCCAGCAAAAAAAAAACGTCGCCAAAAAAGTAATGAAAATGTTCTTTTTGGATCCGGAAGTGGTGCAAAATTGACGCAGAAGCGATGCATTTAACATGGGTTTGTCCTAGGACGGAAGTCCTCCATTTCAACAGCCGTTGCACTGAATTTGCATCACTTCTTTAGGTGTGATCCAAATGCAATGTTTTGGATGTAAATTAAAAAATTTTTTGATATTTTTCAAATATATAATTTTTATTATTTTTAATGGATTCTAACGCTTCTACACACAATTTTTTTTTTCTGGTTCAATCACGAAATTAATAGATCCAATTAATTTTTAATTGGAATGTCGTCAATCACAGAAATGATAGTATCAATTAAACAATTAATTGCAGGTCAATTAAAAAGTTAATTGATCAAATTAAAAAATTAATTGATACTATTATTTTTGTGATTGATTTTTGTTTCAATTAAAAAATTTGTTGAATCAATTAAATTTTTAATTGAATATTTTTTAAAACTCAATTAAAATTTTAATTGGAAAAATTTTCGTCAAATTTTTATGTGTGTAGGAAACGTTTGACGTTAAATATTTTCAAAAATTCACAATTTTTTCAGATTGGATTTAGCATTTATTTCGACAAAATTTGTACCATTTTATGAATTCTTACTCTGTTTTTAACCTATTTGAAAAATGAATTAAAAAATGTTAAAATTATCCATTAAAAGTATGAAAAAACCAAGTTATAAACAAGTATATACGGCCGTAAGTTCGGCCAGGCCGAATCTTATGTACCCTCCACCATGGATTGCGTAGAAACTTCTACGAAAGACTGTCATCCACAATCGAATTAATTGGGTTGTGGTATCTTAAAACTTCTTAACATCGTTTTCTAAATTGTGAGTTAGTCCATACGTGGTATATATTAGACAAAAAAGTTATGTATAGTTAAGTCTACAAATAATTAGGAATCGATATGGACTTTTTGCACGGTACGTAGAGAGCCAGAATTGAAATATGGGCGTCGCTTGTATGGGGGCTATATACAATTATGAACTTGATATGGACCAATTTTTGTGTGATTGGGGACCTATTTATCTGAGGGCTATATATAACTATAGACCGATATGGACCTAGTTAGGCATGGTTGTTAACGGCCATATACTAGCACAATGTACCAAATTTTAACTGACTCGGATGAAATTTGCTCCTCCAAGTGGCTCCAAAACCAAATCTCGTGGACCAATTTTTGCATGGTTGTTAGAGACCATATACGAACACCATGTATCAAATTTCAGCCGGATCGGATGAAATTTGTTTCTCTTAGAGGCTCCGAAAGTCAAATCGGGGGATCGGTTTATATGGGGGCTATCTATAATTATGGACCGATGTGGACCAAGTTTTGCATGGTTGTTAGAGACCATATACTCACACCATGTATCAAATTTCAGCCGGATCGGATGAAATTTGCTTCTCTTAGAGGTTCTGAAAGCCAAATTTGGGGGTCCGTTTATATGGGGGCTATACGTAAAAGTGGACGGATATGGCCCATTTTCAATACCATCCAACCTACATCAATAACAACTACTTGTGCCAAGTTTCAAGTCGATAGCTTGTTTCGTTCGGAAGTTAGCGTGATTTCAACAGACGGACGGACAGACATGCTCAGATCGACTCAGAATTTCACCACGACCCAGAATATATATACTTTATGGGGTCTTAGAGCAATATTTCGATGTGTTACAAACGGAATGACAAAGTTAATATACCCCCATCCTATGGTGGAGGGTATAAAAATTTAATTAAAAGAACTTCCTGGGTAGTTAGGAGTGCATCTTCTGGAAGTGCTTTTACAGTTGTGCCTTTGGAAGAACTTCCAAAATTTTTTGCTGGGTATATAGCTTTCGCCCGATTTACACTCATATGACCACAGAGGCCAATTTTTTGCTCCGATTTAGTTGAAATTTTGCACAGGGGGTAGAATTAGCATTGTAGCTATGCGTGCCAAATTTGGTTGAAATCGGTTCAGATTTAGATATAGCTCCCATATATATCTCTTTTTCTGATTTCGAAAAAAATGGTCAAAATTCCAACATTTTCCTTGTAAAGTCGCCTCTGCTTAGTCGAAAAGTCTTAAAAATTACTCTAATTTTCCTAAACTTCTAATACATATATGTCGAGCGATAAATCATAAATAAACTTTTGCAAAGTTTCCTTAAAATTGCTTCAGATATAAATGTTTCCCATATTATTATACCCTCCATCATAGGATGGGGGTATATTAACTTTGTCATTCAGTTTGTAACACATCGAAATATTGCTCTAAGACCCTATAAAGTATATATATTCTGGGTCGTGGTGAAATTCTGAGTCGATCTAACCATGTCCGTCCGTCCGTCTGTTGAGATCACGCTAACTTCCGAACGAAACAAGCTATCGACTTGAAACTTGGCACAAGTAGTTGCTATCGATGTAGGTCGGATGGTATTGAAAATGGGCCATATCGGTCCACTTTTACGTATAGCCCCCATATAAAGGGACCCTCAGATTTGGCTTGTGGAGCCTCCAACAGAAGCATATTTCATCCGAACTGGCTTAAATTTGGTACATGGTGTTGGTATATGGTCTCTAACAACCATGCAAAAATTGGTCCACATCGGTCCATAATTATATATAGCCACCATATAAACCGATCCGCAGATTTGGCTTGCGGAGCCTAAAAGAGAAGCAGATTTCGTCCGATCCGGCTTAAATTTGGTACATGGTGTTGGTATATGGTCTCTAACAACCATGCAAAAATTGGTCCATATCGGTCCTTAATTATATATAGCCCCCATATAAACCGATCCCCAGATTTGGCTTGTGGAGCCTCTAAGAGAAGCATATTTCATCCGATCCGGCTTAAATTTGGTACGTGGTATTGGTATATGGTCTCTAACAATCATGCAAAATTTGGTCCATATCGGTCCATAATTATATATAGCCCCCATATAAACCGATCCCCAGATGTTACCTCCGGAGCCTCTTGGAGGAGCAAAAGTCATCCGATGCGGTTGAAATTTGGTACATTTCGTTAGTATATGGCCTCTAACAGCCATGTAAAAATTGTCAAATTTTATGTAAAAGTTTTGTAAAAGGTTTATTTTTATAGCAATATTTGACAACATTTTATTTCCATAGAAAATTTTGTCAAAATTTTATTTCTATAGAAAATTTTGTAAAAAATTTATTTCTGTAGAAAATTTTGTCAAGATTTAATTTCTATAGACAATTTTATCAACATTTTATTTCTATAGAACATTTTGTCAACATTTTATTTCTATAGAAAATTTTGTCAACATTTTATTTCTATAGAAAATTTTGTCAAAATTTTATTGCTATAGAAAATTTTGTCAACATTTTACTTCCATAGAAAATTTTGTCAACATTTTATTTCTATAGAAAATTTTGTCAAGTTTTTATTTCTATAGAAAATTTTGTCAAAATTTTATTTCTATAGAAAATTTTGTCAAACTGAATTATATACGTATTTAATCGGCCTTTTTATACCCTCCATCATAGGATGGGGGTATATTAACTTTGTCATTCCGTTTGTAACACATCGAAATATTGCTCTAAGACCCCATAAAGTATATATATTCTGGGTCGTGGTGAAATTCTGAGTCGATCTAAGCATGTCCGTCCGTCCGTCCGTCCGTCCGTCCGTCCGTCCGTCCGTCCGTCCGTCCGTCCGTCTGTTGAAATCACGCTAACTTCCGAACGAAACAAGCTATCGACTTGAAACTTGGCACAAGTAGTTGTTATCGATGTAGGTCGGATGGTATTGAAAATGGGCCATATCGGTCCACTTTTACGTATAGCCCCCATATAAAGGGACCCTCAGATTTGGCTTGTGGAGCCTCTAACAGAAGCATATTTCATCCGATCCGGCTGAAATTTGGTATATGGTGTTGGTATATGGTCTCTAACAACCATGCAAAAATTGGTCCACATCGGTCCATAATTATATATAGCCCCCATATAAACCGATCCCCAGATTTGGCTTGCGAAGCCTAAAAGAGAAGTAAATTTCATCCGATCCGGCTGAAATTTGGTACATGGTGTTGGTATATGGTCTCTAACAACCATGCAAAAATTGGTTCATATCGGTCCTTAATTATATATAGCCCCCATATAAACCGATCCCAGATTTGGCTTGTGGAGCCTCTAACGGGAGCATATTTCATCCGATCCGATTGAAATTTCGTATATAGTGTTGGTATATGGTCTCTAACAACCATGCAAAAATTGGTCTACATCGGTTCGTAATTATATATAGCCCCCATATAAACCGATCCCCAGATTTGGCTTGCGAAGCCTAAAAGTGAAGTAAATTTCATCCGATCCGTCTGAAATTTGGTACATGGTGTTGGTATATGGTCTCTAACAACCATGCAAAAATTGGTCCACATCGGTCCATAATTATATATAGCCCCCTTATAAACCGATCCCCAGATTTGGCTTGCGAAGCCTAAAAGAGAAGTAAATGTCATCCGATCCGGCTGAAATTTGGTACATGGTGTTGGTATATGGTCTCCAACAACCATGCAAAAATTGGTCCATATCGGTCCTTAATTAGATATAGCCCCCATATAAACCGATCCCCAGATTTGGCTTGTGGAGCCTCTAAGAGAAGCATATTTCATCCAATCCGGATGAAATTTGGTACATGGTGTTGGTATATGGTCTCTAACAATCATGCAAAAATTGGTCCACATTGGTCTATAATTATATATAGCCCCCATATAAACCGATCCCCAGATTTGGCTTGCGGAGCCTCAAAGAGAAGCAAATTTCATCCGATCAGGCTGAAATTTGGTACATGGTGTTGGTATATGGTCTCTAACAATCATGCAAAAATTGGTCCACATCGGTCTATAATTATATATAGCCCCCATATAAACCGATCCCCAGATTTGGCTTGCGGAGCCTCAAAGAGAAGCAAATTTCATCCGATCAGGCTGAAATTTGGTACATGATGTTGGTATATGGTATCTAACAACCATGCAAAATTTGTCCACATCGGTTCATAATTATATATAGCCCCCATATAAACCGATCCCCAGATTTGGCTTGCGAAGTCTCCAAGAGAAGCAAATTTCATCCAATCCGGTTGTAATTTGGAACATGGTGTTAGTATATGATATTTAACAACCGTGCCAGAATTGGTCCATATCGGTCTATAATTATATATAGCCCCCATATAAAACGTTCTCCAGATTTGACCTCCGGAGCCTCTTGGAGGAGCAAAATTCATTCGATCCGGTTCAAATTAGGAACGTGGTGTAAGTATATGGTCACTAACAACCATATCAAAATAGGTCCAATCACACACAAAATGGTCCATATCGGTTCATAATCATGGTTCCCACTAGAGCCAAAAATAATCTACCAAAATTTTATTTCTATAGAAAATTTTGTCAAAATTTTATTTCTATAGATTTTTTTTTTTCAAATTTTATTCGGTTCATAATCATGGTTGCTACTCAAGCCAAAAATAATCTACCAAGATTTTATTTCTATAGAAAATTTTGTCAAAATTTTATTTTTGTAGAAATTTTGTGAACATTTTCTTTCTATAGAAAATTTTGGGAAAATTTTTATTTCTATAGAAAATTTTGTGAAAATTTTATTTCTATAGACAATTTTATTAAAATTTTATTTCTGTAGAAAATTTTGTCAAAATTTTATGTCTATTTTGTCAAACTGAATTATATACGTATTGGATCGATTTTTTTTATACCCTCCATCATAGGATGGGGGTATATTAACTTTGTCATTCCGTTTGTAACACATCGAAATATTGCTCTAAGACCCCATAAAGTATATATATTCTGGGTCGTGGTGAAATTCTGAGTCGATCTAAGCATGTCCGTCCGTCCGTCCGTCCGTCCGTCCGTCCGTCCGTCCGTCCGTCTGTTGAAATCACGCTAACTTCCGAACGAAACAAGCTATCGACTTGAAACTTGGCACAAGTAGTTGTTATCGATGTAGGTCGGATGGTATTGAAAATGGGCCATATCGGTCCACTTTTACGTATAGCCCCCATATAAAGGGACCCTCAGATTTGGCTTGTGGAGCCTCTAACAGAAGCATATTTCATCCGATCCGGCTGAAATTTGGTATATGGTGTTGGTATATGGTCTCTAACAACCATGCAAAAATTGGTCCACATCGGTCCATAATTATATATAGCCCCCATATAAACCGATCCCCAGATTTGGCTTGCGAAGCCTAAAAGAGAAGTAAATTTCATCCGATCCGGCTGAAATTTGGTACATGGTGTTGGTATATGGTCTCTAACAACCATGCAAAAATTGGTTCATATCGGTCCTTAATTATATATAGCCCCCATATAAACCGATCCCAGATTTGGCTTGTGGAGCCTCTAACGGGAGCATATTTCATCCGATCCGATTGAAATTTCGTATATAGTGTTGGTATATGGTCTCTAACAACCATGCAAAAATTGGTCTACATCGGTTCGTAATTATATATAGCCCCCATATAAACCGATCCCCAGATTTGGCTTGCGAAGCCTAAAAGTGAAGTAAATTTCATCCGATCCGTCTGAAATTTGGTACATGGTGTTGGTATATGGTCTCTAACAACCATGCAAAAATTGGTCCACTTCGGTCCATAATTATATATAGCCCCCTTATAAACCGATCCCCAGATTTGGCTTGCGAAGCCTAAAAGAGAAGTAAATTTCATCCGATCCGGCTGAAATTTGGTACATGGTGTTGGTATATGGTCTCCAACAACCATGCAAAAATTGGTCCATATCGGTCCTTAATTAGATATAGCCCCCATATAAACCGATCCCCAGATTTGGCTTGTGGAGCCTCTAAGAGAAGCATATTTCATCCAATCCGGATGAAATTTGGTACATGGTGTTGGTATATGGTCTCTAACAATCATGCAAAAATTGGTCCACATTGGTCTATAATTATATATAGCCCCCATATAAACCGATCCCCAGATTTGGCTTGCGGAGCCTCAAAGAGAAGCAAATTTCATCCGATCAGGCTGAAATTTGGTACATGGTGTTGGTATATGGTCTCTAACAATCATGCAAAAATTGGTCCACATCGGTCTATAATTATATATAGCCCCCATATAAACCGATCCCCAGATTTGGCTTGCGGAGCCTCAAAGAGAAGCAAATTTCATCCGATCAGGCTGAAATTTGGTACATGATGTTGGTATATGGTATCTAACAACCATGCAAAATTTGTCCACATCGGTTCATAATTATATATAGCCCCCATATAAACCGATCCCCAGATTTGGCTTGCGAAGTCTCCAAGAGAAGCAAATTTCATCCAATCCGGTTGTAATTTGGAACATGGTGTTAGTATATGATATTTAACAACCGTGCCAGAATTGGTCCATATCGGTCTATAATTATATATAGTCCCCATATAAAACGTTCTCCAGATTTGACCTCCGGAGCCTCTTGGAGGAGCAAAATTCATTCGATCCGGTTCAAATTAGGAACGTGGTGTAAGTATATGGTCACTAACAACCATATCAAAATAGGTCCAATCACACACAAAATGGTCCATATCGGTTCATAATCATGGTTCCCACTAGAGCCAAAAATAATCTACCAAAATTTTATTTCTATAGAAAATTTTGTCAAAATTTTATTTCTATAGATTTTTTTTTTTCAAATTTTATTCGGTTCATAATCATGGTTGCTACTCAAGCCAAAAATAATCTACCAAGATTTTATTTCTATAGAAAATTTTGTCAAAATTTTATTTTTGTAGAAATTTTGTGAACATTTTCTTTCTATAGAAAATTTTGGGAAAATTTTTATTTCTATAGAAAATTTTGTGAAAATTTTATTTCTATAGACAATTTTATTAAAATTTTATTTCTGTAGAAAATTTTGTCAAAATTTTATGTCTATTTTGTCAAACTGAATTATATACGTATTGGATCGATTTTTTTTATACCCTCCATCATAGGATGGGGGTATATTAACTTTGTCATTCCGTTTGTAACACATCGAAATATTGCTCTAAGACCCCATAAAGTATATATATTCTGGGTCGTGGTGAAATTCTGAGTCGATCTAAGCATGTCCGTCCGTCCGTCCGTCCGTCCGTCCGTCCGTCTGTTGAAATCACGCTAACTTCCGAACGAAACAAGCTATCGACTTGAAACTTGGCACAAGTAGTTGTTATCGATGTAGGTCGGATGGTATTGAAAATGGGCCATATCGGTCCACTTTTACGTATAGCCCCCATATAAAGGGACCCTCAGATTTGGCTTGTGGAGCCTCTAACAGAAGCATATTTCATCCGATCCGGCTGAAATTTGGTATATGGTGTTGGTATATGGTCTCTAACAACCATGCAAAAATTGGTCCACATCGGTCCATAATTATATATAGCCCCCATATAAACCGATCCCCAGATTTGGCTTGCGAAGCCTAAAAGAGAAGTAAATTTCATCCGATCCGGCTGAAATTTGGTACATGGTGTTGGTATATGGTCTCTAACAACCATGCAAAAATTGGTTCATATCGGTCCTTAATTATATATAGCCCCCATATAAACCGATCCCAGATTTGGCTTGTGGAGCCTCTAACGGGAGCATATTTCATCCGATCCGATTGAAATTTCGTATATAGTGTTGGTATATGGTCTCTAACAACCATGCAAAAATTGGTCTACATCGGTTCGTAATTATATATAGCCCCCATATAAACCGATCCCCAGATTTGGCTTGCGAAGCCTAAAAGTGAAGTAAATTTCATCCGATCCGTCTGAAATTTGGTACATGGTGTTGGTATATGGTCTCTAACAACCATGCAAAAATTGGTCCACATCGGTCCATAATTATATATAGCCCCCTTATAAACCGATCCCCAGATTTGGCTTGCGAAGCCTAAAAGAGAAGTAAATTTCATCCGATCCGGCTGAAATTTGGTACATGGTGTTGGTATATGGTCTCCAACAACCATGCAAAAATTGGTCCATATCGGTCCTTAATTAGATATAGCCCCCATATAAACCGATCCCCAGATTTGGCTTGTGGAGCCTCTAAGAGAAGCATATTTCATCCAATCCGGATGAAATTTGGTACATGGTGTTGGTATATGGTCTCTAACAATCATGCAAAAATTGGTCCACATTGGTCTATAATTATATATAGCCCCCATATAAACCGATCCCCAGATTTGGCTTGCGGAGCCTCAAAGAGAAGCAAATTTCATCCGATCAGGCTGAAATTTGGTACATGGTGTTGGTATATGGTCTCTAACAATCATGCAAAAATTGGTCCACATCGGTCTATAATTATATATAGCCCCCATATAAACCGATCCCCAGATTTGGCTTGCGGAGCCTCAAAGAGAAGCAAATTTCATCCGATCAGGCTGAAATTTGGTACATGATGTTGGTATATGGTATCTAACAACCATGCAAAATTTGTCCACATCGGTTCATAATTATATATAGCCCCCATATAAACCGATCCCCAGATTTGGCTTGCGAAGTCTCCAAGAGAAGCAAATTTCATCCAATCCGGTTGTAATTTGGAACATGGTGTTAGTATATGATATTTAACAACCGTGCCAGAATTGGTCCATATCGGTCTATAATTATATATAGCCCCCATATAAAACGTTCTCCAGATTTGACCTCTGGAGCCTCTTGGAGGAGCAAAATTCATTCGATCCGGTTCAAATTAGGAACGTGGTGTAAGTATATGGTCACTAACAACCATATCAAAATAGGTCCAATCACACACAAAATGGTCCATATCGGTTCATAATCATGGTTCCCACTAGAGCCAAAAATAATCTACCAAAATTTTATTTCTATAGAAAATTTTGTCAAAATTTTATTTCTATAGATTTTTTTTTTTCAAATTTTATTCGGTTCATAATCATGGTTGCTACTCAAGCCAAAAATAATCTACCAAGATTTTATTTCTATAGAAAATTTTGTCAAAATTTTATTTTTGTAGAAATTTTGTGAACATTTTCTTTCTATAGAAAATTTTGGGAAAATTTTTATTTCTATAGAAAATTTTGTGAAAATTTTATTTCTATAGACAATTTTATTAAAATTTTATTTCTGTAGAAAATTTTGTCAAAATTTTATGTCTATTTTGTCAAACTGAATTATATACGTATTGGATCGATTTTTTTTTTGATTTAATATATACCACGTATGGACTTACATACAATTTAGAAGATGGTGTTAGGAGGTTTTAAGATACCTTACCATCGGCAAGCGTTACCGCAACTTAAGTAATTCGATTGTGGATGGCAGTGTTTAGAAGAAGTTTCTACGCAATCCATGATGGAGGGTACATAAGTTTCGGCCTGGCCGAACTTACGGCCGTATATACTTGTTTTGATTTAATATATACCACGTATGGACTTACATACAATTTAGAAGATGGTGTTAGGAGGTTTTAAGATACCTTACCATCGGCAAGCGTTACCGCAACTTAAGTAATTCGATTGTGGATGGCAGTGTTTAGAAGAAGTTTCTACGCAATCCATGATGGAGGGTACATAAGTTTCGGCCTGGCCGAACTTACGGCCGTATATACTTGTTTTTTGTTTAATATATACCCCTTATGGACTAACTTACAATTTAGAAGACAGTGTTAAAAAGTTTTACGATACCTTGCCATCGGCAAGTGTTATCGCAACCCAAGTAATTCGATTGTGGATGACAGCCGTTAGTAGAAGTTCCTACGCAATCCATGGTGGAGGGTACATAAGATTCGGCCTGGTCGAACTTACGGCCGTATATACTTGTTTTTTCTATATGGAGCCCATAAAAGTTAGTCCATGTTTATAAGTTATATTTCCAACCCTTCATATAACCATATAATACGAAAATATTATCCAATTTGCCTGAAAGTAGAATCTGATTTTCTTTTGGAACCGTTTAGGTTTAAATGCGTTTAGTTTTATTTGGAAATTCGATATTTTCACATTGGTTTCTCACACAAGAAATGCTGTAAAATGCTGCAACTCCTTCCACATTCCCAGACTAGGTGCGTGTTAAGTACACAGTGTTGCTAACTCCTTTCCTCTGTGTACCTGTGTTCGCCCAAAGTAACCAAAGAATGTCGGTGATGTGTGGAAATGTTTGTTTAAAAGGCCAATAAAATAAGCGTTAATTGATTCAACAAATTAATGGTCAATGCTGGCTCGTACACATCCATCCACAGGCAATAAAACAAATATCCCTCTTATAAGTCTAGAGAATTCATAGAGTAGCACCATCATCTTCCCCCAACCATCAACCCAGTCACTATTCGAACTGTTAACATTCTTCATTTGCCTGAATGAATGTGAGCCGAAAGTGTTTTTGTGTTTCTTGTCAGCCTCTCGACATTGTTTGCTCGATATATTAACAAATTTAATTGTTTATTAACATTAAACAACAATCAAAGCAACACAACAAATAACATTCACAATAAACCCCGAGTTGAATTTGCCTACACTTGTCCATGAGGTAGTTGGTTGATTGCCGCGTCTTTTGATACTTGAACAAAAAAACAAAAAATAAAACAAAAATCCAAATAAAATTTGTAGTCAATTTCAAATTCGTGGAATTGCATGTGAGCATCGAAACAGGCGGTAAGAGCAATTGATGACTATTTATCGCCTTGCTCCATTAAAGAGTTTTATTGTTTTTTTTTTCTTGAGCGGAATTGGTTAGCGGAATTGCGCATTTTATGTCTATAGATCTGTAGCCTAAGATGGTGAGAACCTTTTTTTAGTGAGTTAATTAATAATAAATAAAAATTTTAGAAATTTAGTTCATGTGAATTTAAGCGTTTTGTTATCACTCCATATATTGGTATGTTGCACAGAGAGAAAAAGCAATTTGAAAAGGGGAGAAAGCAATAAAAGAAAAAACAAGTATATACGGCCGTAAGTTCGGCCAGGCCGAAGCTTATGTACCCTCCATCATGGATTGCGTAGAAACTTCTTCTAAACACTGCCATCCACAATCGAATTACTTAAGATGCGGTAAGGCTTGCCGATGGCAAGGTATCTTAAAACCTCCTAACACCATCTTCTAAATTGTATGTAAGTCCATACGTGGTATATATTAAATCAAAAAAGATCGATCCAATACGTATATAATTCAGTTTGACAAAGTAGACATAAAATTTTGACAACATTTTCTACAGAATTAAAATTTTAACAAAATTTTCTATAGAAATAAAATTTTCACAAAATTTTCTATAGAAATAAAAATTTTGACAAAATTTTCTATAGAAAGAAAATTTTGACAAAAATTTCTACAGAAATAAAATTTTAACAAAATTTTCTATAGAAATAAACTTTTGACAAAATTTTCTATACAAATAAAATCTTGGTAGATTATTTTTGGCTCAAGTGGCAACCATGATTATAAACCGAATAAAATTTGAACAAAATTTTCTATAGAAATAAAATTTTTACAAAATTTTCTATAGAAATAAAATTTTGACAATGATGAAAATTTTATTATGAACGGAATAAAATTTTAACAAAATTTTCTGTAGAAATATAATTTTGACCAAATTTTCTATAGAAATAAAATTTTGACAAAATTTTCTGTAGAAATAAAATTTTGGTAGATTATTTTTGGCTCTAGTGGCAACCATGATTATGAACCGATATGGACCAATTTTTGTGTGATTGGACCAATTTTGGTATGGTTGTTAGCGACCATATACTAACACAACGTTCCTAATTTGAACCGGATCGGATGAATTTTGCTCCTCCAAGAGGATCCGGAGGTCAAATCTGGAGAACGTTTTATATGTGGGCTATATATAATTATGGACCGATATGGACCAATTCTGGCACGGTTGTTAAAGATCATATACTAACACTATGTTCCAAATTACAACCGGATTGGATGAAATTTGATTCTCTTGGAGAGTTCGCAAGCCAAATCCGGGGATCGGTTTATATGGGGGCTATATATAATTATGAACCGATGTGGACCAATTTTTGCATGGTTGTTAGAGACCATATACCAATATCATGTACCAAATTTCAGGCGGATCGGATGAAATTTGCTTCTCTTTGAGGCTCCGCAACCCAAATCTGGAGACCTGTTTATATGGGGTCTATATATAATTATGGACCGATGTGGATCAATTTTTGCATGGCTGTTAGAGACCATATACCAACATCATGTACCAAATTTCAGCCGGATCGGATGAAATTTGCTTCTCTTTGAGGCTCCGCAAGCCAAATCTGGGGATCGGTTTATATGGGGGGCTATATATAATTATGGACCGATGTGGACCAATTTTTGCATGATTGTTAGAGACCATATACACACAGCATGTACCAATATTCAGCCGGATCGGATGAAATATGCTTCTCTTAGAGGCTCCACAAGCCAAATCTGGGGATCGGTTTATATGGGGGCTATATATAATTAAGGACCGATATGGACCAATTTTTGCATGGTTGTTAGAGACCATATACCAACATCATGTACCAAATTTCACCCGGATCGGCCGGGCCACCCACCCACCACCATGAATTAATAAAATTGTTTACTTTGAAAACTCTTCGTCATAGCGGGTTGGTTGATAATATATAGAATTTCAAGGGGTTTTATGACAACTATTCTCATCCAGTACGCTTCCCGAAGATAAATTTAAAGATTCTACCTATGAAGACTAGATCAGATTCTGGATTTATTAGAACCAATTTTGTTTGAGTTTTAGAGAAATCATAAACATATCGTGCAAATGATGAAATAACGCCTTGCTATGAAATCTTAAATATGTAGATTTTTACCGACATTATTTAAATGATTATGAGGAGTAAAATGTGGAATTTTTACTTTCAGTTTCAAGCAATTTTCATGAACAGTGCGCCTGCTATACACTGAAAGAAGAGTTTTCTTTTCTGAGGAACGAAATTTTAGACAAGCAAAGTTTCCTTTTGACAAAAATTTTAGAGACAATCGTTGAATCGCTCATCGAAAATTCGAATTAAAAGCAAAGTTTCCAAATTTTAGAGACAACCGTTGAATCGCTTATCAAAAATTCGGATTAATTTCCCAGCAAAAAAAAAAATGGAAGTTGTTCCACAAACATTTCTTTTAAAGCCCATCCCAGAATCCCCTATCGAGTTTTTTCAACTTCCGATGCAGTCTTTTTGGACAAGTCCATAAACATTTTTTCTAAAGCGCATCGTGGGATCCCCCAATGATTTTTTTCCACTTCCGATGAAGTCCTTGTGGACAAGTACCCAGCAAAAAAATTTGGGAGTTCTTCTCCAGACACAACTTTAAAAGAATTTCCAAAAATGCTCTGCCAAAGATGTTCTTTATTTTAACTGCACAGGAAGTTCATTTGAGTCAATTTTTTATAACCCGCTTTTTTCATATTTTTAATGGAAAATTTATATTTATTTGTTTCATTAATGCTTATTAAGCATTAATAAAATTGTACAAGTTTTTTAAATTTGGCCAAAAAAAAAATGTTAAATCCTTTCTAGAAATATTGCGAATTTTTGAAAATATTTGATGACAAACGTGCCAGACAAGCGTTGTAATGTATTAAAAATCATAAAAAATTTTAAAAATTTTTTATTTGTCAAAATATCACAAAAATTCTTAATTCACATCCAAAACACTGAATTCACCTCACACCTTAAGAAGTGATGCAAATTCAGTGCAGCGGCTGTTGAAATGTTGGACATCCGTCCTATGACAAGCCCATGTTACCATGCTGGGTAGTTATTAGAAAGAACGCAATCAGGCTATTTTAGGTGCAAATTTTGGAAATTAAATTTTACAAAAAAAAAAAACAAAAAAAAAACTAATAAAAAATAGAAAATTAATAAAATAGTAAAATAATAATAACAAAATAATAAATTTCATCCCCGCTGGGATTTAAACCTGTGCCGTTTGACTTATTCGCTTCCATGGAAGTTTTGAGAAGGTTTTGCAAATTACGAGAATTTTTGATTTTTTTGTTGATATATAACATATGTATACGAAAATAAAAACGAAAAATATTTGATAAAAAAAATTGCCGCTGATGAGATTTTAAACTGCGTTTCTTATTTTTTCGTTCATACTAATAAATAACATCTCGAGAAGCAATTATAATGTTATTCCTTGGTGTCGTATTATGATCATATCACAAACATTTGAATTGACCTTTCGACGCTTTATGTTCAATGGCGTTTGTGGCTGAGTATGCTTAGGCGTTCTGTTATGGTGCCAGCAAACCCAGGTTCAACCCCTGGTCGGAGCGAAAAAGTTTTTCAATTTGTAAAAATTAGATAATAGGAAAATAATAGTGTAACAAGTATATACGGCCGTAAGTTCGGCCAGGCCGAAACTTATGTACCCTCCATCATGGATTGCGTAGAAACTTCTTCTAAACACTGCCATCCACAATCGAATTACTTAAGTTGCGGTAACGCTTGCCGATGGTAAGGTATCTTAAAACCTCCTAACACCATCTTCTAAATTGTATGTAAGTCCATACGTGGTATATATTAAATCAAAACAAGTATATACGGCCGTAAGTTCGGCCAGGCCGAAACTTATGTACCCTCCATCATGGATTGCGTAGAAACTTCTTCTAAACACTGCCATCCACAATCGAATTACTTAAGTTGCGGTAACGCTTGCCGATGGTAAGGTATCTTAAAACCTCCTAACACCATCTTCTAAATTGTATGTAAGTCCATACGTGGTATATATTAAATCAAAAAAAAAATCGATCCAATACGTATATAATTCAGTTTGACAAAATAGACATAAAATTTTGACAAAATTTTCTACAGAAATAAAATTTTAATAAAATTGTCTATAGAAATAAAATTTTCACAAAATTTTCTATAGAAATAAAAATTTTCCCAAAATTTTCTATAGAAAGAAAATGTTCACAAAATTTCTACAAAAATAAAATTTTGACAAAATTTTCTATAGAAATAAAATCTTGGTAGATTATTTTTGGCTTGAGTAGCAACCATGATTATGAACCGAATAAAATTTGAAAAAAAAAAATCTATAGAAATAAAATTTTGACAAAATTTTCTATAGAAATAAAATTTTGGTAGATTATTTTTGGCTCTAGTGGGAACCATGATTATGAACCGATATGGACCATTTTGTGTGTGATTGGACCTATTTTGATATGGTTGTTAGTGACCATATACTTACACCACGTTCCTAATTTGAACCGGATCGAATGAATTTTGCTCCTCCAAGAGGCTCCGGAGGTCAAATCTGGAGAACGTTTTATATGGGGGCTATATATAATTATAGACCGATATGGACCAATTCTGGCACGGTTGTTAAATATCATATACTAACACCATGTTCCAAATTACAACCGGATTGGATGAAATTTGCTTCTCTTGGAGACTTCGCAAGCCAAATCTGGGGATCGGTTTATATGGGGGCTATATATAATTATGAACCGATGTGGACAAATTTTGCATGGTTGTTAGATACCATATACCAACATCATGTACCAAATTTCAGCCTGATCGGATGAAATTTGCTTCTCTTTGAGGCTCCGCAAGCCAAATCTGGGGATCGGTTTATATGGGGGCTATATATAATTATAGACCGATGTGGACCAATTTTTGCATGATTGTTAGAGACCATATACCAACACCATGTACCAAATTTCAGCCTGATCGGATGAAATTTGCTTCTCTTTGAGGCTCCGCAAGCCAAATCTGGGGATCGGTTTATATGGGGGCTATATATAATTATAGACCAATGTGGACCAATTTTTGCATGATTGTTAGAGACCATATACCAACACCATGTACCAAATTTCATCCGGATTGGATGAAATATGCTTCTCTTAGAGGCTCCACAAGCCAAATCTGGGGATCGGTTTATATGGGGGCTATATCTAATTAAGGACCGATATGGACCAATTTTTGCATGGTTGTTGGAGACCATATACCAACACCATGTACCAAATTTCAGCCGGATCGGATGAAATTTACTTCTCTTTTAGGCTTCGCAAGCCAAATCTGGGGATCGGTTTATAAGGGGGCTATATATAATTATGGACCGATGTGGACCAATTTTTGCATGGTTGTTAGAGACCATATACCAACACCATGTACCAAATTTCAGACGGATCGGATGAAATTTACTTCACTTTTAGGCTTCGCAAGCCAAATCTGGGGATCGGTTTATATGGGGGCTATATATAATTACGAACCGATGTAGACCAATTTTTGCATGGTTGTTAGAGACCATATACCAACACTATATACGAAATTTCAATCGGATCGGATGAAATATGCTCCCGTTAGAGGCTCCACAAGCCAAATCTGGGATCGGTTTATATGGGGGCTATATATAATTAAGGACCGATATGAACCAATTTTTGCATGGTTGTTAGAGACCATATACCAACACCATGTACCAAATTTCAGCCGGATCGGATGAAATTTACTTCTCTTTTAGGCTTCGCAAGCCAAATCTGGGGATCGGTTTATATGGGGGCTATATATAATTATGGACCGATGTGGACCAATTTTTGCATGGTTGTTAGAGACCATATACCAACACCATATACCAAATTTCAGCCGGATCGGATGAAATATGCTTCTGTTAGAGGCTCCACAAGCCAAATCTGAGGGTCCCTTTATATGGGGGCTATACGTAAAAGTGGACCGATATGGCCCATTTTCAATACCATCCGACCTACATCGATAACAACTACTTGTGCCAAGTTTCAAGTCGATAGCTTGTTTCGTTCGGAAGTTAGCGTGATTTCAACAGACGGACGGACGGACGGACGGACGGACGGACGGACGGACGGACGGACGGACGGACGGACATGCTTAGATCGACTCAGAATTTCACCACGACCCAGAATATATATACTTTATGGGGTCTTAGAGCAATATTTCGATGTGTTACAAACGGAATGACAAAGTTAATATACCCCCATCCTATGATGGAGGGTATAATAAAACGTATGGATGCAATGAAGTGAAATTGGTTGAAAAAACAATTTTTCGCTTTTTAAATTTCTTCATTCAAATTAACTTCCAGGACAAAACTTCTGAAGCAATGCAAAGGATCCAAGAAGGGAGTACTTCCGTCCTATGACAAGCCCGTGTAAAATTCATTGGAGATGATCCAAGTTTGCACTACTTCCGGATCACAGATTGGGGATCCAAACTACTTTTTTGGAAGCTCTTTATACCCTTCACCACTACTGTGGTGCAGGGTATAATAAGTTTGTGCATTTGTATGTAACGCCAAGAAGGAAAAGTCTGAGATCCATCGTTTAGTATACCGATCGTCTTAGAATTAAATTCTGAGTCGATTTAGCGATGCCCGTCTGTCTGTCTGTCCGTCTGTCTGTCTGTTGGTGTATTTTTGTGTACAAAGTACAGCTCGCAGTTTGAGTCCGATTGTCCTAAAATTGGTATAGGGTCCTGTTTCGGCTCAAAGACGATCCCTATTGATTTTGGAAAAAATCGGTTCTGATTTTGATATAGCTGCCATATATATTTTTCACCGATCTGGTAATAATTGGCGTGTATATCAACCGATCTTCCTCAAATTCCGTACATCCGAATATTTTATGAGTCTCGAAAAACTTGCAAAATATCAGCCAAATCGGTTCAGATTTAGATATAGCTCCCATATATAGCTTTCGCCCGATTTACACTCATTTGCCCACAGAAGCCAAGTTTTTGCTCCGATTTAGTTGAAATTTTGCACAGGAAGTAGAATTAGCATTATAGCTATGCGTGCCAAATTTGGTTGAAATCGGTTCAGATTTAGATATAGCTCCCATATATAGCTTTCGCCCGATTTACACTCAAATGACCACAGAGGCCAATTTTTAACTCCGATTTAGTTGAAATTTTGCACAGGGAGTAGAATTAGCATTGTAGCTATACGTGCCAAATTTGGTTGAAATCGGTTCAGATTTAGATATATCTCCCATATATAGCTTTCGCCCGATTTACACTCATATGACCACAGAGGCCAATTTTTAACTCCGATTTAGTTGAAATTTTGCACTGGGAGTAGAATTAGCATTGTAGCTATGCGTGCCAAATTTGGTTAAAATCGGATTAGATTTAGATATATCTCCCATATATAGCTTTCGCCCGATTTACACTCATATGACCACAGATGCCAATTTTTAACTCCGATTTAGTTGAAATTTTGCACAGGGAGTAGAATTAGCATTGTAACTATGCGTGCCAAATTTGGTTGACATCGGTTCAGATTTAGATTTAGCTCCCATATATATGTTTTTCTGATTTCGACCAACATTTTCCTTGTAAAATCGCCACTGCTTAGTCTAAAAGTTGTAAAAATGACTCTAATTTTCCTAAACTTCTAATACATATATATCGAGCGATAAATCATAAATAAACTTTTGCGAAGTTTCCTTAAAATTGCTTCAGATTTAAATGTTTCCCATATTTTTTTTTACTAAAATTGTGTTCCACCCTAGTGCATTAGCCATCTTAAATTTTGAGTTTATAGATTTTGTAGAAGTCTATCAAATTCCGTCCAAATCGAGTGATATTTAATTGTATGTATTTGGGACAAACCTTTATATATAGCCCCCAACACATTTGACGGATGTGATATGGTATTGAAAATTTAGATCTACAAAGTGGTGCAGGGTATAATATAGTCGGCCCCGCCCGACTTTAGACTTTCCTTACTTGTTATACCCTCCATCATAGGATGGGGGTATATTAACTTTGTCATTCCGTTTGTAACACATCGAAATATTGCTCTAAGACCCCATAAAGTATATATATTCTGGGTCGTGGTGAAATTCTGAGTCGATCTAAGCATGTCCGTCCGTCCGTCCGTCCGTCCGTCCGTCCGTCCGTCTGTTGAAATCACGCTAACTTCCGAACGAAACAAGCTATCGACTTGAAACTTGGCACAAGTAGTTGTTATCGATGTAGGTCGGATGGTATTGAAAATGGGCCATATCGGTCCACTTTTACGTATAGCCCCCATATAAAGGGACCCTCAGATTTGGCTTGTGGAGCCTCTAACAGAAGCATATTTCATCCGATCCGGCTGAAATTTGGTATATGGTGTTGGTATATGGTCTCTAACAACCATGCAAAAATTGGTCCACATCGGTCCATAATTATATATAGCCCCCATATAAACCGATCCCCAGATTTGGCTTGCGAAGCCTAAAAGAGAAGTAAATTTCATCCGATCCGGCTGAAATTTGGTACATGGTGTTGGTATATGGTCTCTAACAACCATGCAAAAATTGGTTCATATCGGTCCTTAATTATATATAGCCCCCATATAAACCGATCCCAGATTTGGCTTGTGGAGCCTCTAACGGGAGCATATTTCATCCGATCCGATTGAAATTTCGTATATAGTGTTGGTATATGGTCTCTAACAACCATGCAAAAATTGGTCTACATCGGTTCGTAATTATATATAGCCCCCATATAAACCGATCCCCAGATTTGGCTTGCGAAGCCTAAAAGAGAAGTAAATTTCATCCGATCCGGCTGAAATTTGGTACATGGTGTTGGTATATGGTCTCCAACAACCATGCAAAAATTGGTCCATATCGGTCCTTAATTAGATATAGCCCCCATATAAACCGATCCCCAGATTTGGCTTGTGGAGCCTCTAAGAGAAGCATATTTCATCCAATCCGGATGAAATTTGGTACATGGTGTTGGTATATGGTCTCTAACAATCATGCAAAAATTGGTCCACATTGGTCTATAATTATATATAGCCCCCATATAAACCGATCCCCAGATTTGGCTTGCGGAGCCTCAAAGAGAAGCAAATTTCATCCGATCAGGCTGAAATTTGGTACATGGTGTTGGTATATGGTCTCTAACAATCATGCAAAAATTGGTCCACATCGGTCTATAATTATATATAGCCCCCATATAAACCGATCCCCAGATTTGGCTTGCGGAGCCTCAAAGAGAAGCAAATTTCATCCGATCAGGCTGAAATTTGGTACATGATGTTGGTATATGGTATCTAACAACCATGCAAAATTTGTCCACATCGGTTCATAATTATATATAGCCCCCATATAAACCGATCCCCAGATTTGGCTTGCGAAGCCTAAAAGAGAAGTAAATTTCATCCGATCCGTCTGAAATTTGGTACATGGTGTTGGTATATGGTCTCTAACAACCATGCAAAAATTGGTCCACATCGGTCCATAATTATATATAGCCCCCTTATAAACCGATCCCCAGATTTGGCTTGCGAAGCCTAAAAGAGAAGTAAATTTCATCCGATCCGGCTGAAATTTGGTACATGGTGTTGGTATATGGTCTCCAACAACCATGCAAAAATTGGTCCATATCGGTCCTTAATTAGATATAGCCCCCATATAAACCGATCCCCAGATTTGGCTTGTGGAGCCTCTAAGAGAAGCATATTTCATCCAATCCGGATGAAATTTGGTACATGGTGTTGGTATATGGTCTCTAACAATCATGCAAAAATTGGTCCACATTGGTCTATAATTATATATAGCCCCCATATAAACCGATCCCCAGATTTGGCTTGCGGAGCCTCAAAGAGAAGCAAATTTCATCCGATCAGGCTGAAATTTGGTACATGGTGTTGGTATATGGTCTCTAACAATCATGCAAAAATTGGTCCACATCGGTCTATAATTATATATAGCCCCCATATAAACCGATCCCCAGATTTGGCTTGCGGAGCCTCAAAGAGAAGCAAATTTCATCCGATCAGGCTGAAATTTGGTACATGATGTTGGTATATGGTATCTAACAACCATGCAAAATTTGTCCACATCGGTTCATAATTATATATAGCCCCCATATAAACCGATCCCCAGATTTGGCTTGCGAAGTCTCCAAGAGAAGCAAATTTCATCCAATCCGGTTGTAATTTGGAACATGGTGTTAGTATATGATATTTAACAACCGTGCCAGAATTGGTCCATATCGGTCTATAATTATATATAGCCCCCATATAAAACGTTCTCCAGATTTGACCTCCGGAGCCTCTTGGAGGAGCAAAATTCATTCGATCCGGTTCAAATTAGGAACGTGGTGTAAGTATATGGTCACTAACAACCATATCAAAATAGGTCCAATCACACACAAAATGGTCCATATCGGTTCATAATCATGGTTCCCACTAGAGCCAAAAATAATCTACCAAAATTTTATTTCTATAGAAAATTTTGTCAAAATTTTATTTCTATAGATTTTTTTTTTTCAAATTTTATTCGGTTCATAATCATGGTTGCTACTCAAGCCAAAAATAATCTACCAAGATTTTATTTCTATAGAAAATTTTGTCAAAATTTTATTTTTGTAGAAATTTTGTGAACATTTTCTTTCTATAGAAAATTTTGGGAAAATTTTTATTTCTATAGAAAATTTTGTGAAAATTTTATTTCTATAGACAATTTTATTAAAATTTTATTTCTGTAGAAAATTTTGTCAAAATTTTATGTCTATTTTGTCAAACTGAATTATATACGTATTGGATCGATTTTTTTTTTGATTTAATATATACCACGTATGGACTTACATACAATTTAGAAGATGGTGTTAGGAGGTTTTAAGATACCTTACCATCGGCAAGCGTTACCGCAACTTAAGTAATTCGATTGTGGATGGCAGTGTTTAGAAGAAGTTTCTACGCAATCCATGATGGAGGGTACATAAGTTTCGGCCTGGCCGAACTTACGGCCGTATATACTTGTTTTTTACTGGGTTGCTTTAAACGGAAATAAAGGGTGATACGGTCAAAATTTGGTCAATATAAACTTGACGTATTTCTTTCAATTTTGAATTTAAAAAACCTGAACACCCCTCATTTTGAAGGTGTGTGTGTGTAGAATGTTGCTCCTATTTTGATTTTGGAATTCACTCTTCAGTTGTCCAAATGCCGTTCAAGCAAGAAGAGCAGCGTATCAAAATTTTGCTCGCGCTTCGCGAAAATCCGAGCTACTCGCACGCAAAGCTGGCAAAATCGCTAAAAGTTGCCAAATCAACCGTTACAAATGTAATTAAAGTGTTTGGGGAACGTTTGTCGACAGCCAGGAAGTCTGGATCGGGGGGAAATCGAAAACCGGAAGCCGATGAGACGACAAAGAGAGTTGCCGGTAGTTTCAAGCGAAACCCTATCCTCTCTCTCCGAGATGCCGCAAATAAGCTGGGTGTATCGTCTACAACCGTGCATCGAGTCAAAAAACGAGCCGGACTATCGACTTACAAGGAGGTAGTGACTCCAAATCGCGATGATAAACAAAATACGACGGCCAAAGCGCGATCCCGGAGGCTGTACACGACGATGCTGACGAAGTTTGACTGCGTGGTAATGGACGACGAAACCTACGTCAAAGCCGACTACAAGCAGCTTCCGGGACAGGAGTTTTATACGGCAAAAGGAAGGGGAAAGGTGGCAGATATTTTCAAGCACATAAAACTGTCAAAGTTCGCAAAGAAATATCTGGTTTGGCAAGCCATCTGTACCTGTGGCTTGAAAAGCAGCATATTCATAGCTTCCGGGACTGTCAACCAAGAAATTTACGTGAAAGAGTGTTTGAAAAAACGTCTGCTGCCTTTCCTGAAGAAACACGGTTGTTCCGTACTGTTTTGGCCGGATTTGGCATCTTGCCATTACGGTAAAAAGGCCATGGAGTGGTACGCCGCCAACAACGTGCAGGTGGTTCCCATGGACAAGAACCCTCCCAACACGCCAGAGCTCCACCCAATTGAGAAATACTGGGCTATTGTCAAGCGGAACCTAAAGAAAACCAAAAGAACTGCTAAGGACGAGCAGCAGTTCAAGGCAAACTGGCTTTCTGCGGCGAAGAAGGTGGACAAGGTGGCTGTACAAAATCTGATGGCAGGTGTCAAGCGTAAGGCCCGGCAATTCGGATTTGGAAAAGCGAAAGCCTAACTGAATATTTTTCCTGAATTTTATACTAATTGAACTTGAAAAAGAAATTTAATTTGATTTTTTAAATAAACGATTTCACCGATTTACACGCCTTTTCCCTTGACCAAATTTTGACCGTATCACCCTTTACTAAACAAAGAGCTTAACATAGATGAAAATTTACATCTACGACCGCCAGTAGTTTGGATCCATGCAGAGCTTCCAACAAAAATAGTTTGGATCCCCAATTTGTGATCCGGCAGTAGTGCAAACTTGGATCATATCGTATGAATTTTACATGGGCTTGTCATAGGACGGAAGTACTCCATTTGTTGATCCTTTGCATTGCTTTAGAAGTTGTGCCTTGGAAGTTCATTAGGATGAAGATATTAAAAAACTAAAAAACATTTTTTTTCAATTTCACTTTTTATTTTTATCAGTATTTATTGTTACACTTTTATTTGCTTTTTATCTAATTTTTACAAATTGAAAAACTTTCTATAGCTTCTACCGGGGTCTGTTGGCACCATAACAGAACGCCTTAGCATACTCAGCCACAAACGCCACGATGCATCAAAACACATATATTCAAATGTTTGTGATATGAACCTAATATGACACGACAGCATGTCATTTTTAATTTCGTATTTTCTTCCGGCATATTTTTTTTTGTATAAATATATTTTTCCATTAAAAATCTATAAAAAATTAAAAATTATCGCAAAAGCTCAAACTCTAAAAAGAACTTCCATGGAAGTGAAAAAGTCAAACAGCCCAGGTTCAAATCCCAGCGGGAATGGTTGTTTTTATTTTTTTTTTTTATTGTTCTTATTATACCCTTCACCACTACTGTGCACGCAAAGAAAAAAACGTTTGGAAAACGTGTACCGAAAACGTTTTTCTTTTGTTAGAATTTTTTGAATTGCTTCGAAAATTTTAAACTTTTATCACCAAAAAAATTCGTTTGTTACAAAATTTTTATTTTTTCAATAAAAAAAGTTATTTTTGAAACAACAACACAGTCCATTTCGTTTATATCAAACACTGTTCTTTTCTGACTTTAGGTCTTTAATAAGACACATTTTACAGTTCAAAATTTTATATATTACAATGTTATGTTGAACATTTTTTCGGAATCTTCCGAACATATGTGGAATATATGTAACAAACAAAAAAAAAAAAAAAAAAAAAAACGTTGGTCGAAGCAGGGATCGAACCCACGACCCTTGGCATGCAAGTCGGACGTAGCAACCACTGCACCACGGTGCCCAACTAAATGTTTGTTTCTGTTAACTAAACTTTGTTTATGCGGTTCGTGGGCGCCGCAAGCTATGCTATATAAATATAACTTATATTTATCTATTGATGACCATAACAGGTACATGGCTCAGTGGTTAGTGTATTGGCTTACAAAGTGCATGGTCCGCGGTTCGATTCTCCGTCCAGGCGAAAGGTAAAAAAAAAAATTTTTAATTTATAAAATCGTATAATTTCTTCTATATTGTTGGTATTACAGGAAAAGGTGTTAAGAACTAAAAAAACATCGTGGATGTGAGAAAGATGTGAGGGAAAATGCAATTAGCAAGAAAACAATGTTTTTTTTTTTTTTTGAGTTTGTCCTTATGAAATTGTTTTTCCATCCTGGAAAAGAATAAACGTTTATCACAAAAAGTATTGACTTTTCTCCCAAATACACTTCCTTACAGCGAAAAGCAAATGAGAAACGAACTTTGTTTGTCTAAAATTTCGTTTGGGAGGACAGAATTATTTTTTTGCGTGTGGTACAGGGTATAATAAGTTTGTGCATTTGTATGTAACGCCAAGAAGGAAACGTCTGAGACCCATCGTTTAGTATACCGATCGTCTTAGAATTAAATTCTGAGTCGATGTAGCGATGTCCGTCTGTCTGTCTGTCGGTCTGTCCGTCCGTCTGTCTGTCTGTTCATGTATTTTTGTGCGCAAAGTACAGGTCGCAGTTTAAGTCCGATCGTCCTCAAATTTGGCATAGGGTCGTTTTTTGGAACAAATACAATCGCTATTGATTTTGGAAAAAAATCGGTTCGGATTTAGATATAGCTGTCATATATATTTATTCCCGATCTGGTCATAATTGGCGTATTTATCAACCGATGTTCTTCAAATTCAGTACATCCGAATATTTTATGAGTCTCGAAAAACGTGCAAAATATCAGCTAAATCGGTTCAGATTTAGATATAGCTCCCATATATATCTTTCGTCCGATTTAGACTCATATTACTACAGAGGCCAAAGTTTACTACCGATTTTCGTGAAATTTTGCACAGAGAATTGAATTGACATTCTACCAATGCTTGGTAAATTTGATTGAAATCGGTTCAGATTTAGATATAGCTCCCATATATATCTTTCGTCCGATTTGCACTTATATGGCCTCAAAAGCCAGAGTTTTGTCGTGATTTAGTTCAAATTTTGCACAAGGAGTACGTTTAATAGTATCGGTATGTGCACCAAATTTGGATGACATTGGTTCAAATTTAGATATAGCTCCCATGTATATCTTTCGTCCGATTTGAACTTATATGGCCTCAACAGCCAGAGTTTTACCGTGATTTGGTTCAAATTTTGCACAAGGAGTACGTTTAACAGTATCGGTAAGTGTGCCAAATTTGGTTGAAATCGGTTCAGATTTAGATATAGCTCCCATATATATCTTTCGTCCGATTTGCACTTATATGGCCTCAACAGCCAGAGTTTTGCCGTGATTTAGTTCAAATTTTGCACAAGGAGTACGTTTAACAGTATCGGTAAATGTGCCAAATTTGGTTGAAATCGGTTCAGATTGAGATATAGCTCCCATATATATCGCCCGATTTACACTCTTATGACCACGGGGGCCAAAGTTATACTCCCATTTACGTGGAATTTTGCAGAGATTGCAGAATTATTATTCTAACTATGCATGTCAAATTTAGTCAAAATCGGTTCAGATTATATGTAGCTCCTATATATAAGTACACCAGAGTTGGGGAAATATGGTAGACTCTTTCATATTTTAGACCCACTTTCAATGGGATTTTTCTCCATTTGACTGGATAGTTTCCACAGAGAATTTATTTAATATGATATTTAAGTGTGCCAAGCTTGATCTAATTTGGTTTAGATTTAGATAAAGCCTCCATATATTCATCAGGGCCTCTGGTTGCTTGTTCTGAGCTGTTTTTGAAAGAGAACGAGCAGGACGAAGCTCTGGGACAAAGCGGACCGCATTCGAAGGAAGAAGATGGAAAGATAAAATCGAGGAATCACAATGGACCTATACTGGTCTAAGTGGACATAAATTTTAACACAAAAATTGATGTCATCCTCTACAACCTAACCTAACCTAAGCCTCCATATATCCGTTTTTTCGGTTTATACAAATATGGCCATAATTCCCACACTTTACACAAAATTCTGTGATGATTTCCCCATATCTTAGCTATACCCTACACACTGTAATGCAAAAATTTCCACAGAACGGTTGAGTTTTAAATAAGGCTCGCCAACTAGACCAAATAATATATCACAACCCACACTTGACCACATATCTTGGCGAGAACTAACCAATATCCTTCTAAAATCGCCACTGATGAATAGCAAAAATTGTAAATAAATATTACTAAAATTGTCCTATATCTCGAATACGTACGTATCGTCTGATAAATCATAAATGCTCTTTTGTACAATTGCATTAAAATTTCTCTCGCTTCATATTTCCCATATTTGTATACCCTTCACCATTACTGTGGTACAGAGTATAATTTCTTACTAACATTTTTTTTCATGGTGTTAGCCCTGGGATGAAAGAAACCCCTGAATTAAAATTTTAAAATTAAAATGTTAATTCTTGAGTTGTTGTACAAGTACAAAAAATTGTCTCCATTAAAAGAATTTGTATCTGGAAATGCAAACCTTTATATAGCTCCCAGCAAATTTGAAGCAGTTGAGATGGTAACACAAGTGTTTGTCTACATAGTGGTGCAGGGTATAATATAGTCGGCCCCGTCCGACTTTAGACTTTACTTACTTGTTTTTTTATTGATTTTCTATTCACTTTTGCGAAATTGTGCACAACTTAAATTTTCACTTAAAACGGCCTAATTCCGTTCTTTCTGTGACTTGTCCAAGAGGACACCATCGGAATTGGAAAAAAATGAAGGGGGATTTCGGGATGCGCTTTATAAGAAATGTTTGTGAAACAACTTTCAATTTTTATACCCTCCATCATAGGATGGGGGTATATTAACTTTGTCATTCCGTTTGTAACACATCGAAATATTGCTCTAAGACCCCATAAAGTATATATATTCTGGGTCGTGGTGAAATTCTGAGTCGATCTAAGCATGTCCGTCCGTCCGTCCGTCCGTCCGTCTGTTGAAATCACGCTAACTTCCGAAGGAAACAAGCTATCGACTTGAAACTTGGCACAAGTAGTTGTTATCGATGTAGGTCGGATGGTATTGAAAATGGGCCATATCGGTCCACTTTTACGTATAGCCCCCATATAAAGGGACCCTCAGATTTGGCTTGTGGAGCCTCTAACAGAAGCATATTTCATCCGATCCGGCTCAAATTTGGTACGTGGTGTTGGTATATGGTCTCTAACAACCATGCAAAAATTGGTCCAAATCGGTTCATTATTATATATAGCCTCCATATAAACCGATCCCCAGATTTGGCTTACGGAGCCTAAAAGAGAAGCAAATTTCATCCGATCCGGCTGAAATTTGGTACATGCTGTGTGTATATGGTCTCTAACAATCATGCAAAAATTGGTCCACATCGGTCCATAATTATATATAGCCCCCCATATAAACCGATCCCCAGATTTGGCTTGCGGAGCCTCAAAGAGAAGCAAATTTCATCCGATCCGGCTGAAATTTGATACATGATGTTGGTATATGGTCTCTAACAACAATGCAAAAATTGGTCCATATCGGTCCATAATTATATATAGCCCCCATATAAACCGATCCCCAGATTTGGCTTGTGGAGCCTCTAAGAGAAGCATATTTCATCCGATTCGGCTGAAATTTGGTACATGCTGTGTGTATATGGTCTCTAACAGCCATGCAAAAATTGGTCCACATCGGTCCATAATTATATATAGACCCCATATAAACAGATCTCCAGATTTGGGTTGCGGAGCCTCAAAGAGAAGCAAATTTCATCCGATCCGCCTGAAATTTGGTACATGATATTGGTATATGGTCTCTAACAACCATGCAAAAATTGGTCCACATCGGTTCATAATTATATATAGCCCCCATATAAACCGATCCCCGGATTTGGCTTGCGAAGTCTCCAAGAGAATCAAATTTCATCCAATCCGGTTGTAATTTGGAACATAGTGTTAGTATATGATCTTTAACAACCGTGCCAGAATTGGTCCATATCGGTCCATAATTATATATAGCCCCCATATAAAACGTTCTCCAGATTTGACCTTCGGATCCTCTTGGAGGAGCAAAATTCATCCGATCCGGTTCAAATTAGGAACGTTGTGTTAGTATATGGTCGCTAACAACCATACCAAAATTGGTCCAATCACACAAAAATTGGTCCATATCGGTTCATAATCATGGTTGCCACTAGAGCCAAAAATAATCTACCAAAATTTTATTTCTACAGAAAATTTTGTCAAAATTTTATTTCTATAGAAAATTTTATCAAAATTTTATTTCTACAGAAAATTTTATTAAAATTTTATTCGGTTCATAATAAAATTTTCATCATTGTCAAAATTTTATTTCTATAGAAAATTTTGTAAAAATTTTATTTCTATAGAAAATTTTGTTCAAATTTTATTCGGTTCATAATCATGGTTGCCACTTGAGCCAAAAATAATCTACCAAGATTTTATTTGTATAGAAAATTTTGTCAAAAGTTTATTTCTATAGAAAATTTTGTTAAAATTTTATTTCTGTAGAAATTTTTGTTAAAATTTTCTTTCTATAGAAAATTTTGTCAAAATTTTTATTTCTATAGAAAATTTTGTGAAAATTTTATTTCTATAGAAAATTTTGTTAAAATTTTAATTCTGTAGAAAATGTTGTCAAAATTTTATGTCTACTTTGTCAAACTGAATTATATACGTATTGGATCGATCGATTGTTTGATTTAATATATACCACGTATGGACTTACATACAATTTAGAAGATGGTGTTAGGAGATTTTAAGATACCTTGCCATTGGCAAGCGTTACCGCAACTTAAGTAATTCGATTGTGGATGGCAGTGTTTAGAAGAAGTTTCTACGCAATCCATGATGGAGGGTACATAAGCTTCGGCCTGGCCGAACTTACGGCCGTATATACTTGTTTTGCTTGGAACTGTCATGCAACATATGACGGCCTTGAGCCAATGGTAGCATATTCGATCAAAATTTAATGTTATATCCGATATATTTTTCTTTTGAACAATATTTTTTTTTTAATAATAAGAAACATATCAGCCACTCTGTATTCTTGATTAGCGAGAAATTCTAAAACGATCTAATGATATTCGTCTGTGTGTCCGTTCTACTCGCGCTAATGCCTTCAGTAATGAATCCACCATTTTAATTATAAGAGAATTCTTTTGATGTTGTCATAAAGGTATTGCAATCCATTGGCGTAGGCAGTTTATAAAAATGTTCAAAGTTGTAACAAGGTTAAAAGTCATAAATGTTACGTTGTTGTAAAATGAAATGCCCAACTTTGATATGTAGCCCATATGCATTTCTTGAACTATTGATTCGCAAAATTGTTTAGAGTTTTTCTTGAAAGAAAAACACAAATACAAACGAGAAAAACCTACATGCCAATAATGAGGGCGACCAGAGAAACGACATGAATTAACGAATTGAAAACATGAAACAACTTAACTGGCAAACATTCAATTGGAAATTCAGCGTAAATTAAGGCTACCATTTTTTGACCCCACCAACACAAGAACGTCAAAGCAACATAGAGCCCCACTCGAACCAGAGTTATACGGTGTTCACTTTAAATCGTTCAATACCGATAACGACACGGCCGACAACACTGTGAAAACCACTTTATTTGCAATGTTTCAATGGAACATTGAGTGGCATAAACATTTGCGGGGGAAGATAATTGAAAAGTGAATACTGCACTGTGGTACATTGTGAATGAATTAATCGATAACTTCTAATAAATAATCACATTTTATTGAAAATTGCATTCTACGTGGGTGATGATACAAAAGTCGCAAACAAAAGTTTAAAATTGAGTTTACGACTATTCTACTTTTTGCAAAAAAAAAAAAAAAATCACAAAATCAATGAAGGTTTTTTGTTGTCTTTCATAACGTCTTTTGTTTTTTCGTCTTTGTCAAAATGGACAAATCGACTTTTTATAGTGATAACAAGTATATACGGCCGTAAGTTCGGCCAGGCCGAAGCTTAGGTTAGGTTAGGTTATGTTATATGGCAGCCCGATGTATCAGGCTCACTTAGACTATTCAGTCCATTGTGATACCACAGTGGTGTACTTCTCTCTTATCACTGAGTGCTACCCGATTCCATGTTAAGCTCAATGACAAGGGACCTCCTTTTTATAGCCGAGTCCGAACGGCGTTCCACATTCCAGTGAAACCACTTAGAAAAGCTTTGAAACCCTCAGAAATGTCACCAGCATTACTGAGGTGGCATAATCCACCGCTGAAAAACTTTTTGGTGTTCGGTCGTAGCAGGAATCGAACCCACGATATTGTGTATGCAAGGCGGGCATTGCACCACGGTGGCTCCGAAGCTTATGTACCCTCCACTTCTTCTAAACACTGCCATCCACAATCGAATTACTTGGGTTGCGGTAACGCTTGCCGGTGGCAAGGTATCTTAAAACCTCCTGACACCGTCTTTTAAATTTTAAGCAAGTCGATAACAGGTTGGCTGATAAGTCCTCGGTCTAACAAAGAAAAACACATTTTTTTGTCAAAATTCGTTTTTATTATTCAACATAGTTTCCTTCAAGAGCGATACAACGATTATAACGACCTTCCAATTTTTATACCCACCACCATAGAATGGTGACGGGGGTATATATAAGTTTGTCATTCCGTTTGTAACACATCAAAATATCGATTTCTATCTATATAAAGTATATATATTCTTGATCAGGGAGAAATTCTAAGACGATATAACAATGTCAGTCTGTCCGTCTGTCTGTCTGTTGTAATCACGCTACAGTCTTCAATAATGAAGCAATCGTGCTGAAATTTTGCACAAACTCGTCTTTTGTCTGCAGGCAGGTCAAGTTAGAAGATGGGCTATATCGGTCCAGGTCCCCATATAAACCGACCTCCCGATTTGGCGTCTTGGGCTTATAGAAATCGTAGTTTTTATCCAATTCGCCTGAAATTTTAAATCTAGAAGTATTTTATGACCATGTGCCAAAAATGGTGAGTATCGGTCCATGTTTTGATATAGTCCCCATATAGACCGATCTCCCGATTTTACTTCTTGGGCTAATAGAAACCGCAGTTTTTATTCAATTTACCTGAAATTGGAAATCTAGCTGTATTGTAGGACCACACATACGTGTGCCAAAAATTGTGAGTTTCGGTCCATGTTTTGGTATGGTCCCCATATAAACCGACCTCCCGTCTTGGGCTTATAGAAACCGTAGTTTTTATCCAATTTGTCTGAAATTGGAAATATAGAGGTATTTTAGGACCATAAAGAGGTGTGGCGAAAATGGTGAGTATCGGTCCATATTTTGGTATAGGCCCCCATATAGACCGATTTCCCGACTTTACTTCTTGGACTTCTAGAATCCGAAGTTTTTATCCTATTTGCCTGAAATTGGGAATCTAGAGGTATTTTCGGTCATAAAGAGGTGTTCCGAAAACGGTGAGTATCGGTCCATATTTTAGTATAGCCCCAAAGAACGATCTCCTTGGGTTTTTAGAAACCGTAGTTTGTATCTGATTTGCCTGAAATTGTAAATATTCTGGTATTTTAGGCTCACAAAAACGTGTATCGGATTAAGTTTTTATCGGTCCATTTGGTAATGCCTCCATATAGACCGACTTCACTTCTTGGGGGTGTCGAAGGCGTACTGATCATGAAGATTGCTTGAAAGTCAATGTAAAATTTCCAGATTTTACTTCTACAGATTTAAGATTTCAAATCAAGACGTTATTTTATAAATTTCTTGCACACTTTCAAGAGATCATAATAATTCCTCTAAAACTCAAACAAAAATGGTTCTTATAAATCCAGAATCTGATATAGTCCTCATAGGTGAAATCTTTAAATTTATCTTCGGGAAGTGTCCTCAAGCCCTCCTGAAATTTCAAAGGAAACCCTAATATTTGGTTCATAGTGGTGGGTATCTAAGATTCGGCCCGGCCGAACTTAGTACTATATATACTTGATTGATACCATTTTGGTAGTACTCCTTCGGTTTTGCCTCAAAATAGGCCTCAGTTTCGGCGATCACCTCTTCATTGCAGCCAAATTTTTTCCCTGCGAGCATCCTTTTGAGGTCTGAGCACAAGAAAAAGTCGCTGGGAGCCAGATCTGGAGAATACGGCGAGTGTGGAAGCAATTCGAAGCCCAATTCATGAATTTTTGCCATCGTTCTCAATGACTTGTGGCACGGTGCATTGTCTTGGTGGAACAACACTTTTTTCTTCTTCATATGGGGCCGTTTTGCCGCGATTTCGACCTTCAAACGCTCCAATAACGTCATATAATAGTCACTGTTTTAATGGTTTTTCCCTTCTCAAGTTAATCGATTAAAATTATTCCTTGCGCATCCCAAAAAACAGAGGCCATTACTTTGCTAGCGGACTTTTGAGTCTTTCCAAGCTTCGGAGACGCTTCACCGGTCGCTGTCCACTCAGCCGACTGTCGATTGGACTCAGGAGTGTAGTGATGGAGCCATGTTTTATCCATTGTCACATATCGACGGAAAAACTCGGGTGTATTACGAGTTAACAGCTGCCAACACCGCTCAGAATCATCAACACGTTGTTGTTTTTGGTCAAATGTGAACTCGCGCGGCACCCATTTTGCACAGAGCTTCCGCATATCCAAATATTGATGAATGATATGACCAACACGTTCCTTTGATATCTTTAAGGCCTCTGCTATCTCGATCAACTTCATTTTACGGTCATTCAAAATCATTTTGTGGATTTTTTTGATGTTTTCGTCGGTAACCACCACTTTTGGGCGTCCACTGCGTTCACCGTCCTCCGTGCTCATTTCACCACGCTTGAATTTTGCATACCAATCAATTATTGTTGATTTGCCTGGGGCAGAGTCCGGAAACTCATTATCAAGCCATGTTTTAGCTTCCACCGTATTTCGTCCCTTCAGAAAACAGTATTTTATCAAAACACGAAATTCTTTTTTTTTCCATTTTTTTCACAATAACAAAAGTTGCTTCACAAAAGACGCTCTATCTCACAAACTAATTGACTTACAGACGTCAAATTTTGACACGAACCATTTGAAGGTTGGTTCTATATAAAAATAATATGCATTTAATACTAGCGACGCCATCTATGTGTCAGACCGGGGACTTATCAGCCAACCTGTTATATATAACCCCCATATAAACCGATCCCAAGACTTGGCTTGCGGAGCCTCAAATAGAAGCAAATTTCATCCGATCCGATTGAAATTTGGAACATGGTGTTAGTATATGGTCTCTAACAACCATGCCAGAATTAGGCCATATCGGTCCATAATTATATGCAGCCCCCATATAAACCGTTCTCCAGATTTGACCGCCGGAGCCTCTTGGAGGAGCAAAATTGATCCGATCCAGTTCAAATTTGGAACGTGGTGGTAGTATATGGCCTCTAACAACCATACCAAAATTGGTTCATATCGGTCTATAGTTAGGTTAGGTTAAAGTGGCAGCCCGATTAAGTTTCAGACTCACTTAGACTATTCAGTCCATTGTTATATATAGCCCATCCCCAATCACACAAAAATTGGTCCATATCGGTTCATAATCATGGTTGCCACTCGAGCCAAAAATAATCTACCAAATTTTTATTTCTACAGTAAATTTTGTCAAAATTTTATTTCTATAGAAAATTTTGTTAAAATTTAATTTCTATAAAAAATATTGTCAAAATTTTATTTCTATAGAAAATTTTGTTAAAATTGTATTTCTATAGAAAATTTTGTCAACATTTTATTTCTATAGAAAATTTTGTCAAACTGAATTATATACGTATTTAATCGGTCTTTTTGAATTTAATATATACCATGTATCAGGGATGGAAAATACATTTTTTACGAAAGTACTAAAAAGGTATTTTTTTGAGCGAAAAAGTACTTTTCACTAAATTTCAACAAAAATTCCATTGGAAGATTATTGCCAAGAGCTCCTTTAGACTGAATTTGAAAGACAATAAAATTTTGTTTGTCAACTCTCAATTGTAAATATTTTTTTAGTTTTATATCCGCTTACAAAGACTGCCGTAGTATTGTAATCACGGTTGCCACATTCGTACTTCATGGTACATCATAAATTTTCTGTAGTTAAATTAAAGTACATTTTTGACAAAATTTTCTAATGAATTAAAATTTTAACAAAATTATTTATAGAAATACAATTTTGATAAAATTTTCTATAAAAATAAAATTTTGACAAAATTTTCCAAAAGAAAACAATTTTGACAAAATTTTCTGTAGAAGTAAAATGTTTACAAAATTTTCTGATTTATTCTGCAAAATAATATTTTTTGGTAGTTTTTGGTAAGAAATGTTGGTAGATTATTTTTGTCTCAACTTTCGACCGTGACTGACGAATGGTTCGCATTATTTTAGTATGCGATCGATAACTTCTCATCTAGAAAGTGTTCGTGTGGAAGCTTTTTCGACATTCTTGAAATTCAATAAAATCGTGTTTTTGACTATGGCTTTTAAAAATCAAGATTTTCTTCCCGCATGAACTTGTCTGTTTTGCCAAATTTGTAAAAGAGTAAATAAGCAAAATACTTTCTCAAAATATTAAAATATTTTGTCAAAACTATTGTACCATAAATTCGATATCGGGTCAAATGGTACTAAATCATTCGCGGGGGTACTACGGTACTGATCAGGGTGAAAAAGTATTGAAAAAAGGACTATAGTACTGCATTTTCCATCCCTGCCATGTATGGACTTACTTAAAATTTAGAAGACGGTGTTAAGAGGTAATAAGATACGTTGCCATCGGCAACCCAAGTAATTCGATTTTGAATGGCAGTGGTTAGAAGAAGTTTCTACGCAATCCATGGTGGAGGGTACATAAGCTTCGGCCTGGCCGAACTTACGGCCGTATATACTTGCTTAATATTTGGTTGGGGAAAATAAAAGGGCACAGGGAGACCTCATTTCTTATAATTTGGCTTGAGATTTTCTGGGACGTCCACACAATATACGCTACATCATTTTTCGATATTGGGACGGGGAGGGAGACCCTCTCCAAAACTGAAAAAAAACTGGAGTTATCAAGTTTACTTGAAATTTACAAAGGTCGTAGGGGAAGGAAATGAAATCAATATGGTGCAATTGATTTTTGGGCATTTGTACGGGAACCTTATCCTTGCTCTACACTATGAAACATGAAGGAAAATTTACAGATTTTCTTAGAATTTGCAGAGAAAGTGACGTCCCTTCACAAAAAGTAGAACAAAATCTAACCTTCTCCGATTTACTTGAAATTGAGAGAATATGATTAAATTTATACAGGGTACATGTTTTTTCAATGTCTTGTTGGGGAAGGGGAATAGTGAAGTTGGGTAGTTTGTGAAATTAATATAGGGTACGTGAATTTACGATATCTTGTCGGGGAGGAGCGAAGAAGGGGGTTCCCTGTTGCCCGATTTTTTGAAAATATAAAGTAGAGGATTGTCGATAAATGGGAACTCGGTGCACAATTTTATGATTTTTCCACAAGCTTCTGCCAGACGTTTTTAAGTAAAAAACTTAAATTTACATGAAGTTGATAGGCAATGTAGAGGGTGCTTCATTTTCCGGTATATGTTTGGGAAATGCATGTTCTCCGTGTACAACACTTTAACAATTGTTAATATGGTCAATTTTTAAGTACTTTTTCTTTTTCCAATTTATTGGACGGTATGTTGAGGAGAAGCATACCTCCCCTTGACAAACCACTCTTGAAATTCACAGAACATGTAGAAGATTGTCCAACGATTTGAATACAGAACAATTAAAAAACAAAAAAAAATTGGTTGAAAGGGAACACTCCCTACCCGAGGTTTGTTAAGCCGGTCCGATTTACATCTGTATGTTATGTGTGGAAACCATGAAGTGAATAACCAGTACTTCAGTTTTTGTGCCAGACTTCTCCTGACCCTACTCTTTCAAAGAGTTCAAATCTTTTCGAATTTGTTTTCAGATCGAAGGATATGGTTGACTAAGTTAACAAAAATATTCTTCGGGAAGTGCAGCGAAGCGGACCGGGTTACGCTAGTTTTTCTATAGAAATAAATTGTTGACAATATTTTCTATAGATATAAAATTTTGGCAATATTTTCTATAAAAATATAATTTTGACAAAATTTTCTATAGATTAATAAAATTTTGACAAAATTTTCTATAGAAATAATAAAAGTTTCTATAGAAATAAATTGTTGACAATATTTTCTATAAAAATATAATTTTGACAAAATTTTCTATAGATTAATACACACCCAGAGAAGGAATATGATCACCTCAAACATGTTTTAAGAGCAAAATGTTATTTTTGGGTGGTGACCATGTAACATGGTTTTCGCAACCATATTATTTTCTCGGAAATCATGTATCTGATTTCGGCAAGCAGGTTATATTTGACGAGAAAATAATATTTTAGTGACAAACATGTTACATGGTCACCATACAAAAATAACATTTTGCTCTTGAAACATGGTTGAGGTGATCATATTCCTTCTCTGCGTGCAATTTTTACAAAATTGTCTACAGAAATAAAATGTTGACAATATTTTCTATAGAAATAATAATAACATTTTCTATAGAGAAATAAAATTATGTTAACATTTTTTATAGAAATAATAATAAAATTTTCTATAGAAATAACATTTTGATAAAATTTTCTATAGAAATAAAATGTTGACAAAATTTTCTATAAAAATAAATTTTGAAAAATTTTTCTATAGAAATAAAATTTTAATAAAATTTTTTTTATAGAAATAAAATTTTAATAAAATTTTTTATAGAAATAAAATTTTGACAAAATTTTCTATACACGCAAAAAAATAATTCTTTCCTCCCAAACGAAATTTTAGACAAACAAAGTTCGTTTCACATTTGCTTTTCGTTGAAACGAAGTGTATATGGAAGAAAAGTATATACTTTTTGTGATAAACGTTTATTCTTTTCCAGGATGTAACAATTTCATATAGACTAACTCAAAAAATTTTTTTTCTGGCTAATTGCATTTTCCCTCACATCTTTCTCACTTCCACGAAGTTTTTTAGTTATTAGCACCTTTTTCTGTAATACAAACAATGTAAAGGAAATTATACGATTTTATAAATTTAAAATTTTTTTTACCTTTCGCCTGGACGGAGAATCGAACCGTGGACCATGCAATTTGCAAGCCAACACACTATCCACTGAGCTATGTAGCCGTTATTGTCATATATAAATGATAAAAACGAAATGGACTGTATTGTTGGTTCAAAAAAAAAAAAAAAAAAAAAACCTCTTTTTATTGAAAAAATAAAAATTTTGTAACAAACGAATGTTTTTGGTGATAAACGTGTATACGTTTCGAAGCAATTCAAAAAAACTCTAACAAAAAAAAAACGTTTTCGGTACACGTTTTCCAAACGTGTTTTTTCTTTGCGTGTAGAAATAATAATAACGTTTTCTATAGAAATAAATTGTTGACAATTATTTCTATGAAAATATACTTTTGACAAAATTTTCTGTAGATTAATAAAATTTGTACAAAATTTTCTACAGAAATAAAATCTTGACAATATTTTCTATAGAAATAATACTAATATTTTCTATAGAAGTAATTGTTGACAAAATTTTCTATAGAGAAATAAAATTATGATTACATTTTTTATAGAAATAATAATAATATTTTCTATAGATATAAAATTTTTAAAAATTTTCTATAGAAATAAATTTTTTAAAAATTTTCTATTGAAATAAAATGTTGACAAAATTTTCTATAAAAATAAATTTTAACAAATTTTTCTATAGAAATAAAATTTTAATAAAATTTTTTATAGAAATAAAATTTTGACAAAATTTTCTATAGAAATAAAATTTTGACAACATTTTTATACTTATTTTGATTTCAGCATAAAACTATGAGTTGACTAAACGACAAGGATAGCTGTACGAATAGAGAAAAATTGTGTTTGTTAAATTTAGTTGGGATGTTTTAAATTTGGTAGATTTGTGGTAATTACACCCTGCGCCACACAGTGGAGCAGGGTATTATAAGTTAGTGCATATGTTTGCAACACCCAGAAGGAGACGAGATAGACACATGGTGTCTTTGGCAAAAATGCTCAGGGTGGGCTCCTGAGTCGATATAGCCATGTCCGTCTGTACGTGAACACATTTCTGTAATCAAAGTCTAGGTCGCAGTTTTAGTCCAATCGACTTCAAATTTGGCACAAGTATGTGTTTTGGCTCAGAATAGAACCCTATTGATTTTGGAAGAAATCGGTTCAGATTTAGATATAGCTCCCATATATAGCTTTCGCCCGATTTACACTCATATGACCACAGAAGCCAATTTTTTACTCCGATTTAGTTGAAATTTTGCACAGGGAGTAGAATTAGCATTGTAGCTATACGTGCCAAATTTGGTTGAAATCGATTCAGATTTAGATATAGCTCCCATATATATGTTTTTCTGATTTCGACAAAAATGGTCAAAATACCAAAATTTTCCTTGTAAAATCGCCATTGCTTAGTGCAAAAGTTGTAAAAATGACTCTAATTTTCCTAAACTTCTAATACATATATATCGAGCGATAAATCATAAATAAACTTTTGCGAAGTTTCCTTAAAATTGCTTCAGATTTAAATGTTTCACATATTTATACCCTGTGCCACTCTGTGGAACAGGGTATTATAAGTTAGTGCATATGTTTGTAACACCCAGAAGGAGACGAGATAGACACATGGTGTCTTTGGTAATAATGCTCAGGGTGGGTTCCTGAGTCGATATAACCATGTCCGTCTGTCCGTCCTTCCGTCCGTCCGTCTGTCTGTGAACACATTTTTGTGATCAAAGTCTAGGTCGCAATTTAAGTCGAATCGCCTTCAAATTGTTCCTAATTTGGGTCAGAATAGAACCCTATTGATTTTGGAAGAAATCGGTTCAGAATTAGATATAGCTCCCATATATATCTATCGCCCGATATGCACTAATATGGACTCAGCAGCCAGAGTTTTATACCGATTTGCTTGAAATTTTATACAAACATAACACTTAGTTGTATAGTCAAGTGTGCAAAATTTGATTGAAATCGGTTCAGATTTAGATATAGCTCCCATATATATCTTTCGTCCGATATGGACTTATATGGCCCCAGAAGCCAGATTTTTGCCGAATTTGGTTGAAATTTTGCACTAGGAGTACAATTGGTAGTATAGTCAAGAGTGCCAAAGTTGATTGAAATCGATTCAGATTTAGATATAGCTTCCATATATATTTTTCGCCCGATATGGACTTATATGACCCCAGAAGCCAGAGTTTTGGCCCAATTTGGTTGAAATTTTGTACTAGGAGTACAATTAGTAATATAGTCATGTGTGCCAAATTTGATTGAAATCGGTTCAGATTTAGATATAGCTCCCATATATATGTTTTTCTAATTTCGACAAAAATGGTCAAAATAGCAACATTTGCCTTGTTAAATCGCCAGTGCTTAGTCGAAAAGTTGTAAAAATGACTCTAGTTTTCCTAAACTTCTAATACATATATATCGAGCGATAAATCATAAATAAACTTTTGCGAAGTCTCCTTAAAATTCTTTCAGATTTAAATGTTTCCCATATTTATACCCTTCACCACTACTGCGGTACAGGGTATAATAAGTTTGTGCATTTGTATGTAACGCCAAGAAGGAAACGTCTGAGACCCATCGTTTAGTATACCGATCGTCTTAGAATTAAATTCTGAGTCGATGTAGCGATGTCCGTCTGTCTGTCTGTCTGTCGGTCTGTCCGTCCGTCTGTCTGTCTGTTCATGTATTTTTGTGCGCAAAGTACAGGTCGCAGTTTAAGTCCGATCGTCCTCAAATTTGGCATAGGGTCGTTTTTTGGAACAAAGACAATCGCTATTGATTTTGGAAAAAATCGGTTCAGATTTAGATATAGCTGTCATATATATTTATTCCCGATCTGGTTATAATTGGCGTATTTATCAACCGATGTTCTTCAAATTCAGAACATCCGAATATTTTATGAGTCTCGAAAAACGTGCAAAATATCAGCTAAATCGGTTCAGATTTAGATATAGCTCCCATATATATCTTTCGTCCGATTTAGACTCATATTACTACAGAGGCCAAAGTTTACTACCGATTTTCGTGAAATTTTGCACAGAGAATTGAATTGACATTCTACCAATGCTTGGTAAATTTGATTGAAATCGGTTCAGATTTAGATATAGCTCCCATATATATCTTTCGTCCGATTTGCACTTATATGGCCTCAAAAGCCAGAGGTTTGTCGTGATTTAGTTCAAATTTTGCACAAGGAGTACGTTTAATAGTATCGGTAAATGTACCAAATTTGGTTGACATCGGTTCAAATTTAGATATAGCTCCCATGTATATCTTTCGTCCGATTTGAACTTATATGGCCTCAACAGCCAGAGTTTTACCGTGATTTGGTTCAAATTTTGCACAAGGGGTACGTTTAACAGTATCGGTAAGTGTGCCAAATTTGGTTGAAATCGGTTCATATTAAGATATAGCTCCCATATATATCTTTCGTCCGATTTGCACTTATATGGCCTCAACAGCCAGAGTTTTACCGTGATTTAGTTCAAATTTTGCACAAGGAGTACGTTTAACAGTATCGGTAAGTGTGCCAAATTTGGTTGAAATCGGTTCAGATTTAGATATAGCTTCCATATATATCTTTCGCTCGATTTACACTCTTATGACCACGGGGGCCAAAGTTATACTCCCATTTACGTGGAATTTTGCAGAGATTGCAGAATTTTTATTCTAACTATGCATGTCAAATTTAGTCAAAATCGGTTCAGATTATATGTAGCTCCTATATATAAGTACACCAGAGTTGGGGAAATAGGGTAGACTCTTTCATATTTTAGACCCACTTTCAATGGGATTTTCCTCCATTTGACTGGATAGTTTCCACAGAGAATTTATTTAATATGATATTTAAGTGTGCCAAGCTTGATCTAATTTGGTTTAGATTTAGATAAAGCCTCCATATATTCATCAGTGCCTCTGGTTGGTTGTTCTGAGCTGTTTTTGAAAGAGAACGAGCAGGACGAAGCTCTGGGACAAAGCGGACCGCATCGGAAGGAAGAAGATGGAAAGATCAGATCGAGGAATCACAATGGACCTATACTGGTCTAAGTGGACATAAATTTTAACACAAAAATTGATGTCATCCTCTACAACCTAACCTAACCTAAGCCTCCATATATCCGTTTTTTCGGTTTATACAAATATGGCCATAATTCCCACACTTTACACAAAATTCTGTGATGATTTCCCCATATCTTAGCTATACCCTACACACTGCAATGCAAAAATTTCCACAGAACGGTTGAGTTTTAAATAAGGCTCGCCAACTAGACCAAATAATATATCACAACCCACACTTGACCACATATCTTGGCGAGAACTAACCAATATCCTTCTAAAATCGCCACTGATGAATAGCAAAAATTGTAAATAAATATTACTAAAATTGTCCTATATCTCGAATACGTACGTATCGCCTGATAAATCATAAATGCTCTTTTGTACAATTGCATTAAAATTTCTCTCGTAACACAAGTGTTTGTCTACATAGTGGTGCAGGGTATAATATAGTCGGCCCCGCCCGACTTTAGACTTTACTTACTTGTTTTTACTAAAATTGTGTTCCACCCTAGTGCATTAGCCAACTTTAATTTTGAGTCTATAGATTTTGTAAAAGTCTATCAAATTCTGTCCAAATCGAGTGATATTGAAATGTATGTATTTGGGACAAGCCTTTTTATATAGCCCCCAACACATTTGACGGATGTGATATGGTATCGAAAATTTAGATCTACAAAGTGGTGCAGGGTATAATATAGTCGGTCCCGTCCGATTTTAGACTTTCCTTACTTGTTCCATTTGTCTATTGAAATAACGCTAAATTCTGAATGAAAATATCGGCTTAAAAATTTGCACTATTTGGGTTGCTATTGATGTAGCCACGGGTCATATCGGATCCAATTTAGTTATAGTCCACATATTCACATGCTCCGGCGTAAAAAGCTCCTAGCACAGCGAGGTAATCAATTTTCAGAATAACAAATGGTTGTTGCTGAAACTGCTTGTATGTTAATGTGTATAACTAATTTTTCTACACATGGATGCTACATCAGATTTTGGATTTATAACAACAATTTTTAGCGGAATCTCGTATATGTGAAGAAAATCTATAAAATTTTTATTAGAAGTGTAAATTCTATATACATCTGCTGCATTACTCGAAACTTTAGGACGAACATAACAAGGACTTCCTATCTATTCTGTGAGTGCCACAGTGCATAGGCTTTGCCAATTTTTGGGCGTTGTTTATGGGGAAATAATTTATTTTTCGTGCCAATATCTACTGGCGACCACTCGCTGTGGCGGTCATAGCTAGAGCAAAACGGTGGACTTTTTAGCAGCTGTTGTTGCATTAATCGATCTCTGTTTAATGATTAAGCACGCGTATTGCCGCAATAGTTAGTACTCTAACCTAGACTTGCATACCTTCGAAGTACAGTCCGCCAGTCAGTTAGTCAGCCTACTTTAAAGACACTTGGGGTTATTACCGCCACTAGCCCAGCAAAAAAAAAAAAAACTAAAGAAAAAAACTTGAAGGGGCTAGGATAGCTGATAGCCACAACTCCAGCTTCTAGCATAACACAAATAAATAAAAAAAAAACATGGCACAGCCCAGGTGTACATTAACAGATAGAGTTAGTCGACGAGATAGTCCAATGGATACTTGGTCAGAGTCATACCGAGATATACACCCCAAAATTGAAACGAGTAGTACAAAATTTATGCCATTTTTGCTATTATTTACTTATGGAGACCACAATGAAATGTTGGTGAAGTGTGCTTTTGTTCAGTTCACTAAGGTAGGGTAGGTGAAACGTTTCTTGTTTAGTCTCTTTATAGTACCCCAAAGTGTTCAGGGAGGAGGGGATAAGCGATAGTTGGATCTATTTCGTAGTTACTTTTGCTTTCATGGTTACAACTCTAAGAAATCAAGTTTATATGAATTGGCTACCAGGTATAATTTCGATCAAGTTGCGCAGATGCAAATGAAAATAATTGCAAACGGTTGGGTATGAATGCTGACCGCATAATGGTGGAGCTGGTGGTGATTGTGATTTCAGCGATATATAAGCTAAGTGCACAGTCTAGGACAGTATGACTATTTTGAAATGATTTAATAGAAAAAAAATGGAAAACATCAAACAATTTCCTTCACAAAGAGCCATCGATGACCATATAGTGGTCATCTGTGCAAATTTATTCCAAACTCACCATTTAGGAAAAAATTAATTTCTTTTCTGGGAAACGAAATTTTTGGAATAACAAAGTTTTCATTATACCCACCATCATAGGATGATGATGTACAATAAGTTTGGCATGCCGCTTGTAACACATTGGAATAAAGATTTCCGTCTATATAAAGTATACTGAAAGTATAAAGTATACTGAAAGAAGGCTTTTCATTTTTTGAGGAATCAAAATTTTAATTTTCTTTTTATACCCTCCACCATAGGATGGGGGTATATTAACTTTGTCACTCCGTTTGTAACACATCGAAATATTGCTCTAAGACCCCATAAAGTATATATATTCTGGGTCGTGGTGAAATTCTGAGTCGAACTAAGCATGTCCGTCCGTCCGTCCGTCCGTCTGTTGAAATCACGCTAACTTCCGAACGAAACAAGCTATCGACTTGAAACTTGGCACAAGTAGTTGTTATTGATGTAGGTCGGATGGTATTGAAAATGGGCCATATCGGTCCACTTTTACGTATACCCCCATATAAACCGATCCCCAGATTTGGCTTGTGGAGCCTCTAACAGAAGCATATTTCATCCGATCCGGCTGAAATTTCGTACATGGTGTTGGTATATGGTCTCTAACAACCATGCAAAAATTGGTCCACATCGGTCCATAACTATATATAGCCCCCATATAAACCGATCCCGATCCGATCCGGCTGAAATTTGGTACATGATGTTGGTATATGGTATCTAACAACCATGCAAAAATTGGTCAACATCGGTCAATCATTATATATAGCCCCCATATAAACCGATCCCCAGATTTTGCTTGTGGAGCCTCTAACAGAAGCATATTCATCCGATCTGGCTGAAATTTTGTACATGGTGTTGGTATATGGTCTCTAACAACCATGCAAAAATTGGTCCACATCGGTCCTTAATTATATATAGCCCCCATATAAACCGATCCCCAGATTTGGCTTGCGTAGCCTCAAAGAGAAGCAAATTTCATCCGATCCGTCTGAAATTTGGTACATGATATTGGTCTGTGGTCTCTAATAACCATACAAAAATTGGTCCACATCGGTCCTTAATTATATATAGCCCCCATATAAACCGATCCCCAGATTTGGCTTGCGGAGACTCAAAGAGAAGCAAATTTCATCCGATCCGCCTGAAATTTGGTACATGATATTGGTATATGGTCTCTAACAACCATGCAAAAATTGGTCCACATCGGTTCATAATTATATATAGCCCCCATATAAACCGATCCCCAGATTTGGCTTGCGAAGTCTGCAAGAGAAGCAAATTTCATCCAATCCGGTTGTAATTTGGAACATGGTGTTAGTATATGATCTTTAACAAGCGTGCCAGAATTGGTCTATATCGGTCCATAATTATATATATCCCCCATATAAAACGTTCTCCAGATTTGACCTCCGGAGTCTCTTGGAGGAGCAAAATTCATCCGATCCGGTTCAAATTAGGAACGTGGTGTTAGTATATGGTCGCTAACAACCATACCAAAATTGGTCCAATCACACAAAAATTGGTCCATATCGGTTCATAATCATGGTTGCCACTCGAGCCAAAACTAATCTACCAAGATTTTATTTCTATAGAAAATTTTGTCAAAAGTTTATTTCTATAGAAAATTTTGTCAAAATTTTATTTCTATAGAAAATTTTGTAAAAATTTTATTTCTAGAGAAAATTTTGTTAAAATTTTATTCGGTTCATAATAATATTTTCATCATTGTCAAAATTTTATTTCTATAGAAAATTTTGTTCAAATTTTATTCGATTCATAATCATGGTTGCCACTCGAGCCAAAAATAATCTACCAAGATTTTATTTCTATAGAAAATTTTGTCAAAATTTTTATTTCTATAGAAAATTTTGTGAAAATTTTATTTCTATAGAAAATTTTGTAAAAATGTTATTTCTGTAGAAAATTTTGTCAAAATTGTATGTCTATTTTGTCAAACTGAATTACATACGTATTTGATCGATCTTGTTTGATTTAATATATACCACGTATGGACTTACATACAATTTAGAAGATGGTGTTAGGAGGTTTTAAGATACCTTGCCATCGGCAAGCGTTACCGCAACTTAAGTAATTCGTTTGTGGATGTCAGAGTTTAGAAAAAGTTTCTGCGCAATCCATGGTGGAGGGTACATAAGCTTCGGCCTGGCCGAACTTACGGCCGTATATACTTGTTTTAGTTTTCTTTGGTGCTAATAAATTTTCTTTAACAGCAAATAAAACTGAGTTGAGACAATCGTTACACGAACAAAAAAAAACATGTTTGGACATGGTTGCCGCATCCATTTAATGCTTATCTAGAGCATGTAATTGCGGCGTAAACCATGTATTTTGTCTTTGTAAAAATAGTTTTCGAGCGGAGAAAAATGGTATGGTGGCAATAAGCATTTGAATGGTTCTCAAATGCCGCAAACATGTTCTATCATTTAAATAATAGAATTTGAGACCATTAAATGGTCGGGAAAATCATGTACATGACCATTCAATTTTTTTACATTTCTACAGGGAAAAAAGTATTTTTATAGGTTAGGTATACACATGTCTAGAACCATTTCAACAACCGTTGCACTGAATTTGCATCACTTCTTCAGGTGTATAGCGAATTCAGTGTTTTGGTTGTGAATTAAGAAATTTTGTGATATTTTGATAAGTAAATAATTTTTTAAAATTTTTTATGATTTTTAATGCATTCTAATGCTTGTCTGGTACATGTTTTCATTTACCAAGAATGCTACATAATATGAATGGAGTTTTTAATGTTATAAATGAAGTATACATATTTTTCGTCAATGAAAAGTATGTACTTTTACATAATATATAAAGGGTGATACGGTCAAAATTTGGTCAAGGGAAAACGCGTGTAAATCGGTGAAATCGTTTATTTGAAAAATCAAATTAAATTTCTTTTTCAAGTTCAATTACTATAAAATTCAGGAAAAATATTCAGTTAGGCTTTCGCTTTTCCAAATCCGAATTGCCGGGCCTCACGCTTGACACCTGCCATCAGAATTTTGTACAGCCACCTTGTCCACCTTCTTCGCCGCAGAAAGCCAGTTTGCCTTGAACTGCTGCTCGTCCTTAGCAGTTTTTTTGGTCTTCTTTAGGTTCCGCTTGACAATAGCCCAGTATTTCTCAATTGGGCGGAGCTCTGGCGTGTTGGGAGGGTTCTTGTCCTTGGGAACCACCTGCACGTTGTTGGCGGCGTACCACTCCATGGCCTTTTTACCGTAATGGCAAGATGCCAAATCCAGCCAAAACAGTACGGAACAACCGTGTTTCTTCAGGAAAATCAGCAGACGTTTATTCAAACACTCTTTCACGTAAATTTCTTGGTTGACAGTCCCGGAAGCTATGAAAATGCTGCTTTTCAAGCCACAGGTACAGATGGCTTGCCAAACCAGATATTTCCTTGCGAACTTTGACAGTTTTATGTGCTTGAAAATATCTGCTACCTTTCCCCTTCCTTTTGCCGTATAAAACTCCTGTCCCGGAAGCTGCTTGTAGTCGGCTTTGACGTAGGTTTCGTCGTCCATTACGACGCAGTCAAACTTCGTCAGCATCGTCGTGTACAGCCTCCGGGATCGCGCTTTGGCCGTCGTATTTTGTTTATCATCGCGATTTGGAGTCACTACCTTCTTGTAAGTCGATAGTCCGGCCCGTTTTTGGCTCGATGAACGGTTGTAGACGATACACCCAGCTTATTTGCGGCATCTCGGAGAGAGAGGTTAGGGTTTCGCTTGAAACTACCGGCAACTCTCTTTGTCGTCTCAGCGGCTTCCGGTTTTCAATTTCCCCCCGATCCAGACTTCCTGGCTGTCAACAAACGTTACCCGAACATTTTAATTACATTTGTAACGGTTGATTTGGCAACTTTTAGCGATTTTGCCAGCTTTGCGTGCGAGTAGCTCGGATTTTCACGATGCGCGAGCAAAATTTTGATACGCTGCTCTTCTTGCTTGGACGGCATTTTGACAACTGAAGAGTGAATTCCAAAATCAAAATAGGAGTAACATTCTACACACACACACACACACACCTTCAAAATGAGGGATGTTCAGGTTTTTTAAATGCAAAATTGAAAGAAATACGTCAAGTTTATATTGACCAAATTTTGACCGTATCACCCTTTACTAAAAACGTCATGCATTACATGAAACTTTTCTTTTAGATTTTTCCCCTGCTTCTTAATGCATGCATAATTCGTCAAAATGTATCAACCCATTTACGCAAAATCGCAAGTCCAGCCAGTAAAGAGCATAATTTTATCATATTTTATATTACTTATGATCACCAACGCTTCCACTTAATATTGTTTCTGTTTTACAGCAATAAATAATCTTCGAATTGCGACGGCGACTCAAACTGTACTGAAAAACTCAAACACACGTGTTGCCTTCAAAACGTTATGTTCAGGGCTGCCAATTTTGCCGATTCATCGTCATTTTGACGATTTTTGACTCAAAAAATAGCAGTTTCGGATTTTTGCCTCGAAAATGACGATATTTACTCCGTTCAAAAATTTGAGAAAATCGAGCGATTTCGAAATCTGAACCGATTCCGATTAAATTTTGCTTACTTTAAGGATGCTTAGTTATCTTGTATTAAATTTGAAAACGACCGGTTAGTAAATAGGCTCAATACGACCCCATTTGTTGAAATCGGGCGATACATGTGTGTGGGGCTATATCTAAATTTGATCCGATTTTTTCCAAATTCCAAAGCGTTCGTCCTTGTGCAAAAAAAAAAAAACACTGAACCAAGTTTCATCAAAATAATTACGACAGGAATTCTGCGAACAATACATAGACAGACCGACCGATGAAGGGACGAATACGATTAGATCGATTCCGAGTCGATCAGTATGTTTTATGGAGTCTATAATCAATATTTCTGGTAGGCACATTTTTTACAGATCAAAGTTATACCCTAACCACTAACAGGTTGGCTGATAAGTCCGCGGTCTGACACATAGATGGCGTCGCTAGTATTAAATGCGTATTATTTTTATATAGTACCAACCTTCAAATGATTCGTGTCAAAATTTGACGTCTGTAAGTCAATTAGTTTGTGAGATAGAGCGTCTTTTGTGAAGCAACTTTTGTTATTGTGAAAAAAATGTAAACAAAGGAATTTCGTGTTTTGATAAAATACTGTTTTCTGAAGGAAAAAAATACGGTGGAAGCAAAAACTTGGCTTGATAATGAGTTTCCGGACTCTGCCCCAGGGAAATCAACAATAATTGATTGGTATGCAAAATGAGCACGGGGGACGGTGAACGCAGTGGACGCCCAAAAGAGGTGGTTACCGACGAAAACATCAAAAAAATCCACAAAATGATTTTGAATGACCGTAAAATGAAGTTGATCATCTCGAGCAGAGGCCTTAAAGATATCAAAGGAACGTGTTGGTCATATCATTCATCAATATTTGGATATGCGGAAGCTCTGTGCAAAATGGGTGCCGCGCGAGCTCACATTTGACCAAAAACAACAACGTGGTGATGATTCTGAGCCGTGTTTGCAGCTGTTAACTCGTAATACACCCGTGTTTTTCCGTCGATATGTGACAATGGATGAAACATGGCTCCATCACTACACTCCTGAGTCCAATCGACAGTCGGCTGAGTGGACAGCGACCGTTGAAGCGTCTCCGAAGCGTGGAAAGACTCAAAAGTTCGCTGGCAAAGTAATGGCCTCTGTTTTTTGGGATGCGCATGGAATACATTTTATCGATTATCTTGAGAAGGGAAAAACCATCAACAGTGACTATTATATGGCGTTATTGGAGCGTTTGAAGGTCGAAATCGCGGCAAAACGACCCCATATGAAGAAGAAAAAAGTGTTGTTCCACCAAGACAACGCACCGTGCCACAAGTCATTGAGAATGATGGCAAAAATGCATAAATTGTGCTTCGAAGTGCTTCCCCACCCACCGTATTCTCCAGATCTGACCCCCAGCGACTTTTTCTTGTTCTCAGACCTCAAAAGGATGCTCGTAGGGAAAAAATTTGGCTGCAATGAAGAGGTGATCGCCGAAACTGTGGCCTATTTTGAGGCAAAACCGAAGGAGTACTACCAAAATGGTATCAAAAAATTGGAAGGTCGTTATAATCGTTGTATCGCTCTTGAAGGGAACTATGTTGAAAATTCGGCCGGGCCGAATCTTAAATACCCACCACCATGAACCAAATATTAGGGTTTCCTTTGAAATTTCAGGAGGGCTTGAGGACACTTCCGGAAGATAAATTTAAAGATTTCACCTATGAGGACTATATCAGATTCTGGATTTATAAGAACCATTTTTGTTTGAGTTTTAGAGGAATTATTAACATCTCTTGTAAGTGTGCAAGAAAATTATAAAATAACGTCTTGATTTGAAATCTTAAATCTGTAGATTTTCACCCGAGAAGTAAAATTTGGAAATTTTACATTGAGTTTCAAGCAATTTTCATGATCAGTTGGCCTTCTACACCCTCAAGAAGTGAAGTCTGTCTATATGGAGACATTACCAAATGGACCGATAAAAACTTAATCCGATACACGTTTTTGTGAGCCTCAAATACCAGAATATTTAGAATTTCAGGCAAATCAGATAAAAAGTACGGTTTCTAGAAACCCAAGGAATTAAATCTGGAAATCGTTCTTATGGGGGCTATACTAAAATATGGGCCGTTTTCGGCACACCTCTTTAAGGCCCGAAAATACCTCTAGATTTCCAATTTCAGGCAAATTGGATAAAAATTTTGGATTCTAGAAGCCCAAGAAGTAAAATCGGGAAATCGGTCTATATGGGGGCTATACCAAAATATGGACCGATACTCATCATTTGCGGCACACCTATTTATGGTCCTAAAATACATCTAGATTTCCAATTTCAGGCAAATTGGATAAAAACTACGGTTTCTATAAGCCCAAGACCCCAAATCGGGAGGGCGGTTTATATGGGCACCATACCAAAACATGGACCGATGCTCACCATTTTTGGCACACCTCTTTACGGTTCTAAAGTACCTTTTGATTTCCAAATTCAGATAAATTGGATAAAAACTGCGGTTTCTATAAGCCCAAGAAGTAAAATCGGGAGATCGGTCTATATGGGGGCTATACCAAAACATGGACCGATATCCACCATTTTTGGCATACCACTTTATGGTCATAAAATACCTCTAGATTTCAAATTTCAGGCAAATTGGATAAAAACTGCAGTTTCTATAAGCCCAAGAAGTAAAATCAGGAGATCGGTCTATATGGGGGCTATACCAAAATATGGATCGATACTCACAATTTTTGGCACACGTATTTGTGGTCCTACAATACCTCTAGATTTCCAATTTCAGGCAAATTGGATAAAAACTGCAGTTTCTATAAGCCCAAGAAGTAAAATCAGGAGATCGGTCTATATGGGGGCTATACCAAAACATGGACCGATACTCACCATTTTTTGGCACACGTATTTGTGGTCCTACAATACCTCTAGATTTCCAATTTCAGGTAAATTGAATAAAAACTGCGGTTTTTATAAGCCCAAGAAGTAAAATCGGGAGATCGGTCTATATGGGGACTATATCAAAACATGGACCGATACTCACCATTTTTGGCATAAAATACTTCTAGATTTAAAATTTCAGGCGAATTGGATAAAAACTACGATTTCTATAAGCCCAAGACCCCAAATCGGGAGGTCGGTTTATATGGGGACTATATGGGGACCTGGACCCATATAGCCCATCTTCGAACTTGACCTGTCTGCAGACAAAAGACGAGTTTGTGCAAAATTTCAGCACGATAGCTTCATAATTGAAGACTGTAGCGTGATTACAACAGACAGACAGACGGACATCGTTATATCGTCTTAGAATTTCTCCCTGATCAAGAATATATATACTTTATATAGTCGGAAATTGATATTTCGATGTGTTACAAACGGAATGACAAACTTATTATACCCCCGTCACCATTCTATGGTGGTGGGTATAAAAATGAATTTTGACAAAAAAATGTGTTTTTCTTTGTTAGACCGGGGACTTATCAGCCAACCTGTTATCTGGGATAGGATATAAAATCTGGATGTATTTATGGTTTTTAATGTTTAGAAGCTGAAATTTAGAATATGCAAATAGTTAGTGGATGGTGTTCGCGTACGTTTCGGTTATGACTTACTCAGAATGCGTAATACAAAAATTTACTAATTATAGTAGAATAGTGTGTCTTTACATGACATGAATACCTTCGCTTTTAACCAAAACATATGTTTTAGTTTAATATTATTTAAATTCCCGATTTTTGACGATTTGTAAAAAGCAAGTGCCGATTATGGCGATTTTTTCGGGAAAAAGTGACGATTTTTCTTAAAATTGTATTGGCAGCCCTGGTTATGTTTCCTTTTTTTTCTCATATTATATGGTTGTATTGTTACATATCAGAGTAACTCTATGTTGTGGCTCTCTCACGCTAAGAGAAAACCAGTATTACCATAAATTTAGAAAAATTTACAAATTTATGTACAAATACATATTTTATTTTTTTGTGTGTAATGGTCTCAAATTCTATCATTTAAGTAATAAATAGAACATGTTTGCAGCAATTGAGAACCATTTAAATGCTTATTGCCAGCATAAATTTTTCTCTGCTCGAAAATTATTGTTATAAAGACAAAATACATGGTTTTCGCGACAATTTTATGCTCTAGATAAGCATTAAATGGATGCGGCAACCATGTCCAAACATGTTTATTCTGTGCGTGTCATCGCTTTTGCGCCAATTTTGCACCACTTCCGGATCCAAAAAGAACATTTTCACGACTTTTTTGACGACGCTTTTTTTTCCTGGGTATATATGTACGCCCGAGTTCGACAAATGGGGTCATATTGCGCATTTTTACTAACCGATGGTCGTCAAATTTGGTACAAAGTAATCCAATTTACCACCCGTTAAGTGTGCAAAATTTAATCGCAACATCACTCCAAAAAGCGAAAAAATACCCCAAATATCGTTGTTTGTGTTTTTGACTTTATTTCATTTCGCTTTTGGGACCTTATTTCTTTTATGTTTATTTCCCGGACCCATACGATCATGTCCCAGAGCAAAATCTATTTTTTTTGATGGGGAGAAAACAACATTTTTGGTGCAAAAATGTTGGTTTTTTGCCCAACATAAAACGATTGTCGAAATCAAGTACATAATGTCTGAGAAAATAATATGATGGCAAAAAACATATTACATGTTCACCGCTTTTATATTCCTCCTCTGGGTGTGTCCTAAGTTTAAAGCCGATCAACGGGATTTCAACAGTCGGATGGGTAATCAGGCAAAAGTCAAGAATAAAAAAAATTTTATTTCCTCCTAAACGAAATTTTAGACCAACGAAGTTTGCTTTAATTGGTAAATTTGTTTCTTCAATAGAAAATAAATTTTGGAACCTGTTGCCACGTTTGCCCGCAATGAACTTTGTTTAGAATAAAATAAATCATTTGAATATTAAACGAAAACTTGGTTTGTCTAAAAAGTCGTTTCCCAGAAAAGAAATTCGTTTTTTGGGTCTGAGATCAATTGTGAGTCTTAATGTCTCCAGAAGAAATTCGTACTTTTAGTCACTTTAACTTGTTTCTCAGGTTCTGAATACTGTGCTACCTATTGGCTTGGTAAATATTTGTGGCGTTTGTAATTTTAAGATGTTGACACACCCCGACACCATTCGATCGTGGTGTTGCAGTTTTTTTTTCATGGTGATTGTAGCCTGAATTTTACTCGCTAGACTGACAAAGTTTAAAATGTATTACAGCTCTGTTTGTATGATATTGTTCCGGGGGGAGGAGGGCGTTTTATTTTCATTTTATACAAAACGATTTCTACTTCAATTAAAATCAATTGTGATTGTGGCGAATTAGGTTTGTTTCATCGCCCAAATGGAATGGAAAACAAGGCAATCGATTGTTTTAGTCATAGCCACAGAAAATATTAATAATTTTCTATACAAGGGAATTATGCGAATGTAGCTGCATACACGCAAAAAAAAAATAATTCTTTCCTCCCAAACGAAATTTTAGACAAACAAAGTTCGTTTCTCATTTGCTTTACGCTGTAAGGCAGCTTATTTGGAAGAAAAGTATATACTTTTTGTGATAAACGTTTATTCTTTTCCGGGATGTAAAAACAATTTCATAAAGGCTAACTCAAAAAACAATCTTTTCTGACTAATTGCATTTTCCCTCACATATTTCTCACTTCCACGAGGTTTTTAATTCTTAGCATCTTTTTCTGTAATACAAACAATATAGAAGAAATTACTCGATTTTATAAATTTTTATACCCTCCACCATTTTCATACCCTCCATATTAACTTTGTTATTCCGTTTGTAACACATCGAAATATTGCTCTCAGACCCCATAAAGTATATATATTCCGGGTCGTGGTGAAATTCTGAGCCGATCTGAGCATGTCCGTCCGTCTGTTGAAATCACGCTAACTTGCGAACGAAACAAGCTATCGACTTGAAACTTCGTACAAGTAGTTGTTATTGACGTAGGTCGGATGGTATTGCAAATGGGCCATATCGGACCACTTTCACGTATAGCCCCCATATAAACCGACCCCCAGATTTGGCTTGCAGGGCCTCTTGGACGAGCAAAATTCATCCGATCCGGTATGTGATCTATAACAACCATGCAAAAATTGGTCCATATCGGCTCATAATTATATATAGCCCCCATATAAACCGATCCCCAGATTTGACCTCCGGAGCTTCTTAGAGGAGCAATATTCATCCGATCAAGTTGAAATTTGGTACGTAGTGTCAATATATGGTCTCTAATAACCAAGCAAAAATTGGTCCATATTGGTTCATAATTATATATAGCCCCCATATAAACCGATCCCCAGATTTGACCTCCGGAGCCTCTGTGCGCAGCAAAATTCATCCGATCCGATTGAAATTTGATACGTGGTGTTAGTATATGGTCTTTAACAACCATGCAAAAATTGGTTCATATCGGTCCATAATTATATATAGGCCCCATATAAACCGATCCCCAGATTTGAACTCCGGAGCCTCTTGGAAGAGCAAATTTAATTCGATCCGGTTGAAATTTGGTACGTGGTGTTAGTATATGGTATCTAACAATCATTTAAAAATTGGTCCATATCGGTTCATAATTATGTATAGTCCCAATATAAATCGATCCCCAGATTTGACCTCCGGAATCTCTTGGAGGAGCAACATTGATCCGATTTGGTTGAAATTTGGTACATTGCGCTAATATATGGCCGCTAACATCCACGCAAAAATTGGTCCATATCGGTCTAAAGTTATATATAGCCAATGGCCAATCACACAAAAATTGGTCCATATCGCCAAAAATAATCTACCAAAATTTTATTTCTATAGAAAATTTTGTCAAAATTTTATTTCTGTAGAAAATTTTGTTAAAATTTTATTTTTGTTGAAAATTTTGTCAAAATTATATTTCTGTAGAAAATTTTGTCAAAAAATTTATTTCTATAGATAATTATGACAACATTTTATTATACCCTCCATCATAGGATGGGGGTATATTAACTTTGTCATTCCGTTTGTAACACATCGAAATATTGCTCTAAGACCCCATAAAGTATATATATTCTGGGTCGTGGTGAAATTCTGAGTCGATCGAAGCATGTCCGTCCGTTCGTCCGTCCGTCCGTCCGTCTGTTGAAATCACGCTAACTTCCGAACGAAACAAGCTATCGACTTGAAACTTGGCACAAGTAGTTGTTATCGATGTAGGTCGGATGGTATTGAAAATGGGCCATATCGGTCCACTTTTACGTATATAGGACCCTCAGATTTGGCTTGTGGAGCCTCTAACAGAAGCAAATTTCATCCGATCCGGCTGAAATTTGGTACATGGTGTTGGTATATGGTCTCTAACAACCGTGCAAAAATTGGTCCACATCGGTCCATAATTATATATAGTGCCCATATAAACCGATCCCCAGATTTGGGTTGCGGTGCCTCAAAGAGAAACAAATTTCATCCGATCCGCCTGAAATTTGGTACATGATGTTGGTATATGGTCATTAACAACCATGGAAAAATTGGTCCACATCGGTTCATAATTATATATAGCCCCCATATAAACCGATCCCCAGATTTGGCTTGCGAAATCTCCAAGAGAAGCAAATTTCATCCAATCTGGTTGTAATTTGGAACATGGTGTTAGTATATGATCTTTAACAACCGTGCCACAATTGGTCCATATCGGTCCATAATTATATATAGCCCCCATATAAAACATTCTCCAGATTTGACCTCCGGAGCCTCTTGGAGGAGCAAAATTCATCCGATCCGGTTAAAATTAGGAACGTGGTGATAGTATATGGTCGCTAACAACCATACATTTCGTTAGTGTATGGCCGATAACAACAATGCCAAAATTGGTCCGTATCGATCTATATTATATATATATAGCCCCCAAATAAACCGATCCCCAATCACAGAAAAATCACGAAAAATAATCTACCAAAATTTTATTGGCATAGAAAATTTTGTCAAATTTTTATATTGCTATAGAAAATTTTGTCAAAATTTCATTTCCATAGAAAATTTTGTCAACATTTTATGTCTTTAGGAAATTTTGTCAAAATTTCATTTCTATAGAAAATTTTGTCCGAATTTTATTTCTGTAAGAAATTTTGTCAAAATGTTATTGCTATAGACAGTTTGTGAAGCATTTCACAGTTGGAGAGGAATATTTTGCAAAATCTTCCAAAACATCAAGAATTCTACAAAATCTACCAAACAGTAAAAAATATGCCATTTTTGGTAGGCTTGTGTTCATAATTGTATACAGCCGCCAAGTGATTTATTTGTGGATGATCGCCTTTAGTAGAAGTTTCTACGCAATCCATGGTGAAGGGTACATAAGATTCGACCTGGCCGAACTTACGGCCCCAAATAAACCGATCCGCAATCACAGAAAAATCACGAAAAATAATCTACCAAAATTTGATTGCCATAAAAAGTTTTGTTAAAATTTTATATAAAATTTTATATTCTACAAAATCTACCAAACAGTAAAAAATCTGCCATTTTTGGTAGGCTCGAGTTCATAATTGTATATAGCCCCCAAGTAATTTATTTGTGGATGACCGTCTTTAGTAGAAGTTTCTACGCAATCCATGGTGAAGGGTACATAAGATTCGACCTGGCCGAACTTACGGCCGTATATACTTGTTTCAATATAGATCTTAACTAACCTATCAATCATTTTATCTATATTTCATTGCAGTAGCTGCCGTATCAAAGCAACAGCAATGTCACCGTAATGTGAAACGCCGTTTGGATTTGGCTAAACATGGAATTGTATCGCAATGGACTGAATAGTCTGAGTAAACCTCAAATATCGGTCTGCTACTATATCTAACCGACCTGACCATCATCATCCTAGTGCAATGCAACGCAGTACAAGGTAAGTTTTATTAAAATTATTATTCCCAATAAATTTGTTTTAATTGGTTTCACGCTAAAAATCTTATAGTATGGTCGACTCTCTTTTTTTTTACATTTCCAATTATTTTTTTTTGGCATTTTCAATTCTCTTGAGTGAATGGCTTCATTGCTTAAAAATGAAGCTATTAGGGTCAATCAAAGACGACCCCCCAATGGGTAAGGTAAATATGATGGTCCCTACACTTTTGCTTAATATGATTTCACTAATTCAGATTTGCTTCAACGGCAAGCAAGCTAATTGACTTGAACTCTTAACTTTAGTTGTTTGTTTGGAATAGTCCACACGAATAAAAAGGAAGGCCTCACAAAGTCATAACGTCACCAATACCACCACAATCTCCTGTTCCTGCAGTAACACCGTTGGAATAAAAATAAAATCAGCTTAAAAGATTCATTCCTCAATTCCTCCTAGTCATTGGAATCTCCAAAAACTCATTAATTGCTATGGCCAAACAATGTGGCTGGGTGTTGAAATTATGATGACCAAGCGGAAAATCAGTTGTGGGATGTTATTTTACGCATAGCTCCTACCAAGTAAGCAACGAAACAGTCATCCAACTACAACCATCTCCATATCTATGAGGCCAGGTATGGTCAAATTAACTTGAAACCCATCCATCCATCCATCCATTTACTTGCTCATATAGGCAAGATGAATTTCAGCCATCATCAGCATCATCATCATCATGTCGATGTCTCCGTACAATGTTGAACATATTTCCGAAAATTAGCTAAGATTGTAGAAAATACATGCCGAGATTTTTAATTTGTAATTTTCTATTTAAAGCGGCATGAAAAATCTTTTAAATACCATGAACTTGTATGGCATCAACATTGATTCCCGAGGCCCCGTTTTCATTGGAGGTTTGTTGAACCTGTAACGTTTGGTCACAAATGAGGAAATTTGTTCTGTTCATATATGGCATGTGATATTGATGATTTCATGATTTTTTAATGTTTGTTCTTGGACCACAGACATTGATGCTGCTGCTGGTGGTGTTGATTTTTTTTTTTGAAGATCAAACCAAGCATCAATGTTGGTTAACAATTTATTGATTGATCATTGTTTGTCAGCTGCTCACAGTGTGATATCGACAATAGTCATTTTTGTTAATGTTTAATAGGATAACATCTTTTGCAGAGTAATAATGGTAATCGCAATTGCGTGTATTTCCCATAGCTACACATATATGTATTTAGATATGTAACTGAATAGGGGTACATTTTGGAATGATGGATTCTATAACACTAACACCATACATACTCAACAAAGTCAACCGTTAGAATGATGCTAAATTTAAAATTGCTTTATTGCAACAAAAAAGGATTAAGGTACGAGGGCGGTTCGGAAACTTCTTAGCCTATCAATGAAAGACAATAGTTAGTTTTTTCAAAAATATTTATACCCTGCGCCACACTGTGGAACAGGGTATTATAAGTTAGTGCATATGTTTGTAACACCCAGAAGGAGACGAGATAGACACATGGTGTCTTTGGCAAAAATGCTCAGGGTGGGCTCCTGAGTCGATATAGCCATGTCCGTCTGTCCGTGAACACATTTTTGTAATCAAAGTCTCAGGGTGGGCTCCTGAGTCGATATAGCCATGTCCGTGAACACATTTTTGTAATCAAAGTCTAGGTCGCAGTTTTAGTCCAATCGACTTCAAACTTGGCAAAAGTATGTGTTTTGGTACAGAATAGAACCCTATTGATTTTGGCAAGCAATCGGTTCAGATTTAGATATAGCTCCCATATATATATATATATATTTCGCCCGATATGGACTTATATGGCCCAGAAGCCAGAGTTTTACCCTAATTTGTTTAAAATTTTGCACAAGAAGAACAATTAGTACTATAGTTAAGTGTGTCAAATTTTGTTGAAATCGGTTCAGATTTTGATATAGCTTCCATATATATCTTTCGCCCGATATTGACTAATACAGTTTCAGAAGCCAGAGTTTTACTCCAATTTGGTTGAAATTTTGCACTAGGAGTACAATTAGTAGTGTAGTCAAGTGTGCTAAATTTTATTAAAATCGGTTCAGATTTAGATATAGCTCCCATATATATCGTTCGCCCGATTTACACTCATATGACCACAGTGGCCAATTTTTTACTCCGATTTAGTTGAAATTTTGCACAGGTAGTAGAATTAGCATTGTAGCTATGCGTGCCAAATTTGGTTGAAATCGGTTCAGATTGAGATATAACTCCCATATATAGCTTTCGCCCGATTTACACTCATATGACCACAGAGGCCAATTTTTTACTCCGATTTAGTTGAAACTTTGCACAGGGAGTAGATTTAGCATTGTAGCTATGCGTGCCAACTATGGTTGAAATCGGTTCAGATTTAGATATAGCTGATTTCGACAAAAATGGTCAAAATACCAATATTTTCCTTGTAAAATCGCCACTGCTTAGTCGAAAAGTTGTAAAAATGACTCTAATTTTCCTAAACTTCTAATACATATACATCGAGCGATAAATCATAAATACACTTTTGCGAAGTTTCCTTAAAATTGCATCAGATTTAAATGTTTCCCATATTTTTATACCCTTCACCACTACTGTGGTACAGGGTATAATAAGTTTGTGCATTTGTATGTAACGCCAAGAAGGAGTAATCATAGACCAACCTTTTATTATACGGATCGGCTTAGAATTAAATTCTGAGTCGAGTTAGCGATGGCCGGTTGTCTGTCTGTCCGTCTGTCTGTCTGTCTGTATGTTGGTGTATTTTTGTGTGCAAAGTACAGCTCGCAGTTTTAGTCCGATTGTCCTAAAATTTGGTATAGGGTCCTGTTTCGGCTCAAAGACGATCCCTATTGATTTTGGAAAAAATCGGTTCAGATTTAGATATAGCTGCCATATATATTTTCCACCGATCTGGTCATAATTGGCGTGTATATCAACCGATCTTCCTCAAATTTCGTACATCCGAATATTTTATGGGTCTCGAAAAACTTGCAAAATATCAGCCATATCAGTTCAGATTTAGATATAGCTCCCATATATAGCTTTTGCCCGATTTACACTCATTTGCCCACAGAGGCCAATTGTTTGCTCTGATTTAGTTGAAATTTTGCATAGGGAGTAGAATTAGCATCGTAACATGCGTGCCAAATTTGGTTGAAATCGGTTCAGATTTGGATATATCTCCCATATGTAGCTTTCGCCCGATTTACACTCATATGACCACAGAGGCCAATTTTTAACTTCGATTTAGTTGAAATTTTGCATAGGGAGTAGAATTAGCATTGTAGCTATACGTGCCAAATTTGGTTGACATCAGTTCAGATTTAGATATAGCTCCCATATATATGTTTTTCTGATTTCGACAAAAATGGTCAAAATACCAACATTTTCCTTGTAAAATCGCCACTGCTTAGTCGAAAAGTTGTAAAAATGACTCTAATTTTCCTAAACTTCTAAAGTTTCCTTAAAATTGCTTCAGATTTAAATGTTTCCCATATTTTTATACCCTGCGCCACACTGTGGAACAGGGTATTATAAGTTAGTGCATATGTTTGTAACAACCAGAAGGAGACGAGATAGACACATGGTGTCTTTGGCAATAATGCTCAGGGTGGGTCCCTGAGTCGATATAACCATGTCCGTCTGTCCGTCCGTCCGTCTGTCTGTGAACACATTTTTGTGATCAAAGTCTAGGTCGCAATTTAAGTCCAATCGCCTTAAAATTTGGCACATGTTCCTAATTTGGGTCAGAATAGAACCCTATTGATTTTGGAAGAAATCGGTTCAGATTTAGATATAGCTCCCATATATAGCTTTCGCCCGATATGCACTAATATGGACCCAGCAGCCAGAGTTTTATACCGATTTGCTTGAAATTTTGTACAAACATAACACTTAGTCGTATAGTCAAGTGTGCAAAATTTAATTGAAATCGGTTCAGATTTAGATATTGCTCCCATATATATCTTTCGCCCGATATGGACTTATATGGCGCCAGAAGCCAGATTTTTGGCCGAATTTGGTTGAAATTTTGCACTAGGAGTACAATTAGTAGTATTGTCAAGTGTGCCAAATTTGATTGAAATCGGTTCAGATTTAGATATAGCTCCCATATATATCTTTCGCCCGATATGGACTAATATTGTCCTAAAAGCCAGAGTTTTGGCCCAACTTGGTTGAAAATTTTCACAGGGAGTAGATTTAGCATTGTAGCTATGCGTGTCAAATTTGGTTGAAATCGATTCAGATTTAGATATAGCTCCCATATATATCTTTCGCCCGATATGCACTTATATGGACCCAGATGCCAGAGTTTTATCCCGATTAGCTTCAAATTTTGCACAAGGAGTACAATTGGTAGTACAGTCATGTGTGCTAAATTTGATTGAAATCGGTTCAGATTTAGATATAGCTCCCATATATATGTCTTTCTGATTTCGACGCAAATGGTAAAAATACCAACATTTTCCTTGTTTAATCGCCACTGCTTAGTCGAAAAGTTGTAAAAATGACTCTAATTTTCCTAAACTTCTAATACATATATATCGAGCGATAAATCATAAATAAACTTTTGCGAAGTTTCCTTAAAATTGCTTCAGATTTAAATGTTTCCCATATTTTTTACTAAAATTGTGTTCCATCCTAGTGCATTAGCCAACTTAAATTTTGAGTCTATAGATTTTGTAAAAGTCTATCAAATTCTGTCCAAATCGAGTGATATTTAAATGTATGTATTTGGGACAAACCTTTATATATAGCACCCAACACATTTGACGGATGTGATATGGTATCGAAAATTTAAATCTACAAAGTGGTGCAGGGTATAGTATAGTCGGATCCGCCCGACTTTAGACTTTCCTTACTTGTTTTTCAATATAATCTCCTGAAACTGCAATACACTTAGTCCAACGCTTTTCTACCAATTCTATCCCTTGATTTAAATAGTTTTCCTTAAGGTCTTCAAAATAGTGGTTTACAACTGTAATTGCATCATCATTTGAGGTAAAACGCTTGCCAGCAAGGATTTTTGTTTTTTGGGGGGAACAAGTAAAAGTCACTGGGAGCTAATTCAGGAGAATAAGATGGGTGGTCAAGCAACTCGTACTTTAATTCGTTGGTTTTAGCCATTGTTAAAAAACTCTTGTGCGCTCGTACGTTGTCTTGATGAAAAATTATTTTTTTTTTTTGTTGTAAGCCAGGACGTTTTTCTCGAATTTGTACATTTAATTGATCCAAGAGGTTGCAATAGTACTCTGAATTTATTGTTTTACCCTTTTGCAGATAGTCAATCAATAAAATACCTTTGAAGTCCCAAAAAACCGTTAGGACTTCAAAGATACCTTACCAGCCGATTTAATTGTTTTTGCCTTCTTTGGGGCACTACCTCCAGTTTCGGCCCATTGTTTGGATTGTTATTTTGTCTCTGGAGTATAGTGGTGGATCCATGTCTCATCAACAGTTATGAAACGACGCTTAAAATCCATTTTATTTCGCTTAAAACGATCCAAACATGCTTGAGAAATGTTCATTCTTATGCGTTTTTAATCGACTGTTAACCCTTTCACTACCGATGTCCACTTAGAAGGACATTCGAAAAAGACACAAAATTCTATTTTCCCACTTAGTTTCGATTTATTTTTATAAATGTTTATAAACTTCTATAACAATGAAAGAAAAATACGAAAATTTGAGAAAAAATTTCTACTGTGTGTTTCTAGTAAATGGACATTCATACAAAAACTATAGCTGATACTGTTTCAGGTTCTTTTTTGTATTTTTGCTCACACTTTGAAAGATCTCATGGGCCAAATAGCGCTTATTTGCATAAGGCCATTTGGTCACAATTCAAGAATCAACTTTTCAGAACAAGCTCATATAGCACTTGAAGTAATTGAGGCAGGTTCTCAAAATGACCATAAACCTTTTTTTATGTAAATATTTAATGACACACCCTCAAAAGTGATTCATATTTAGTGCAAAGGCTGTTGAAATGGTGGACATCCGTCCTATGACAAACAAGCCCATGTTAAATTCATCGCTTCTGCGCCAATTTTGCACCACTTTCTTATCCAAAAAGAAAATTTTCACTACTTTTTTAGCGATGCTTTTTTTGCTGGGATACGAAGGGGGTTACTAATTTTTTTCATTCCAATTGTAACGCATCGAAAAATTGGTCTCAAATACCATAGCGTGTATATATAGTCTTCCCCAAGAAAAACAAGTATATACGGCCGTAAGTTCGGCCAGGCCGAAGCTTATGTACCCTCCATCATGGATTGCGTAGAAACTTCTTCTAAACACTGTCATCCACAATCGAATTACTTAAGTTGCAATAACTCTTGCCGATGGCAAGGTATCTTAAAACCTACTAACACCATCTTCTAAATTGTATGTCCATACGTGGTATATATTAAATCAAAAAAGATCGATCCAATACGTATATAATTCAGTTTGACAAAGTAGACATAAAATTTTGACAAAAATTTCTACAGAAATAAAATTTTAACAAAATTTTCTATAGAAATAAACTTTTGACAAAATTTTCTATAGACATAAAATCTTGGTCGATTATTTTTGGCTCGAGTGGCAACTATGATTATCAACCGAATAAAATTTGAACAAAATTTTCTATAGAAATAAAATTTTGACAAAATTTTCTATAGAAATAAAATCTTGGTAGATTATTTTTGGCTCGAGTGGCAACTATGATTATCAACCGAATAAAATTTGAACAAAATTTTCTATAGAAATAAAATTTTGACAAAATTTTCTATAGAAATAAAATCTTGGTAGATTATTTTTAGCTCTAGTGGCAACCATGGTTATGAACCGATATGGACCAATTTTTGTGTGATTGGACCAATTTTGGTATGGTTGTTAGCGACCATATACTAACACCACGTTCCTACTTTGAACCGGATCGGATGAATTTTGCTCCTCCAAGAGGCTCCGGAGGTCAAATCTGGAGAACGTTTTCTATGGGGGCTATATATAATTATGGACCGATATGGACCATGTTCCAAATTACAACCGGATTGGATGAAATTTGTTTCTCTTGGAGACTTCGCAAGCCAAATCTGGGGATCGGTTTATATGGGGGCTATATATAATTATGAACCGATGTGGACCAATTTTTGCACGGTTGTTAGACACCATATACCAATATCATGTACCAAATTTCAGGCGGATCGGATAAAATTTGCTTCTCTTTGAGGCTCCGCAACCCAAATCTGGGGATCGGTTTATATGGGCGCTATATATAATTATGGACCGATGTGGACCAATTTTTGCACGGTTGTTAGAGACCATATACCAATACCATGTACCAAATTTCAGCCGGATCGGATGCAATTTGCTTCTCTTTGAGGCTTCGCAAGCCAAATCTGGGGATCGGTTTATATGGGGGCTATATATAATTATGAACCGATGTGGACCAATTTTTGCACGGTTGTTAGACACCATATACCAATATCATGTACCAAATTTCAGGCGGATCGGATAAAATTTGCTTCTCTTTGAGGCTCCGCAACCCAAATCTGGGGATCGGTTTATATGGGCGCTATATATAATTATGGACCGATGTGGACCAATTTTTGCACGGTTGTTAGAGACCATATACCAATACCATGTACCAAATTTCAGCCGGATCGGATGCAATTTGCTTCTCTTTGAGGCTTCGCAAGCCAAATCTGGAGATCGGTTTATATGGGGTCTATATATAATTATGGACCGATGTGGACCAATTTTTGCATGATTGTTAGAGACCATATACCAACACCATGTACCAAATTTCAGCCGGATCGGATGAAATATGCTTCTCTTAGAGGCTCCACTAGCCAAATCTGGGGATCGGTTTATATGGGGGCTATATATAATTAAGAACCGATATGGACCAATTTTTGCATGGTTGTTAGAGACCATATACCAACACCATATACCAAATTTCAGCCGGATCGGATGAAATATGCTTCTCTTTTAGGCTCCGCAAGCCAAATCTGGGGATCGGTTTATATGGGGGCTATATATAATTATGGACCGATGGGAACCAATTTTTGCATGGTTGTTAGAGACCATATACCAACACCACGTACCAAATTTCAGCCGGATCGGATGAAATTTGCTTCTCTTTTAGGCTCCGCAAGCCAAATCTGGGGATCGGTTTATATGGGGGCTATATATAATTATGGACCGATGTGAACCAATTTTTGCATGGTTGTTAGAGACCATATACCAACACCATATACCAAATTTCAGCCGGATCGGATGAAATATGCTTCTGTTAGAGGCTCCACAAGCCAAATCTGGGGATCGGTTTATATGGGGGCTATATATAATTATGGACCGATGTGAACCAATTTTTGCATGGTTGTTAGAGACCATATACCAACACCATATACCAAATTTCAGCCGGATCGGATGAAATATGCTTCTTTTAGAGGCTCCACAAACCAAATCTGAGGGTCCCTTTATATGGGGGCTATACGTAAAAGTGGAGCGATATGGCCCATTTGCAATACCATCCGACCTACATCGATAAGAACTACTTGTGCCAAGTTTCAAGTCGATAGCTTGTTTCGTTCGGAAGTTAGCGTGATTTCAACAGACGGACGGACGGGCGGATGGACGAACATGCTTAGATCGACTCAGGATTTCACCACGACCCAGAATATATATACTTTATGGGGTCTTAGAGCAATATTTCAATGTGTTACAAACGAAATGACAAAGTTAATATACCCCCATCATATGATGGAGGGTATAAAAAAGAAATTGTTTATGACCGATTTAACTTTGCTTTAGTTTATGGAAATAAGTTGATTTTAGTTAAATTTTGTCAAATGTGGACAATTTTTTTTTATTTGAATTATTTTTGACTTGCTTTAATGAGTGGACTAAAAATGAGAAAAAAATCTGTATACAAATGAAAATAGCTCATATTTTCCTAAAAAGGGTTAATTTTGCTGAAACTGATTTCAAAACTTTCTCAAATCAGTCAATTTTACTAAAATTGTGTTTGTCTTCATATAGCGCTAAAGACATTTTAACAATTTTTTCTTCCAAAATATTAAATTTATTAACAACAGAAAAAATATTATTTTTAATAAATTTTCTACAATTTGATAAAAATTATTAACTTATTTGTATATATGTAGCAATTACAAAAATATTTTAGTTAACATTTTGTAATATAAAACTACATTTTTTTTTCATGGGCTCACTTTTTTCTGGGTGTTGGTCGTGGTGAACTTTGGCATAAGCATACAGCAAAAAAAATGGAAGTTGTTCTAAAGGCACAACTTTAAAAGTCCTTCCAAAAATGTCCTCCCAAAGATGTTATTAATCTTAACTGCACAGGAAGTTTTTTATACCCTTCACCACTACTGTGGTACATGGTATAATAAGTTTGTGCATTTGTATGTAACGCCAAGAAGGAGTAATCATAGACCAACCTTTTAGTATACGGATCGGCTTAGAATTAAATTATGAGTCGATTTAGCGATGTCCGTCTGTCTGTCTGTCTGTCTGTTGGTGTATTTTTGTGTGCAAAGTACAGCTCGCAGTTTTAGTCCGATTATCCTAAAATTTGGTATAGCGTCCTGTTTCGGCTCAAAGACGATTCCTATTGAATTTGGAAAAAATCGGTTCAGATTTAGATATAGCTGCCATATATATTTTCAACCGATCTTCCTCAAATTCCGTACATCCGAATATTTTATGAGTCTCGAAAATCTTGCAAAATATCAACCAAATCGGTTCAGATTTAGATATAGCTCCCATATATAGCTTTGCCCGATTTACACTCATATGACCACAGAGGCCAATTTTTAACTTCGATTTAGTTGAAATTTTGCACAGGGAGTAGTATTAGCATAGTAACTATGCGTGCCAAATTTGGTTGAAATCGGTTCAGATTTGGATATATCTCCCATATATAGCTTTGCCCGATTTACACTCATATGACCACAGAGGCCAATTTTTAACTTCGATTTAGTTGAAATTTTGCACAGGGAGTAGAATTAGCATTGTAGCTATGCGTGCCAAATTTGGTTGACATCGGTTCAGATTTAGATATAGCTCCCATATATATGTTTTTCTGATTTCGACAAAAATGGCCAAAATACCAACATTTTCCTTGTAAAATCGCCACTGCTTAGTCGAAAAGTTGTAAAAATGACTCTAATTTTCCTAAACTTCTAATACATATATATCGAGCGATAAATCATAAATGAACTTTTGCGAAGTTTCCTTAAAACTGCTTCAGATTTAAATGTTTCCCATATTTATACCCTGCGCCACACTGTGGAACAGGGTATTATAAGTTAGTGCATATGTTTGTAACACCCAGAAGGAGACGAGATAGACACATGGTGTCTTTGACAATAATGCTCAGGGTGGGTCCCTGAGTCGTTATAACCATGTCCGTCTGTCCGTCCGTCCGTCTGTCTGTGAACACATTTTTGTGATCAAAGTGTAGGTCGCAATTTAAGTCCAATCGCCTTAAAATGTGGCACATGTTCCTAATTTGGGTCAGAATAAAACCCTATTGATTTTGGAAGAAATCGGTTCAGATTTAGATATAGCTCCCATATATATCTTTCGCCCGATATGCACTAATATGGACCCAGCAGCCAGAGTTTTATACCGATTTGCTTGAAATTTTGTACAAACATAACACTTAGTCGTATAGTCAAGTGTGCAAAATTCGATTGAAATCAGTTCAGATTTAGATATAGCTCCCATATATATCTTTCGCCCGATATGGACTTATATGGCCCCAGAAGCCAAATTTTTGGGCGAATTTGGTAGAAATTTTGCACTAGGAGTACAATTAGTAGTATAATCAAGTGTGCAAAATTTGATTGAAATCGGTTCAGATTTAGATATAGCTCCCATATATATCGTTCGCCCGATATGGACTAATATGGTCCTAAAAGCCAGAGTTTTGGCCCAATTTGGTTGAAATTTTGCAGAGGGAGTAGATTTAGCATTGTAGCTATGCCTGCCAAATTTGGTTGAAATCGATTCAGATTTAGATACAGCTCCCATATATATCTTTCGCCCGATATGCACTTATATGGACCCAGAAGCCAGAGTTTTATCCCGATTAGATTGAAATTTCGCGCAAGTAGTACAATTGGTAGTATAGTCATGTGTGCCAAATTTGATTGAAATCGGTTCAGATTTAGATATAGCTCCCATATATATGTCTTTCTGATTTCGACGCAAATGGTAAAAATACCAACATTTTCCTTGTTTAATCGCCACTGCTTAGTCGAAAAGTTGTAAAAATGACTCTAATTTTCCTAAACTTCTAATACATATATATCGAGCGATAAATCATAAATAAACTTTTGCGAAGTTTCCTTAAAATTGCTTCAGATTTAAATGTTTCCCATATTGTTTTACTAACATTGTGTTCCACCCTAGTGCATTAGCCAACTTAAATTTTGAGTCTATAGATTTTGTAGAAAATTCTGTCCAGATCGAGTGATATTTAAATGTATGTATTTGGGACAAGCCTTTTTATATAGCCCCCAATACATTTGACGGATGTGATATGGTATCGAAAATTTAGATCTACAAAGTGGTGCAGGGTATAATATAGTCGGCCCCGCCCGACTTTAGACTTTCCTTACTTGTTTATAATTATACTAGCTGAGAACGGTCCGCATTGCTGGCCGCTTCTTATCTTAAATTAAATTCATCAATACACTGAACAAGAGATGACAAAATGAATTAAATCGCCCGCAAAAAACGTCTTTATCCTTCAAACACAATACATAAACTGATTTATTTTTACTTATATGCACCCAGAGAAGGAAAATGATCACCTCAAACATGTTTCAAGAGCAAAATGTTATTTTTGAATGGTGACCATGTAACATGTTTGTCACTGAAATGTTATTTTCTCGTCAAATATAATCTGCTTGCCGAAATCAGATACATGATTTCCGAGAAAATAACATGGTTGCGAAAACCATGTTACATGGTCACTACCCAAAAATAACATTTTGCTCTTAAAACATGTTTGAGGTGATCATATTCCTTCTCTGGGTGTGTCTTCGCACAAAATCGTTCATTCGTAAGAAGTGATAAAAAAAATACAAAAAGCTCTTGCTTATAGAAGTGCAACTTCGTAAGCGAAAGAGGAAGCACCCGCTTACTCTAGCGTAACGCTAATTTCAGCTTTTCAATAATTTTTTTTAAATGTGTCGCCCGCTATAAAGGAAAAACTTACTTAAACCTTTAGAAGAAGTAGCGCTGAATTCTGCACTTACAACTTTGCGCAGAATAGTAGTTCCAACAGTATGAACACTATAATGTGAGTGCTACCAATTTTATAATTATTTTGGAGAGCACGAAACCGTAACTTGCCACATAGTTCGTAAGAAGTCGTGATAAAATACACCAACAACTCTTCTTCACAGAAGTGCAACCTGGTAAGGGAGAGATGAAGCACCCGCTTACCCCAGTGCAACTCAGCTGCGCTAATTTCAGCACCACCATTATTTACATATTTTAAGTACGTTAAGTACGTTTACAAATTGTAAGTACGTTTACATATTTAAGTCGTCTAATATATGTAGAATGAAGCGTAGTGTTCCGCACGGAAAATGTTGTGAGGAAAAGTAAATCCTACAGTATGGACACTAAAATTTTACAAATATTTTTGGCTGGGTTGTTTGCCAAAAAATAAGTTAAATTTTGCGCTACGGTGTAGGTGTAGGTTTAAATTTCCAGCTGACCTCTTTGGCAAGTAAGTCCGTACATTTTGTTTGTTCATAAACGGCTCAATTTGGAATGGCTTATCATCGGAGAAAACTAAATACAATTTTTTCCAAAGCGGTACAGATTGAAATATATAGAGGCATATATAGCTTTACTTGTTTTGAATTGGAAGGCCTTCCGATGGTTATGAAAATTATAGTCGGCCCCGTCCGACTTTACATTTTTACTTGTTTTTGCTTAAATATTTTCAAAGTCATCATTTTCTTATGTTTGCATTTTGATGAATATCGAAAACGGTTTGAATTAATTGCAGCTTACAAAAAATGAAATTTAACATCAAATTATTTTAAGTCGACAACTTAATGAGACCTTATGGTGGAATACACTAAGATCGTATCCGTTGAATAACTCAGTTTTTATTGATATGCTAATTCAGTTACAATGTGACCAGTCAAATTCCCCCCAAGAAGATATTTTGAATACGGCTTTTATAAAAGAATCCCATAAGAAATTTTGTGTGCCAAAGTTGTCCTATGAAAACCAAAGAGTAAAAGAAAGCAGCTATCAAATTTACATTTCTATGGGTATTTAAATGGTTTTCCAAATGAAAATCTCTGCATTCCGGTTAACGACGACGACAAATTTAGTCTTAGAAGTCAAACACACAAAACTTAAAATATTTGGAAAACAAAACCTGACCAAAACATCCCACTCCACCCAAATATATCGTTCGTAGCATAGTGATGATCTATGGAAAGTCTTTGTTTTTGGCCTTTCGTATAACTGTGAAGCAATTTGAAGACCAAAAAAAAAACATGAGTGTTTGTTTTTTCTAAGTAAAAATATTGTTTTATTGTTATCGACTTGTTACCAGTTTTAATCGGGTTATTATCTTGAATTGTTCAAGATATTGAATATTTGCTTCTGCAGAATAGCTATAAATTATGATTAAATTATTTAAAACTATATGGATTACGTTGGTAGCGACATGATGATAGCTTCAATTTGTCATACCTCATAATTTATATTTAAATAAAAATCAATATTAGGGACATAGAAAAAAGTAAACTGTTTAATAAAGAGAAATATATACGGCCGTAAGTTCGGCCAGGCCGAATCTTATGTACCCTCCACCATGGATTGCGTAGAAATTCTACTAAAGACTGTCATCTACTATCGAATTACTTGGGTTGTGGTAATACTTACCGATAACAAGGTATCTTAAAACTTCTTAACATCGTCTTCGAAATTGGATGTTAGTCCATACGGAGTATACATTAGGCAAAACAAGTATATACAGCAGTAAGTTCGGCCGGGCCGAATCTTATATACCCAACACCATGAATCAAATATTAGGGTTTCCTTTAAAATTTCAGGGGGGTTTGAGGACAGATTAAGCAGAGCAGTTCAACCAGTACACTTCCCGAAGATAAATTTAAAGATTTTACCTATGAAGACTATATCAGATTCTGGATTTATAAGAACCATTTTTGTTTGAGTTTTAGAGGAATCATTAATATCTCTTGTAAGCAGGGATGTGGAGCCGGAGTCGTAGTCTTTGAGTCGGAGTCTGAAGATTTTGCTGGAGTCGGAGTCGTAAAAATTTTGCTCGACTCCGACTCCTAAAACCAAACCAAATTTTTTAAAACACTTCACATTTTTGTAACTAAGCAAGTTTTTACGCAAATTAGTTTCCATTGCGTTATTCATTCGATCAATGCACTATGGGCGGAAATCGCAAAACAGCGGCAAAAAGTCAAATTTTCAAAATGAACAAGTATATACGGTCGTAAGTTCGGCCAGGCCGAAGCTTATGTACCCTCCACCATGGATTGCGTAGAAACTTCTACTGAAGACTGTCATCCAAAATCGAATTACTTGGGTTGTGGTAACTTTTGCCGATGACAAGGTATCATAAAACTTCCTAATACCGTAATATATACCGCGTAGTCCATACGTGGTATATACTAAACTTAAAATGGCCGATTAAATACGTATATAATTAAGTTTGACAAAATTTTCTATAGAAATAAAATTTTGACAAAATAAAATTTTGACAACATTCTCCATAGAATTAAAATTTTGACAACATTTTCTATAGAAATACGATTTTAACAAAATTTTCTATAGAAATAAAATTTGACAAAATTTTCTATAGGAATAAAATATCGACAAAATTTTCTATAGAAATAAAATTTTGACAAAATTTTTTATAGAAATAAAATTTTGCTAGATTATTTTTGCTCGAGTGGCAATCATGATTATGAACCGATATGGACCAATTTTTGTGTGATTGGGGATCGGCTATATATAACTATAGACCGATATGGATCAATTTTGGCATGGTTATTAGCGGCCATATATTAACACCACGTTGCAAATTTCAACCGGATCGGATGAATTTTGCTCGTCCAAGTGGCTCCGGAGTTCAAATCTGGGGATCGGTTTATATAGGGGCTACATATAGTTATGGACTGATATGGACCAATTTTTGAATGGTTCTTAGAGACTATATATTAATACCATGTACCAAATTTCAGCCGGATCGGATGAAATTTGCTTCTCTTAGAGGATCCGCAAACCAAATCTGGGAATCGGTTTATATAGGGGCTATATATAATTATGGACCGATATGGACCAATTTTTGCATGGTTGTTAGAGACCATATACTAATACCATGTACCAAATTTCAACCGGATCGGATGAATTTTGCTCCTCTACGAGGCTCCGGAGTTCAAATCTGGGGATCGGTTTATATTGGAGCTATATATAATTATGAACCGATATGGACCAATTTTTGCATGGTTGTTAGAGACCATATACTAATACCATGTACCAAATTTCAGCCGTATCGGATGAAATATGCTTCTCTTTGAGGCTCCGCAAGCCAAATCTGGGGATCGGTTTATATGGGGGCTATATATAATTATGGACCGATGTGGACCAATTTTTGCATGGTTATTAGATACTATATACTAACACCATGTACCAAATTTCAGCCGGGTCGGATGAAATTTGCTTATCTTAGAGCAATCGCAAGCCAAATTTGGGGGTCCGTTTATATAAGGGCTATACGTAAAAGTGGACCGATATGGACCAATTTTTGCATGATTGGTAGAGACCATATACTAACACCATGTACCAAATTTCAGCCGGATCGGATGAAATTTGCTTCTCTTAGAGCAATCGCAAGCCAAATTTGGGGTCCGTTTATATGGGGGCTATACGTAAAAGTGGACCGATATGGACCAATTTTTGCATGGTTGTTAAAGACCATATACTAACATCATGCACCAAATTTCAGCCGGATCGGATAAAATTTGCTTCTCTTAGAGCAATCGCAAGCCAAATTTGGGGGTCCGTTTATATGGGGGCTATACCGATGGACCGATATGGCCCATGTGCAATACCATCCGACCTACATCAATAACAACTACTTGTGCCAAGTTTCAAGTCGATAGCTTGTTTCGTTCGGAAGTTAGCGTGATTTCAACAGACGGACGGACGGACGGACGGACGGACATGCTCAGATCGACTCCGAATTTCACCACGACCCAGAATATATATACTTTATGGGGTCTTAGAGCACTATTTCGATGTGTTACAAACGGAATGACAAAGTTAATATACCCCCATCCTATGGTGGAGGGTATAAAAATTATTGGATGTTCCAATTGAAATTACTATAGAACATCTTGAAAAGTAAAAATCGAAAGTTAATTTAAAACTTGGCAACCCTGTTCAGGAGAAAAAGTTGCCAATGTTTACCAAAATTTATGCAAGTTGCGTGTAATTTTTTTCGCAATAAAAGTGAATAAAGAAAACTTTTAAATGTAGATTCTAAGAGAAGGTTTAGTAGTTCAAAATTTTGTAAACACTTTAAAAAATATTTTTGTTTTTGAACTTGAATTTGTTGGATTCAACAGTGTTGTTTATATGTGAAAATTTTAGGACATACGTATATTTGCGAAGAATAGAACTAGAAATGTTAACGATTGTTAATGAAAATTGTTGCTTAAAATTGTGCGTGTGTATCGCCCTATTTCGACAAATGAGACCATACTGCGCTTATTTACTACCCGATTGTCTCCAAATTTAACACAAAGTAATATTTTATAGTACCCTTAAAGTGTGCAAAATTTCATCAAAATCGGTTCAGATTTTGATATAGCTCCCATATATATCTTTCGCCCGATTTTCCGTCATATGACCACAGAGGTCAAAGTTGTTATCCGATTTACGTGAAATTTTGCACAGGGAGTAGATTGAACATAGTAACTACGCATGTGAAATTTGATTGCAATCGGTTCAGATTTCGATATAGATTCCATATATATGTTTTTCCTATTTAGGCAAAACTGCCCGAAATACCTACATTTTCCTTATCAAATCGCCACTGCTAAGTCGAAAACTTATCAAAATGACTCAAATTTTCATATTACTCTATTACACATGTATCGACCGATAAATCATAAATACACTTTTGCGAAGTTGCCTCAAAATTGCTTCTGATTTAAATGTTTCCCATATTTTTTTTTTACTAAAATTGTGTTCCACCCTAGTGCATTAGCCAATTTAAATTTTGAGTCTATAGATTTTGTAAAAGTCTATCAAATTCTGTCCAAATCGAGTGATATTGAAATGTATGTATTTGGGACAAACCTTTATATATAGCCCCCAACACATTTGAGGGATGTGATATGGTATCGAAAATTTATATCTACAAATTGGTGCAGGCTATAATATAGTCGGCCTCGCCCGACTTTAGACTTTCCTTACTTGTTTTTTTATTAGAAAATGTGGTCAAAATGTTATTTCTATAGAAAATTTTGCCAAAACTTTATAGTAATAGATTTTTTATTAGAAAATTTGGTCAAAATTTTATTTCTATAGAAAATTTAGTCAAAATTTTGTTTCTGTAGAATATTTTGCAGAATTTTATTTATTACAGAAAAATTTTTCTAAAATTGTATTTTTATTGATAATTTTTTCAAAATTTTAATTCTATTAGAAAAAACTGTCAAATTTTATTTCTATAGCAAACTTTCTCAAAATTTTTTTTCTTACTGATGCTCACTGCTATAAAAAATGTATTCAAAATTTTATTACTATAGAAATATTTTTTTCTATATAAAATTTAGTCAAAATTTTATTTCTATAGAAAATTTAGTCAAAATTTTGTTTCTGTAGAATATTTTGCAGAATTTTATTTATTACACAAAAATTTTTCTAAAATTGTATTTTTATTGATAATTTTTTCAAAATTTTAATTCTATAAGAAAAAATTGTCAATAAATATTTCCCAAATATTGCCCGAGATTTTGTAGAAGTCTGATTTGAGATTTTATCAAAATGTAGATCTAAATACAAAGTTGTGCAGAGTATATTATAATCGGCACGTCCGACTTTAGACTTTTCTTGCATTTTTATTTTTTGTTAAAATTGTGTTACGTCCCATAACGTTAGATTTAAATTTTAAGTACATAGATTTTGTAGAAGTATGTACAATTTTGTCTAAATCGATTCAGATTCAAATTCATGCATATGGGAATATAAACCTTTATATAGCTCGCAACAAATTTAAAGGATTTGAGATAGTATAAATAATTTTGGTCCACAAATACATATACTGTTGGTATCTTCTCATATTATGATGGGTATTTATATCATTATTTTATTTATCAAACATTGCCCTTAATTTGAAATATAGAGTTCAATTGGCACCTAATGTGAAATTAAGACCTTTTTTTTGCACACATAAATAAATACGATACTTTATATCGACCCACTTACGGTACCCGCACAATAGAACTATAAATTAGTGGTATTAAAATGAAATTTAGTTATATTACCCGGAGTCGACTCCGGAGTCAGAGTCGAGCTGATGAAAAATTTTGGAGTCGGAGTCGAGCAAAATTGGCTCGATTCCACAGCCCTGCTTGTAAGTGTGCAAGAAAATTGTAAAATAACGTCTTGATTTGAAATCTTAAATCTGTAAATTTTCACCCGAGGAGTAAAATCTGGAAATTTTATATTGAGTTTCAAGCAATTTTTATGATCAGTGCGCCTTCTATACCCTCAAGAAGTGAAATTGGTCTATATGAAGGCCTTACCAAATAGACCGATAAAAACTTAATCCGATACACGTTTTTCTGACCCTAAAATACCAGAATATTTACAATTTCAGGGAAATCGGATAAAAACTACGGTTTCTAGAAACCCAAAGAGTTAAATCGGGAGATCGTTCTTATGGGCGATATATTGAAATATGGACCGATACTCGGCACACCTCTTCATGACCCGAAAATACCTCTAGATTTCCAATTTCAGGCAATTGAATAAAAACTGCGGATTCTAGAAGCCCAAGAAGTAAAATCGGGAAATTGTTCTATATGGGGGCTATCCCAAAACGTGAATCGATACTCACCATTTTTGGCACACGTCTTTATGGTTTTAAAATACCTCTAGATTTTTAATTTCAGGTAAATTGAATAAAAACTGCGGATTCTAGAAGCCCAATAAGTAAAATCGATAGATCGGTCTATATGGGGGCTATACCAGAACATGGGCCGATACGCACAATTTTTGGCACACCTCTTTATGGTCCGAAAATACCTCTAGATTTCCAATTTCAGGCAAATTGGATAAAAACTACAATTTCTATAAGACCCCCAAGACCCCAAATCGGGAGGTCGGTTTATAAGGGGACTGACTATATCAAAACCTGGACCGATATAGTCCATATTCGAACTTGACCTGCCTGCAGACAAAAGACGAGTTTGTTCAAAATTTCAGCACGATTTCAGCACGATTTCAGCACGATTCGCCTTAGAATTTCTCCCCGATCAATAATATATATAATCGGAAATCGATATTTCGATGTGTTACAAACGGAATGACAAATTTATTATACCCCCGTCACCATTCTATGGTGGTGGGTATAAAAAGGCAGATTATATAATTGAGTTCTTGACCGGTATGAATTTTTATGAAACGGGGTTAGTTTATATGAGGGCTATATATAACTATGGACCGGTACGGACCACTTTTGGCATGGTTGTTAACGACCATAGACTAACACAACGTACAAATTTCAGCCGAATAGGAAGAAATTTGCTCCTCCAAGAAATCTGTTCTTCCAAGAGGCTCCCGAGGTCAAATATAGGGATCGGTTTATATGAGGGCTATATATAATTATAGAACGATATGGATCAATTTTTGCATGGTTGTTAGAGACGATATACTAATAAAGCGTACAATATTTTAACAGAATCGGACGAAATTTGTTCCACCAAGAGGTTCTGGAGGTCAAATCTGGGGATCGGCTCATATGGGGGCTATATATAATTATGGACCAATATGGAAAAATTTTTGCATGCTCCTCCAAGGGGTCAAGTTTTTCATGGGTGTTAGAGGTCATAAACTTACACCACGTACCAAATTTCAACCAGATCTGATCTGAAATTTGCTCTTCTTGGAGCCCCCGCAAGCCAAATCTGAGGGTCGGTTTATATGAGGTCTATACGTAAACTTGGTCCGATATGGCCCATTTGCAATACCATCCGACCTACATCAATAACAACTACTTGTGCCAAGTTTAAAGTCGATAGCTTGTTTCGTTCGTGATTTCCACAGACGGACGGAAATAGCTAGATCGACTCAGAATTTCACCACGATCCAGAATATATATACTTTATGAGGTCTTAGATCAATATTTCGACCGAAAGTGAGGTTATTGAAGAGTTTCAGCATGACATCTTCATTGTTGAACGCTTTAGCTTTATTATAACAGGTCAGACCGGCGGACATCGTAAGATCATTTTATTGTTTCACTCTTATATGTGTGCAAACGGAACGGTAAACTTATTTATCTCCAATCACCATCCTAGGGTGGTGGGTATGAAAAGGAAATATTAAGAAGTGAAATCGGTCTATATGAAGGCCTTACCAAATAGACCGATAAAAACTTAATCCGATACACGTTTTTCTGACCCTAAAATTCCAGAATATTTAAAATTTCAGGGAAATCGGATAAAAACTACGGTTTCTAGAAACCCAAGGAGTTAAATCGGGAGATCGTTCTTATGGGCGATATATTGAAATATGGACCGATACTCGGCACACCTCTTCATGACCCGAAAATACCTCTAGATTTCCAATTTCAGGCAATTGAATAAAAACTGCGGATTCTAGAAGCCCAATAAGTAAAATCGATAGATCGGTCTATATGGGTGCTATCCCAAAACGTGAATTGATACTCACCATTTGTGGCACACGTCTTTATGGTTTTAAAATACCTCTAGATTTTTAATTTCAGGTAAATTGAATAAAAACTGCGGATTCTAGAAGCCCAATAAGTAAAATCGATAGATCGGTCTATATGGGGGCTATACCAGAACATGGGCCGATACGCACAATTTTTGGCACACCTCTTTATGGTCCGAAAATTCCTCTAGATTTCCAATTTCAGGCAAATTGGATAAAAACTACAATTTCTATAAGACCCCCAAGACCCCAAATCGGGAGGTAGGTTTATAAGGGGACTGACTATATCAAAACCTGGACCGATATAGTCCATATTCAAACTTGACCTGCCTGCAGACAAAACACGAGTTTGTGCAAAATTTCAGCACGATTTCAGCACGATTTCAGCACGATTCGCCTTAGAATTTCTCCCCGATCAATAATATATATAATCGGAAATCGATATTTCGATGTGTTACAAACGGAATGACAAATTTATTATACCCCCGTCACCATTCTATGGTGGTGGGTATAAAAAGGCAGATTATATAATTGAGTTCTTGACCGGTATGAATTTTTATGAAACGGGGTTAGTTTATATGAGGGCTATATATAACTATGGACCGGTACGGACCACTTTTGGCATGGTTGTTAACGACCATAGACTAACACAACGTACAAATTTCAGCCGAATAGGAAGAAATTTGCTCCTCCAAGAAATCTGTTCTTCCAAGAGGCTCCCGAGGTCAAATATAGGGATCGGTTTATATGAGGGCTATATATAATTATAGAACGATATGGATCAATTTTTGCATGGTTGTTAGAGACGATATACTAATAAAGCGTACAATATTTTAACAGAATCGGACGAAATTTGTTCCACCAAGAGGTTCTGGAGGTCAAATCTGGGGATCGGCTCATATGGGGGCTATATATAATTATGGACCAATATGGAAAAATTTTTGCATGCTCCTCCAAGGGGTCAAGTTTTTCATGGGTGTTAGAGGTCATAAACTTACACCACGTACCAAATTTCAACCAGATCTGATCTGAAATTTGCTCTTCTTGGAGCCCCCGCAAGCCAAATCTGAGGGTCGGTTTATATGAGGTCTATACGTAAACTTGGTCCGATATGGCCCATTTGCAATACCATCCGACCTACATCAATAACAACTACTTGTGCCAAGTTTAAAGTCGATAGCTTGTTTCGTTCGTGATTTCCACAGACGGACGGAAATAGCTAGATCGACTCAGAATTTCACCACGATCCAGAATATATATACTTTATGAGGTCTTAGATCAATATTTCGACCGAAAGTGAGGTTATTGAAGAGTTTCAGCATGACATCTTCATTGTTGAACGCTTTAGCTTTATTATAACAGGTCAGACCGGCGGACATCGTAAGATCATTTTATTGTTTCACTCTTATATGTGTGCAAACGGAACGGTAAACTTATTTATCTCCAATCACCATCCTAGGGTGGTGGGTATGAAAAGGAAATATTAAAAAACCTATATTTGATTCTTTAATATTCGGGATATTTTCCTCAGAGAAAAAAAAAAATGATGTTCAAAAATTTATTACTCACCATCGCCCCTGTCTATTTTTCTACAAAAAAAAATGGTTGATAATGTTAAAATAATTTAAAATACTTTATTAAAATATCTTCCTACATGGAAAACATTGCATTTAGTATACATACAATCGGTCCGAACCGTAGCGATCTGAAGCCAGCTACTGTGGCACATGCTGCATGTAATACCATTTAAATGGAATACAAACAAATTTACACGGACCCATTCGCCAACACACAGACAGACACCACAACACCAACACATACCCACACACAGAATGAATTATAAAATATGATATTAACATAAAAGAATGAAGTGGAGCATAGCTGAAGAAGGAATTGGAACATTGCATCGCTCGCTGCATAAGGAATTGGAAAACAATCGATTTATGAAAACCTCCTGACAGGACAGACAGACAGACAGACAGACAGGAGAAACAAAGGTACCCAAAGTAACCGGTCATGCTGGATGGACGACAAAGCCATGGTATTGTAATACACCCAAACACATGCCAATTGGCAACCACACTCAATGCTTCCTATTGCATCTTACCAGAGGCTTCTTTCGTTGTTGTCGATTTTTTTTTGCTTTGCAAAAAATGGATAAAAAACGATTTTACATACGTATGGAAGTGTAGTTTTCTTCATGGTAATGTAGCATAAAACTGGGCGGGAATGAAAGGCAGCATAGAACAGAGAAAGATGTGGCAACAAAAGCTGTAAGAATCTCAAACAATGCCATCGGAACAGTACCTACCAATCACTTATATTTCGCCTTCCTACATAAAATCAATATTGGTTTGCATCCTCTGCCAGAACGGATGGTAGGCTGGATGGGGCAAAGCATTGGAGAAGGTTGTGGTGGTCTGGTATTTGATGGTTACTTTTACTTACTTTACATTGAACAAGAAATAACAATAAACTCAGAGCTACTTTCAGATTGAACAGTGGTGCAGAATTATTTTAGAAAATAGAAAACCACTTAATTAAATTTTTTGTAAAGCATAATAACTTTGAATGGATATTTTATTAAAAAACAAGTATAAACGGCCGTAAGTTCGGCCAGGCCGAATCTTATGTACCCTCCACCATGGATTGCGTAGAAACTTCTACTAAAGACGGTCATCCACAATTGAATTACTTGGGTTGCGGCCGACGGCAAGGCATCTTAAAATTTCTCAACATCATCTTCTAAATTGTAAGTTAGTCCATGCGGGATATATATGCTAGACAAAAGAAAGGTCGATTAAATACGTATATATTAAGTTCTTGACCGGTATATATAGGGAAGATATAATTACGAACCGATATGAAATTTTGTGCGGTAATTATAGAGCCAGAATTGAAATATGGAGGTCGCTTTATATGGGGGCTATATACAATTATGACCACGAGTCTACCAAAAATGGCAAATTTTTTACTGTTCGGTAGATTGGTAGAATTCTTCATAATTTGGAAGATTTTGCAAAATATTCCTCCCCAACTATGAATTGCTTCATAAATTTTTTATAGAAATAAAATTTTTACAAAATTTTGTACAGAAATAAAATTATGACAAAATTATCTATAGAAATAACATTTTGACAAAAATTTTCTATAGAAATAAATTTTTGACAAAATTTTCTATAGAAATAATATTTTGACAAAATTTCCTAAAGAAATAAAATTTTGACATAATTTTCTATAGAAATAAAATTTTGACAACATTTTATATAGAAATAAATTTTTGACAAAATTTTGCATAGAAATAATATTTTGACAAAATTTCCTAAAGAAATAAAATTTTGATAAAATTTTGATAACATTTTCTATGGCAATAAAATTTTGGTAGATTATTTTTGACTTGAGTGGCAATCGTGATTTTGATGTGATTGAGGATCGGTTTATCTGGGGCCTGTATATAGGTTAGGTTAAAGTGGCAGCCCGATTAAGTTTCAGGCTCACTGAATAGTCTAAGTGATCCCCAATCACAGAAAAATCACGATTGCCACTCGAGCCAAAAATAATTTACCAACATTTTATTGCCATTGCATGGTTGTTATCGGCCATATACTAGCGCAATGTACCATATTTCAACCAGATCGGATGAGTTTTGCTCCTTCAAGAGACTCAGGAGGTCAACTCTGGGGATCGGTTTATATGGGGGCTATATATATGTATGAACCGATATGGACCAATTTTTGCATGGTTGTTAGAGATCATATACTAATACCACGTAGAGGCTCCGGAGGTCAAATCTGGGCATCGGTTTATATGGGGGCTATATATATATATATAATTATAAACCGTTATCGACCAATTCCGTTATGGTTGTTAGAGACCATATACTAACACCTCGTACCAAATTTCAACCGAATTGGATAAATTTTCCTCCTCAAAGAGGCTCCCGAGGTCAAATCTGGGGATCGGTTTATATGGGGGCTATATATAATTATAGAACGATATGGACCAATTTTTTCATGGTTATTAGAGACTATATACCAACACCATGTACCAAATTTCAACCGGATCGGATGAAATTTTCTTTTTGTGGTCTGTAAGCTAAATCTGGGGATCGGTTTATATGGGGGCTATATATAATTATAGACCGATGTCGACCATTTTTTTATACCCTGCTCCACACTGTGGAACAGGCCGAAGTTAGTTATAAGTTAGTGCATATGTTTGCAACACCCAGAAGGAGACGAGATAGACACATGGTGTCTTTGGCAAATATGCTCAGGGTGGGCTCCTGAGCCGATATAGCGATGCCCGTCTGTCCGTGAACACATTTTTGTAATCAAAGTCTAGGTCGCAGTTTTAGTCCAATCGACTTCAAATTTGGCACAAGTATGTGTTTTGGCTCAGAATAGATCCCTATTGATTTTGGAAGAAATCGGTTCAGATTTAGATATAGCTCCCATATATATCTTTCGCTCGATATGGACTAATACGGTCCCAGAAGCCAGAGTTTTACCCCAATTCGGTTGAAACTTTGCACTAGGAGTACAATTAGTAGTGTAGTCAAGTGTGCCAAATTTGGTTGAAATCGGTTCAGATTTAGATATAGCTCCCATATATAGCTTTCGCCCGATTTACACTCATATGACCACAGAGGCCAATTTTTTGCTTCGATTTAGTTGAAATTTTGCACAGGGAGTAGAATTAGTATTGTAGCTATGCGTGCCAAATATGGTTGAAATCGGTTCAGATTTAGATATATAGCTTTCGCCCGATTTACACTCATATGACCACAGAGACTAATTTTTAACTCCGATTTAGTTGAAATTTTGCACAAGGAGTAGAATTAGCATTGTAGCTATGCGTGCCAAATTTGGTTGACGTCGGTTCAGATTTAGATTTAGCTCCCATATATATGTTTTTCTGATTTCGACCAACATTTTCCTTGTAAAATCGCCACTGCTTAGTCGAAAAGTTGTAAAAATTACTCTAATTTTCCTAAACTTCTAATACATATATATCGAGCGATAAATCATAAATAAACTTTTGAAAAGTTTCCTTAAAATTGCTTCAGATTTAAATGTTTCCCATATTTTTTTACTAGTGCATCAGACGACTTAACTTTTGAGTCTATAGATTTTGTAGAAGTCTATCAAATTCTGTCCAAATCGAGTGATATTTAAATGTATGTATTTGGGACAAACCTTTATATATAGCCCCCAACACATTTGACGGATATGATATGGTATCGAAAATTTAGATCTACAAAGTGGTGCAGGGTATAATATAGTCGGCCCCGCCCGACTTTAGACTTTCCTTACTTGTTCTTTTTTGTTAAAGACCATATACTAGCACCACGTACCAAATTTCAGCCGGAGCGGATGAAATTTGCTTCTCTTAGAGGCTCCGCAAGCCAAATCTGGAGATCGGTTTATATGGGGGCTATATATAATTATGGACCGATTTGGACCAATTTTTGCATGGTTGTGAGAGACCATATGCTTACACCACATACCAAATTTCAGCCGGATCGGATGAAATTTGCTTCTTTTAGAGGCTCCGCAAGCCAAATCTCGGGATCGGTTTTTATGGGGCCTATATATAATTATGGACCGATGTCGACCATTGTTTTCTTTTTTGTTAAAGACCATATACTAGCACCACGTACCAAATTTCAACCGGATCGTATTAAATTTGCTTCTCTTAGAGGCCCCGCAAGCCAAATCTGGGGATCGGTTTATATGGGGGCTATATATAATTATGGACCGATTTGGACCAATTTTTGTATGGTTGTGAGATACCATATACTAACACCATGTGCCAAATTTCAACCGGATCGGATGAATTTTGCTCCTCCAAGAGACTCCGCAAGCCAAATCTGAGCGTCGATTTATATGGGGGCTATACGTAAAAGTGATACGATATGACCCATTTTCAATACCATCCGACCTACATCAATACCAACTACTTGTGCCAAGTTTCATGTCGATAGCTTGTTTCGTTCGGAAGTTAGCGTGATTTCAACAGACGGACGGATGGACGGACATGCTTAGATCGACTCAGAATTTCACCACAACTCAGAATATATATACTTTATGGGGTCTAAGAGCAATATTTCGATATGTTACAAACGGAATGACAAAATTAATATACCCCCATTCTATGGTGGAGGGTATAAAAATTGCGCTGCTTCACCTAGTAAAAGTTTTGTAAACATTAACGGCTGTTTGTGTATAAACAGAGTTGCCAATTATTTTGAGTAAACCCCATTTAGTTAGTAAACTCCGTTTAAAAAATATTAAAAATTTTAAGTTGAACAACTGACTGTTTGCCGCTAAAATCGCGTTTTGTGCTTTGGTACGAATTATGGCTTTCAAATGGCCCACGCTGCACGAAAATGGCTCCGGGGTCCGGTGGAAATGAAGAGAAGAACATTCTTTTTAATCCATTCTTGGTTGACGGGTGCTGGGAATGTCTGGTGGAATGTCCATCGTCTGCGGCCGAAATGTTTGTCTGCCCATGGCTTCCATACTCTCCTTTGGACATTTTCCCGATAATATTCGTCATTTATTTTGACCACTCGGTGGATGAATACGAGCTGGGAACGACCATCGGCGTTACGGCGGCTCACACAAATGCCACCGGTGCCGCTTGAATTCTAGTGTTCAGTCAAATTTGTGAATTTCCAACTGATCTCTTTGAACTGCTCAATTTGGAATGGCTTCTCATCGAAGAAGCCAAATTCGATACTGGCTACCGTGACAACGAAGCAACTCTTTTCACTCAAATTTTTTTTTGGGCATTGGTGAGCTCTTGCACCTTTTGGTTATAGTCCAAGATAATTTTTCATTATGTTCAGCTCCCAAACAAGTTTTCTACCTTGTGACGTCGATTTCGCTCAAATCTTGTCTTCACTCTTCGGATCATTCTGGTGTTGTTACCAGTGTTACCGTTGTGCGACTTTAGTCGCATTTTTGCAACTTTTTTGGTGTCATGCGATTTTTTGTGCGACTTTTTTAAAATATACGAAATGTGCGACTTTAGTCTCACGCATGCGACTAAAGTCGCACTAAAGGGAAATGCCTAAATGTAAATTAAATGTAAACCAATTTTTATAAATGGGAATTCCAATTTCAGGCAAATTAGGTAAAAACTACTGATTCTAGAAGCCCAAGGAGTAAAATCGGGAGATCGGTCTATATGGGGGCTATATCGAAACATGGTCCGATAATCACCATTTTCGGCACATTTCTTTATTTTCCTAGAATACATCTAGATTTCCAATTTCAGGCAAATTAGGTAAAAACTACGGATTCTAGAAGCCCAAGAAGTAAAATCGGGAGATCGGTTTATATGGGGGCTGTATCAAAACATGGACCGATACACCCCGTTTTCGGCACACCTTTTTATGGTCCTAGAATACCTCTAGAATTCCAATTTCAGGCAAATCGGATAGAAAATACACTTTCTAGACGCCCAAGAATCAATATCGGGAAATCGGTCTATATGGGGGCTAAACCAAAACATGGACCGATAGGCACCATTTTCGGTACACTTTTTCATGGTCCTAAAATACCTCTAGATTTCCAATTTCAGGCGAATTGGATCAAAACTACAGTTTTTATAAGCCCAAGACCCCAAATTGGGAGGTCGATTTATATGGGGACTATATCAAAACTTGGACCGATATAGCCCATCTTCGAACTTGACCTGCCTGAGCTTGACAAAGGACGAATCTGTGCCAAATTTCAGGACGCTAGCGCCATTATTGAAGCATGTAGTGTGATTACAACAGACAGACAGACGGACATGCTTATATCGTCTTAGAATTTCTCCCTGATCAAGAATATATATACTTTATATAGTCGGAAATCGATATTTCGATGTGTTACAAACGGAATGACAAACTTATTATACCTCCGTCAACATTCTATGGTGGTGGGTATAAAAATAAGGTCCCTTGTCATTGAGCACTTGTGGTAATACAATGGACTGAACAGTCTAAGTGGGCCTAAAATAACGGACTACCACTATAGCCAACCTAACCTAACCATGACTGCTATTCCTTTGTCCAATGTTTTTTAAAATCTACATCCCTATGCCAAAAATGAAATAAAGCCTGGACCCAATTTCATCAAAATCCGTTGATGCGATCTGATTCTAGGGAACAACAAATATATGGACGGACGGACGGACTCCATATGCTAAATTGGCAAATTTAAGGGGGTCTAAAACCAATATTTCTGGTAGGCACATTTTCTTGCAAAGTCAAAAAAATTATACCCCGACCACTATATGATTTAGGATATAACAATTCACATGAAACCACTGTCCATAAGGCACACGTGAAACGTTTCAATATGTGATGCAAGTACTACTAAGCATTGTTTAAGAGACCGAGCAGTAAAGACAGCCAGTGTCTGGCTGTAGGCAGCTGATTGCGTAGATGGTATCCATCCGGACAAACATGAAATATGACAGTAAAGAGAGCACAAACATAAAAGGAACTCCATTATGAAAGCGACAACAATCCAGGCAGGCACCACTGAACACTCCAAACAAGCCCCACCGGCCAGCCTTGCAACTAACATCCACAAACATGGTCAACAAAAGCAATGGAATACATGGAACAAAAGGATGACACTATTCTATCCGAAGATCGGGTTCTCTGGTCTCTGTTGTCTAAGATGAATATATGGCGAAGGCTCATCATCATTGTCAGGGCATCTGTAGGTAGGTAAGTTTGCGATTAAATGTGCATGTGGAATATGTGTGAATGTCCCCAAAAAGGGTCCCAACTTGTGATGCTCCAAATGCGTTACAATGCGATGTGGTACTGCAGTGCCCAACTGTGGTAATATGATGTTTATGGAGATCGACGACAATGGCGACAATAGCAACGAATACTTGCATGATTGCGCAAAGGGTATCCCAGAGATAAGATGATGCGCAGCAGCCGTTTTTTACACAACTTCTCTCTGAACTGAGCGGCATTGTCAACGAGACAAAGCGCAGAGATATATGATGGTATTGTCAGGCAAATGTCAGGGTATGAGATTATACGAGTTAAACCTTGGAAAGAGTACGCAGAGAAGACACAGGATCATTTCACGATCATTTTCGAAACAATATTGTCGCCAGGCCAACGATTTCATGTCCATAAAATACGAATGCGAAGTTTGTTTTGCATAGAGTACGCATTTCTCTACTACAAAATTTTTTTCCTTCCCGAAAATTGATAAAATTTTCAATAAAGTCGTTTTGTCTTTATAGTTAAGTGATAGTTAAGAGATTAAGTGATTCGACTTGAAACTAGGTGTCTTTTTTGATTTATTATACTGCGTCGAGTTCGGAAATATCCCCACAAAAATCCTCAAATTTGTGGAAATGACCCAACCAAACCCTCAAGTCCCCAACTCAAAAATTTCTTCTCCATCTATGAAAAAATATCCCCAAACCTGCCACCAAATCCCCATGTCCCAAACTCACAATTTTCATCCCCACCCATGAAAAAATATCTCGATTATGTGGCAACATTAAATTGAAGTTTGTATGAAATTTGGTACAGTGGAATGCTCAGTCATCTTGATGAGAGATTTGCGGCAGTTTATGGCCTTTTTCGAGTTAAGGAAAGCATAGTCCTAATATTTTCTTTGCAGGTTGACTGTCTGAGCATATACAACCAGTGCACAATTTTCAGCTTTAGTTCCTACTATTTCCCTATTCTTCCTTCGCCCATTTCTCGGTCATCCAGAGTCATTGGAAATTTCCCCTGACTTTAGGTGTTGCTTGCCCTCTATTAGGTAAAATTCGAAGAGACGTAAAATAAAACTTTGACAAAATTTTCTATAGAAATAAAATTTTGATCAAATTTTCTAAAGAAATAAAATATTTTCTATTGATGTAAAATTTTGACAAAACTTTCTACAGAAATAACATTGTGACAAAATTTTCTATTTTCTGTAGAAATACAATTTTGAAATTTTTGTTTTAAGAAATAACATATAAATTGTTAATAAACTAAGGTCAACTATCTAACATAACATTTATAATTTTATTGTAAATGTAATTAATAAATAAATAAAACATTTTGCAAAACTAGATTTTTTTGTTTGGTAGTTTTCTTGGTAAAATTTTCGTCAAAAAACACTTAAAAAAAAAAATTTATAAAATAAAATTTTGACAAAATTTTCTATTGAAATAAAATTCTGACAAAATTTTCTATCGAAATAAAATTTTGACAAAATTTTCTATGGAAGTAAAATTTTGGCACAATTTTCGATAGAAATAAAATTTTGACAAACATTTTTATAGAAATAAAATTTTGAAGAATTTTCTAAAAAAGTAAAATTTTGATAAATTTTTCTATAGAAATAAAATTTTGACAAAATTTTCTAAAGAAACAAATTTTTGACAAAATTGTCTATAGGAATAAAGTTTTGACCAAATTTTCTATAGAAATAAAGATTTGGCAAAATTTTCTATAGAAATGAAATTTTGACAAAATTTTCTATAGAAATGAAATGTTGACAAAATTTTCTATAGAAATAAAATTTTTCCAAAATTTTCTATAGAAATAAAGATTTGACAAAATTTTCTATGGAAAATTTCGAAGAATTTTCTGAAAAAGTAAATTTTTGATAAATTTTTCTACATAAATAAAATTTTGACACCATTTTCGATAGAAACAATATTTTGACAAGATTTTCTATAGAAATAAAATTTTGAAAAAATTTCTATAGAAATAAAATTTTGATAAAATTTTCCATAGAAATAAAATTTTGAAGAATTTTCTATAAAAGTAAAATTTTGATAAATTTTTCTATAGAAATAAAATTTTGCCAAAATTTTCTAAAGAAACAAAATTTTCTAAAGAAACAAAATTTTGACAAAATTTTCTATAGGAATAAATTTTTGGCCAAATTTTCTATAGAAATAAAGATTTGACAAAATTTTCTATGGAAAATTTTGAAGAATTTTCTAACAATATTTTGACAAGATTTTCTATAGAAATACAATTTTGACAAAATTTTCTATAGAAATAAAATTTTGATAAATTTTTCTATAGAAATAAAATTTTCATTTGTTTTGTTTTGTTATTGTTGGTTTTGTTCTTTAAGCATTGTTGTTGTTTTTTATTGCAGCTTAAAACCATACATTGACTAAACTACAAGTGTAGCTTAACCAACAGAGGAAAAGAATGCTTGTCAAATTTATTTGGGCAAAGCCCTATAGACTGCAAGATGGCTGGATGGACGCACGTTTCGGAATTACCACATTCCTCATCAGCATCCTCTACTTGCATAATAAAATTTTGACAAAATTTTGTAAAGAAACACAATTTTGACAAAATTTTCTATAGGAATAAAACTTTTTCCAAATTTCCTATAGAAATAAAGATTTGACAAAATTTTCAATGGAAATAAAATTTTGAAGAATTTTCTAAAAAGGCAAATTTTTGATAAATTTTTTTATAGAAACAAAATTTTGACAAAATTTTTTATAGAAATAAAATTTTGACAAAATTTTCTATAGAAATAAAATTTTGACAAAATTTTCTATAGAAATAAAATTTTGACAAAAACTTGTCAAAATATTTGTTTTGTATGATAATTCCGAAACGTGGGTCCATCCAACCATCTTGCAGTCTATAGGGCTTTGCCCAAATAAATTTGACAAACATTCTTTTCCTCTGTTAAGCTACACTTGTAGTTTAGTCAATGCATGGTTTTAGGCTGAAATCAAGAAAACGACAACAATGATTAAAGAACAAAACCAACAATAACAAAACAAAACGAATGAAAGAAATAAAATTGTGACAAAATTTTCTATAGAAATAAAATGTTGACAAAATTTTCTATAGAAATAAAATTTTTACAAAGTTTTCTATAGAAATGAAATTTTGACAAAATTTTCTACAGAAATAAAATTTTGACAAAATTTTCTATAGAAATGAAATTTTGACAAAATTCTCTATAGAAATAAAATTTTTACAAGATTTTTTATAGAAATAAAATTTTTACAAAATTGTCAATAGAAATAGAATTTTGACAACATTTTCTATAGAAATAAAATTTTGACAAAATTTTCTATAGACATAATATTTTGAAAAAAAAAAAAAAAAATCTAAAGAAATAAAATTTTGACAAAATTGTCTATAGAAATAAAAATTTGACAAAGTTTTCTATAGAAATGAAATTTTGACAAAATTTTCTATAGAAATAAAGTTTTGACAAAATTTTCTATAGAAATGAAATTTTGACAAAATTCTCTATAGAAATAAAATTTTGACAAAATTTTCTGTAGAAATAAAATTTGACAAAATTTTCTGTAGAAATAAAATTTGACAAAATTTTTAATAGAAATAAAATTTTGACAAAATTTTCTATAGAAATAATATTTTGAAAAAATTTTCTACAGAAATAAAATTTGACAAAATTTTCTATAGAAATAAAATTTGATAAAATTTTCTATAGAAATAAAAATTTGACAAAATTGTCTATAGAAATAAAATTTTGACAAAGTTTTCTATAGAAATGAAATTTTGACAAAATTTTCTATAGAAATAAAATTTTGACAAAATTTTCTATAGAAATGAAATTTTGACAAAATTCTCTATAGAAATAAAATTTTGACAAAATTCTCTGTAGAAATAAAATTTGACAAAATTTTTAATAGAAATAAAATTTTGACAAAATTTTCTATAGAAATAATATTTTGAAAAATTTTTCTATAGAAATGAAATTTGAAAATTCTCCATAGAAATAAAGTTTTGACAAAATTTTCTGTAGAAATAAAATTTGACAACATTTTCTGTAGAAATAAAATTTGACAAACATTTTAATAGAAATAAAATTTGACAACATTTTCTACAGAAATAAAATTTGACAAAATTTTCTATAGAAATAAAAATTTGACAAAATTTTCTATAGAAATAAAATTTTGACAAAATTTTCTATAGAAATAATATTTTGAAAAAATTTTCTATAGAAATGAAATTTTGACAAAATTTTCTATAGAATAAAATTTTGACAAAATTTTCTATAGAAATAATATTTTGAAAAAATTTGCTATAGAAATAAAATTTTGACAAAATTTTCTATAGAAACAAAATTTTCTATAGAAATGAAATTTTGACAAAATTTTCTATAGAAATAAAATTTTGACAAAATTTTCTATAGAAATAAAATTTGACAAAATTTTCTATAGAAATAAAATTTTGACAAAATTTTCTATAGAAATTAAATTTTGACAAATTGAATTGAAATTGAGTTTTGATAATTTTTTTTAAGAAATAGAATTTTGATAATTTTTTTTAAGAAATAGAATTTTGATAATTTTTTTTAAGAAATAACATTTTGCAAAACTAGAGTTTTTGGTTTGGTAGTTTTTTGGTAAATTTTTCTTCAAAATTTTTATTTATTTTTTTCTTTCTATAAATTCGTAACCATTACGTTTTCAGATCATGATTGTTGTTTTGGCAACGCAGTGTGTCATTTTATCGTTTTCAGATTGATACTGTGTGTTCTCCCGTTGACACCACATGTGGGTTGATTCATGAACAGACCGTTTGGAAACGTGCTCGCCGTTGATGATTTTTTCAATGGGTGTAGTGCCTAGATTTAAAGCTAGATACCTCCCTAAAAATGTATCCACTTTCTATAGGGCAAAATCATTATCATATTTGTTAATCTTGGGATCCTAGTAAACTTTTTGGCTGAATGATAGGGGACGCCTGTTTTATAGCCCAGTCGGTTAAGTATCATGGCAGTCCAAACTCAAATTTAAAAGGGAATTACGGTTTCCTTCTCCGCTTCTTTGACTCGGTATGAATACCAAAATCATTAGCGTAAAGAAAAAATCTTTGGAACCGAACATGATTCTAGTTTGAACATGATTAGTTTGGAAATATCTCCAGCATGAGACGGCATGAACCACCGCTGAAAAACTTTTTGGTGATCGGCCGAAACAGGGATTGAACCCAGGGCACTTTGAACGCAAGGCAGACATGCCAAACATTGCAGCACGGTGGCTTGAAACATTCACGAATGTCACCAGCTTTACTGAGAGTAGATAAAAACCGCTGAAAAAAGTTTTTGGTGTTCGGTCGAAACTGGGATTGAGCCCAATAACCTTTATAATCATGACGGGCATGGTAACCATTGTCTCCCGTTAAAGTTCCAAAGATTTTGTCTTTACTTTAAAAATGTTGGTATTGATTCCGAGCCAAAGAAGCGGAGAATACAAGTAAGGCTTCTTTTAAGACACAATTCTCTTTAAAATTTGGGTTTTGTGTACTTGCTTCTAGGAAGTACATTTTAATTTTTTGCTTTTTAAACTTTTTTCTTCATATGCTATCAAAGTCCTTTAAAAACGAGTTAACGACAATTTTATTTTCCAACTTCAGACTCGACGTCCAGTAGAAATTATGCTATGTTTCAAGTAAAAAACGTCTTTAAAATAAAGTGTTGAAAAACATGTCCTATATTTGAACGAGTTTTTGCTTTGTAGTCAAGAGGCAAAAAGACAACAAATTTAAAGAGAATTTCATTAAATTTAAAGATTTTTTCTGAATTATTTAAGTCAAGTTGACATTAGCCAAAACATTTTTTCTTTCATGTTATGATATCCATTTTTAAGTGAAATCACTTAATTATAAGGACAATACGACTTCATTGAAAAGTTTATCATCTTTTGGACAATGAAAAAAACTTTATATTAGAGAAATGCGTCTTCTATGCTAAGCAAAATTTGCATTCGTATTTTAAAGATATGAAATCTTTGACCTCACGACAATATTTTTTTCAGTGTAGTAATTGATTATATTGTAGTACCAAATAAACAATCCTTTCAGTCTTAATTTCCCTCCGGAACGAGTTTTTAGACAAACGAAAAGCCGGTATCTTTAAGACGAAATAGATCCGGAATTATGACTAGCGACGCAAAGATCGTCCCTAATATTTTTATTATACCATCCACCATAGGATGGGGGGGGGGCGGGTATATTAACTTTGTCATTCCGTTTGTAACACATCGAAATATTGATCTAAGACCCCATGAAGTATATATATTCTGGGTCGTGGTGAAATTCTGAGTCAATCTGAGCATGTCCGTCCGTCCGTCTGTTGAAATCACGCTAACTTCCGAACGAAACAAGCTATCGACTTGAAACTTGGCACAAGTAGTTGTGATTGATGTAGGTCGGATGGTATTGCAAATGGGCCATATCGGTCCACTTTTACGTGTAGCCCCCATATAAACGGGCCCCCAAATTTGGCTTCCGAGGCCTCTAAGAGAAGCAAATTTCATCCGATCCGGCTGAAATTTGGTACATGGTGTTATTATATGGTCTCTAACAACCATGCAAAAATTGGTCCACATCGGTCCATAATTATATATAGCCCCCATATAAACCGATCCCCCGATTTGGATTGCGGAGCCTCTAAGAGAAGCAAATTTCACCCGATCTGGCTGAAATTTGGTACATGATGTTAGTATATGGTCTCTAATGACCATGCAAAAATTGGTCCATATCGGTCCATAATTATATATAGCCCCCATATAAACCGATCACCAGATTTGACCTCCGGAGCCTCTTGGAAGACCAAAATTCATCTGATTCAGTTCAAATTTGGTACGTGGTGTTAATATATGGCCTCAAACACCCATGCAAAAATTGGTTGAAATCGGTCCATAATTATATATAGTCCCCATATAAACCGATCCCCAGATTTGACCTCCGATGCCTTATGGAGAAGCAAAATTCATCCGATCTGGTTGAAATTTGGTACGTGGTGGTAGTATATTTAACAACCATGCCAAAAGTGGTCCATATGGGTCCATAATCATATATAGCCCCCATATAAACCGATCCCGAGATTTGGTTTTGGAGGCTCTTGGAGGAGCAAATTTCATCCGAGTCAGTTAAAATTTGGTACATTGTGCTAGTATATGGCCGTTAACAACCATGCCTAACTAGCTCCATATCGGTCTATAGTTATATATAGCCCTCAGATAAATCGATCCCCAATCACACAAAAATTGGTCCATATCAAGTTCATAATTGTATATAGCCCCCACATAAGCGACCCCCATATTGCAATTTTGGCTCTCTACGTATCGTGCAAAAAGTCCATCTTTCGTAGAACTTTCTACGGAATCCATGGTGGAGGGTGCATAAGATTCGGCCTGGCCGAACTTACGGCCGTATATACTTGTTTTATTTGCTTTTCAACATTTTGTTTAGTGTCAAAATGTTGCTTCGCTTGTATAAAATTTCATTTCATAGAAAATATTTTTCTTCCGGTGTGTAAGAAAAATTTTGGGACAAAATTTGTTTAATTTTAGTTTTTGAGACTCATTCTAATATGAGCTCCAATATGAAATCTAAGCTTTTACCATCATACAATCCTAACCCTGACTATCCATATGCGTAAACATCCACCAGTCCAGTCTGTGGGTTCTCCATGTACCCCACGTGATAAGGCGACATAGTCTTTTTAAAAATGGAATTGTTCGAGCAAAGTGACAGAAATGAAAACATTGACAATAACCGCAGGCAGACAAACTCTAAAGATGAAACCATATAGCAAATTTCAATATACATTAAAATTCGATCAATTCCAAAAGATTACACGAATGCAAACATGAATATTTATTAGCTCATCTCCTTCTGTATATGGGCTGGTGGATTGAATAGCGATAGTTATGCGTAGCCATAGAGATAAGAGCTCAACTCTTCTAAGCAATTCCAAATGTCATAGAATTTGACAGGACAAAGCAAAATAATAAATGTTTCCATAGAGCTATAATCATTCATCACCATTACAACCGTTGATTCTTCAATTATTCCACACGGGATTTCATATTTAAGTAGACCCTGTTCCTCTTAGGACGGACCCAGGGATAACCTAAGAAGAACAAAAATCAATTAAACGGAGCGGTGAAAGAAAATAAAGATTTTTTTGACGGCCTCAAAAGATAAATGTCGTTCGTTACCAGAACAAAAGTAATTTTTCAAAATTTCGAAAGCATGCGCACAACCTTAAAATAATAATGGCTAAAAACAATTGTTAAACGATTGGCTTAAATGACCACAGGATAGGTAAACAATGTGCTAAACTTAAAACGGTATTGCATGGTCTCAAGGGGCCGCACAGAATTGAATTGAAAAGATAATTCACGTGATCAGGTCCCAATGCCAGAGATTGAATCTCTTCTGATTTGAAGATGCCTTAGCTAAAAATGCCAAGGTTTGCGTATTGGAGCAGGCGGTTAAGACGAGTTGGAGAGAGAGAGAGAGAGCAATAAAGACCTGTTGAAATGGAGGAGAAAACCCAAGATTATGTTTCAGTTTTGGACGAACAATTAAGCCCATATTTCTTACAATTCAATGCATGTTAATGAACTGTGGTTTAAACGTAAAAATAAATTAATCGAATTTAAAAATAATATAAATTAACATAAAATTAAAACAAACCCTTAAAAGAAATAAAAAAATCAATTAATGTAAATTGCAATTAATGTAATGACCCAACTACCACACACATTTTTATACCCTGCGCCACACTGTGGAACAGGGTATTATAAGTTCGTGCATATGTTTGCTACACCCAGAAGGAGACGAGATGGACACATGGTGTCTTTGGCAAAAATGCTCAGGGTGGGCTCCTGAGTCGATATAGCCATGTCCGTCTGTCCGTGAACACATTTTTGTAATTAAAGTCTAGGTCGCAGTTTTAGTCCAATCGACTTCAAATTTGGCACAAGTATATGTTTTGGTTCAGAACAGAACCTTATTGATTTTTGGAAGAAATCGGTTCAGATTTAGATATAGCTCCCAAATAACAGGTTGGCTGATAAGTTCCCGGTCTAACAAAGAAAACACACATTTTTGTCAAAATTCGTTTTTATTATTCAACATAGTTCCCTTCAAGAGCGATACAACGATTAAAGGGTGATACGGTCAAAATTTGGTGAAGGGAAAACGCGTGTAAATCGGTGAAATCGTTTTACTTAAAAAATCAAATTAAATTTCTTTTTCAAGTTCAATTAGTATAAAATTCAGGAAAAATATTCAGTTAGGCTTTCGCTTTTCCAAATCCGAATTGCCGGGCCTCACGCTTGACACCTGCCATCAGATTTTGTACAGCCACCTTGTCAACCTTCTTCGCCGCAGAAAGCCAGTTTGCCTTGAACTGCTGCTCGTCCTTAGCAGTTTTTTTGGTCTTCTTTAGGTTCCGCTTGACAATAGCCCAGTATTTCTCAATTGGGCGGAGCTCTGGCGTGTTGGGATGGTTCTTGTCCTTGGGAACCACCTGCACGTTGTTGGCGGCGTACCACTCCATGGCCTTTTTACCGTAATGGCAAGATGCCAAATCCGGCCAAAACAGTACGGAACAACCGTGTTTCTTCAGGAAAGGCAGCAGACGTTTATTCAAACACTCTTTCACGTAAATTTCTTGGTTGACAGTCCCGGAAGCTATGAAAGTGCTGCTTTTCAAGCCACAGGTACAGATGGCTTGCCAAACCAGATATTTCTTTGCGAACTTTGACAGTTTTATGTGCTTGAAAATATCTGCTACCTTTCCCCTTCCTTTTGCCGTATAAAACTCCTGTCCCGGAAGCTGCTTGTAGTCGGCTTTGACGTAGGTTTCGTCGTCCATTACCACGCAGTCAAACTTCGTCAGCATCGTCGTGTACAGCCTCCGGGATCGCGTTTTGGCCGTCGTATTTTGTTTATCATCGCCATTTGGAGTCACTACCTTCTTGTAAGTCGATAGTCCGGCTCGTTTTTTGGCTCGATGCACGGTTGTAGACGATACACCCAGCTTATTTGCGGCATCTCGGAGAGAGAGGTTAGGGTTTCGCTTGAAACTACCGGCAACTCTCGTTGTCGTCTCAGTGGCTTCCGCTTTTCGATTTCCCCCCGAAGCAGGCTTCCTGTCTGTCAACAAACGTTCCCCAAACTCTTTAATTACATTTGTAACGGTTGATTTGGCAACTTTTAGCGATTTTGCCAGCTTTGCGTGCGAGTAGCTCGGATTTTCGCGATGCGCGAGCAAAATTTTGATCCGCTGCTCTTCTTGCTTGGACGGCATTTTGACAACTGAAGAGTGAATTCCAAAATCAAAATAGGAGCAACATTCTACACACCTTCGAAATGAGGGGTTTTCAGGTTTTTTAAATGCAATATTGAAAGAAATACGTCAAGTTTATATTGACCGTATCACCCTTTATAACGACCTTCCAATTTTTCGATACCATTTTGGTAGTACTCCTTCGGTTTTGCCTCAAAATAGGCCTCAGTTTCGGCGATCACCTCTACATTGCAGCCAAATTTATTCCCTGCGAGCATCCTTTTGAGGTCTGAGAACAAGAAAAAGTCGATGGGGGCCAGATCTGGAGAATACGGTGGTCAAATGTGAGCTCGCGCGGCACCCATTTTGCACAGAGCTTCCGCATATCCAAATATTGATGAATGATATGACCAACACGTTCCTTTGATAGCTTTATGGCCTCTGCTATCTCGATCAACTTCATTTTACGGTCATTCAAAATTATTTGTGGATTTTGTTGATGTTTTTGTCGGTAACCACCTCTTTTGGGCGTCCACTGCGTTCACCGTCCTCCGTGCTCATTTTGCATACCAATCAATTATTGTTGATTTCCCTGGGGCAGAGTCCGGAAACTCATTATCAAGCCTAGTTTTTGCTTCCACCGTATTTTTCCCCTTCAGAAAACAGTATTTTATCAAAACACGAAATTCATTTTTTCCATTTTTTTCATAATAACAAAAGTTGCTTCACACAAGACGCTCTATCTCACAAACTAATTGACTTACAGACGTCAAATTTTGACACGAATCATTTGAAGGTTGGTACTATATAAAAATAATATGCATCTAATACTAGCGACGCCATCTATGTGTCAGACCGGGGACTTATCAGCAAACCTGTTAGACTTTACTTAATTGTTTTCACCTTGATTTGTTGTAATCTGTAAAAATCGATCTATGATGATGGGTAGATAAATTTCAGTCAGACAGAACTTTCGGCCATATATAATTGCTTGTGATACTGCTACTAGGTTTTATACAATTTTCACCCCGGATAGACTTCTTGGTTATTGGAAGCTTAAATGTTGGCGGCTATTCAGTGATAGGCCATTGATCCGATGCGCCATCACATTTCTATTGAACATTTGGCAACATAAAATCGCACATCATTGGATACAATCACTTATTCCACTCTTGCAGTGTCAATTCTCTTGTAATTCCTAATCTTCAGACACGCTTCTGGTTATCGTATTCAAGTCAATGCATCTTAATTGCATTTCGCTGGGATGGCATGCGAATGGCATACAGTAGGGCATTGAATAGAATACCATCCACCCAGCCTCAGATGAACCTCAAATGATTTTAACCTTAAATCGAACTCCTAGATGATATTAGTTCAGGCGCATGCTAAACCGGATTTTCATGGACAACATAAATTGAGCGAACATGCAAGCAAACAATAGCAACCAAGTTGAAAATGGTTGGGGGATAACGTTTCCAGTGTCTCACACAGTCGCATAATCGTGCCATGGTAAACGGAGAGGAAGTAGTGCAAAATGTACACGAACTTCTCGTAGCAGCCTAAGCATGATTTAAGTGTGGTCTTAGTGAACATTGGGATCGGTTGGTATGTTTGTAAACAACACTGAGAATCAGGGATGATAATAAATGGCATAGTTGAAATGGTACTAAATCAGATTCGAAAAAGTAATTTTGTAAGCTAAAAAAGCTACTTGTTCATCTTTGGTGGCTGATCTGTATTGCAAGCAACTTCAGGTTGCTATTATTTGTAAACCGCCGGTCTGACAGCTGACAGATTTATTCCAGTGACAGTTCAATTAATTATTTACAAGCTTACAAAAGCATTTATAAATAAAGTTATTCGTGATGGAATTCAAACGTGGCTGGAAATCCACAAGTGGATACCTTTCCCTTTTGTGTATCGTACTTTTTGTGTATCGTGCCAGTGCTCGTTATGGTGATCCTGTTAGTGCTGCATAGTGACGAAAAAGTGGACGAAAAAATCGGTATTACCACCAGAAATTATCCGAAGAGTAAAGCCCAGCTTTGAAGGAAATCTACGCCAAAGTTGCAGAAAGTTTACTCGAGAGCTGAACATATCGCTAGAAGGGATGCAAACACGGTTGCCACTCGTGCCAAAAATAATCAACCAAAAATTTAGGACAATATTATCACAAATCTACCAAAAACTTGTTTCTATAAACAATTTTGTCCATACATATTTTATTTCTAAAGATTTTTTTTTGCAAAATTTTATTTCTATAGAAATTTTTGTAAAATATAATTTTTATAGAAAATTTTTGCAAAACATTGTTTCTATAGAAAATTTTGTCAAAATTTTATTTCTATAGAAAATTTTGTCAAAATTTGGGAGACCGATGGTAATACTCGTAGGTTAGGGGTCAAAATAAATGCCGAATATTGTCGGAAAAATGTCCTAAAGAGAGTATTGAAGGTATGGAGAGGCAAACATTTTGGCGGCAGATCATGGACATTCCAACAGGATTCAGCACCGTCAGACTCAGAACTTGTCAACCAAGAATGTCTTAATGAGAAGGTTCCGCGCTTTAGTTCTACCGCACAATGACCACAAAAATCTTCGGATGTCAATTCGTTGGACTTTTGCTCCGTGACTATGGGGTCAAAATAAGTGCCGAATATTATCGGAAAAATTTTCTAATGACAGTATTGAAGCCCTGAGCAGACAAGCATTTCGGCTGCAGATCATGGACATTCCAACAGGATTCAGCACCATCGAACTTAGCACGCGTCAAGCAACTACGGCTTAAAAAAGACGTTCCTCGCTTCATTTCCATCGCACAATGCCCACCAAAATCTTCGGATTTCAATGGATGGGATTTTCCGCCTAGAGCTTTTTAGCCTCTCTTTATATAGCAATTAATTATGACAATAATGAGTTTTGGATTTGGTGTTCCCATTTTAGTATATGAATATAAAAGAAAATTAAACAAAAATCGTACTAAATATGTCTTACTTGTTTTTTTAAAATGTACAAAATAGTACAAAAATATCAACTTTATCAACCCTGTTGAAAATGATTTTGTCGCGAGAGTGAGAGAGATAGAGAAGAAAAGACCGATTAAGTGTGAGAGCTAGTTCATGATCCAATTAGAAAACTGCAGTTGCCTTTGTGAGTATTTAGATAATAAATTGGAATGAATGAAAGTAGTGAGTAATTGAAGAGAACTATAGATAGTTTTGCAATGGAAGCAGATACATTTCCAATCAATTGAATCATGGGAAAAATGAGAGATTTAATAAATGAGAGAGTTAAAATATGAGAGAAGTAGTTTTTGAAATTTTGTGTTGTCGACTTGAACTTGTTTTTTCTTAAATCAGTCGATCACAAATCATGGTTGGAGATGGTGTATGTGCATCGCAAACATGTACATGTAATGAGACACGCTTGAAAAATGTTGCATAGGATAATGAACGAACCAATATTTTAAAACAAGAATAAAGAAATGGAGCCGATTTATATATTGAATCTATATTTCAATTGTATGCAATTCTTTTCTAAATGCGAAAACATTTCGTTTTTGTTCCCAAAAATTACGAATTATGAACAAACCAGACAGACAGCAACGGATATATCGACCGAGGTCTACTTGTAAATAAATATTTTTAAAGGTGGGATAACAATTCTGTGGGGGGCCAACAATTTCTGGCTATTCTTACTCCTCAGGCACCTTCTAGTTACGACAATGCCTCGTCTATCTTCAATTCACTGCTATGGAACATATGAGGTTCCTTCCGTTATTAACAGGTTGGCTGATAAGTCCCCGGTCTGACACATAGATGGCGTCGCTAGTATTAAATGCATATTATTTTTATATAGTACCAACCTTCAAATGATTCGTGTCAAAATTTGACGTCTGTAAGTCAACTTTTGTTATTGTGAAGCAACTTTTGTTATTGTGAAAAAATGGAAAAAAAGGAATTTCGTGTTTTGATAAAATACTGTTTTCTGAAGGGAAAAAATACGGTGGAAGCAAAAACTTGGCTTGATAATGAGTTTCCGGACTCTGCCCCAGGGAAATCAACAATAATTGATTGGTATGCAAAATTCAAGCGTGGTGAAATGAGCACGGAGGACGGTGATTTTGAATGACCGTAAAATGAAGTTGATCGAGATAGCAGAGGCCTTAAAGATATCAAAGGAACGTGTTGGTTGTATCATTCATCAATATTTGGATATGCGGAAGCTCTGTGCAAAATGGGTGCCGCGCGAGCTCACATTTGACCAAAAACAACGTGTTGATGATTCTGAGCGGTGTTTGAAGCTGTTAACTCGTAATACACCCGAGTTTTTCCGTCGATATGTAACAATGGATGAAACATGGCTCCATCACTACACACCTGAGTCCAATCGACAGTCGACTGAGAGGACAGCGACCGGTGAACCGAAGCGTGGAAAGACTCAAAAGTCCGCTGGCAAAGTAATGACCTCTGTTTTTTGGGATGCGCATGGAATAATTTTTATCGATTATCTTGAGAAGGGAAAAACCATCAACAGTGAGTATTATATGGCGTTATTGTAGCGTTTGAAGGTCGAAATCGCGGCAAAACGGTACCATATGAAGAAGAAAAAAGTGTTGTTCCACCAAGACAACGCACCGTGCCACAAGTCATTGAGAACGATGGCAAAAATGCATGCATTGGGCTTCGAAGCAATTCGACCGTATTCTCCAGATCTGGCCCCCAGCGACTTTTTCTTGTTCTCAGACCTCAAAAGGATGCTCGCAGGGAAAAAATGCAAGAGGTGATCGCCGAAACTGAGGCCTATTTTGAGGCAAAACCGAAGGAGTACTACCAAATTGGTATCAAAAAATTGGAAGGTCGTTATAATCGTTTTGTCGCTCTTGAAGGGAACTATGTTGAATAATAAAAACGAATTTTGACAAAAAAAAATGTATTTTTCTTTGTTAGACCGGGGACTTATCAGCCAACATGTTAATTATGTGTGGGGTAATAATTCACTTCAAAGCAATGGTTCACCTGGTATAAGCAGAGTTACCAGTATTGGCGTATTTTTCCCCAATTTGGGTATTTTTTTGTTGATAGAGACGAATTGGGAACTTGGAGATTTTCCACTGTGGACTTGGCTTAACTGCACGGTACTAAAACCTCGCCGAATTCTTAAGTTTGAAGTATGTTATGTAATTTGGTGTGCTGATTCCAAACCGTGTGACATTTTTTAATCCGAAAATGGCACGTGTACCCACTTTGGGTTATGTCGGTAAAAAAATGACATAGGAGAAGGTCTCAATCCCTGGCCGAAGGTCTTTCATCTATTCCACTTTGCGTTCGCGTTAGCCCAATTCGCATTCAGTCGATTAGAGAAAGTCACAAACCCAGGCAAAAGGCCAGTACATTATTCCACTTAACGTTCGCGTTAGCCCGCTTTGCATCCTGTCCACAGAAGAAAGCTTCAACCTCCAGACCGGCCCATTATTCCATTCTCAAACCCCGACCGAATTCTCAAAAATCTCAAACTCCGAGGATGATCGGCCCATTATTCCACTTTGCGTTCGCGTTAGTCTACTTTGTATTCTGTTCATAGGAGAAAGTTTTAATCCCTGGCCGATGGCCTGTGCATATGAGAAAGTCTCAATCCCTGGCAGAAGTCCGTTCACTTATTCTGAATTGAGGTCATAGGAGAAAATATCAAACCCCGGCAAGACTCATTCCCTGGACGCAGGCCGTTCACCTTTGCGTTCGCGGTAGCCTACTTGGCATTAAGTCCATAAAAGAAAGTCATAAACCTCGGCCAGTCCAATATTCCACTTAATGTTCGCATTAGCCCACTTTGCTTCCTGCCCACAGGAGAAAGTCTCAAACTCCAGTAGAAGAACGGCCAATTATTCTACTTTACGTTCACGTTAGCCCACTTTGAATCCTGTCCACATGACAAAGTCTCAAACGCCGACCGAAGTCTCAAAAATTGTCTATAGAAATAAAATTTTGACAAAATTTTCTACCAAAATAAAATATTGACAAAATTTTCTATAACATAGAAATAAAATTTTGACAAATTTTTATACCCTGCGCCACACTGTGGAACAGGGTATTATAAGTTAGTGCATATGTTTGAAACACCCAGAAGGAGATGAGATAGACACATGGTGTCTTTGGCAAAAATGCTCAGGGTGGGCTCCTGAGTCGATATGGCCATGTCCGTCTGTCCGTGAACACATTTTTGTAATCAAAGTCTAGGTCGTAGTTTTTGTCAAATCGACTTCAAATTTGGCACAAGTATGTGTTTTGGCTCAGAATAGAACCCTACTGATTTTGGAAGAAATCGGTTCAGATTTAGATATAGCTCCCATATATATATTTCGCCCGATATGGACTTATATGGCCCCAGAAGCCAGAGTTTTACCCTAATTGGCTTAAAATGTTGCACAAGAAGAACAATTAGTAAAGGGTGATACGGTCAAAATTTGGTCAAGGAAAAACGCGTGTAAATCGGTGAAATCGTTTATTTAAAAAATCAAATTAAATTTCTTTTTCAAGTTCAATTAGTATAAAATTCAGGAAAAATATTCAGTTGGGCTTTCGCTTTTCCAAATCCGAATTGCCGGGCCTCACACTTGACACCTGCCATCAGATTTTGTACAGCCACCTTGTCCACCTTCTTCGCCGCAGAAAGCCAGTTTGCCTTGAACTGCTGCTCGTCCTTAGCAGTTCTTTTGGTTTTCTTTAGGTTCCGCTTGACAATAGCCCAGTATTTCTCAATTGGGCGGAGCTCTGGCATGTTGGGAGGGTTCTTGTCCTTGGGAACCACCTGCACGTTGTTGGCGGCGTACCACTCCATGGCATTTTACCGTAATGGCAAGATGCCAAATCCGGCCAAAACAGTACGGAACAACCGTGTTCTTCAGGAAAGGCAGCAGACGTTTATTCAAACACTCTTTCACGTAAATTTCTTGGTTAACAGTCCCGGAAGCTATGAAAATGCTGCTTTTCAAGCCAAAGGTACAGATGGCTTGCCAAACCAGATATTTCTTTGCGAACTTTGACAGTTTTATGTGCTTGAAAATATCTGCTACCTTTCCCCTTCCTTTTGCCGTATAAAACTCCTGTCCCGGAAGCTGCTTGTAGTCGGTATTGACGTAGGTTTCGTCGTCCATTACCACGCAGTCAAACTTCGTCAGCATCGTCGTGTACAGCCTCCGGGATCGCGCTTTGTTTATCATCTATTTCTATTTTTGTTTATCATCGCGATTTGGAGTCACTAACTACTTGTAAGTCGATAGTCCGGCTCCTTTTTTGGCTCGATGCACGGTTGTAGATGATACACCAAGCTTATTTGCGGCATCTCGGAGAGAGAGGTTAGGGTTTCGCTTGAAACTACCGGCAACTCTCTTTGTCGTCTCAGCGGCATCCGGTTTTCGATTTCCCCCCGATCCAGACTTCCTGGCTGTCGACAAACGTTCCCCAAACACTTTAATTACATTTGTAACGGTTGATTTGGCAACTTTTAGCGATTTTGCCAGCTTTGCGTGCGAGTAGCTCGGATTTTCGCGCTGCGCGAGCAAAATTTTGATACGCTGCTCTTCTTGCTTGGACGGCATTTTGACAACTGAAGAGTGAATTCCAAAATCAAAATAGGAGCAACATTCTACACACACACAACTTCAAAATGAGGGGTGTTCAGGTTTTTTAAATGCAAAATTGAAAGAAATACGTCAAGTTTATATTGACCAAATTTTGACCGTATCACCCTTTACTATAGTCAAGTGTGCCAAATTTTATTGAAATCGGTTCAGATTTAGATATAGCTTCCATATATATCTTTCGCCCGATATGGACTAATACGGTCCCAGAAGCCAGAGTTTTACCCCAATTTGAGTGGCCAATCTTTTACTCCGATTTAATTGAAATTTTGCACAGGGAGTAGAATTAGCATTGTAGCTATGCGTGCCAAATTTGGTTGAAATCGATTCAGATTTAGATATAGCTCCCATATATAGCTTTCGCCCGATTTACACTCATATGACCACAGAGGTCAATTTTTTGCTCCGATTTAGTTGAAATTTTGCACAGGGAGTAGAATTAGCATTGTTGCTATGCGTGCCAAATTTGGTTAAAATTGGTCCAGATTTAGATATAGCTCCTTTTTTCTGATTTCGACAAAAATGGTCAAAATACCAACATTTTCCTTGTAAAATCGCCACTGCTTAGTCGAAAAGTTGTAAAAATGACTCTAATTTTCCTAAACTTCTAATACATATATATCGAGCTATAAATCATAAATAAACTTTTGCGAAGATTCCTTAAAATTGCTTCAGAGTTAAATGTTTCCCATATTTTTTACTAACATTGTGTTCCACCCTAGTGCATTAGCCGACTTACATTTTGAGTCTATAGATTTTGTAGAAGTCTATCAAATTCTGTCCAGATCGAGTGATATTTAAATGTATGTATTTGGGACAAACCTTTATATATAGCCCCCAACACATTTGACGGATGTGATATGGTATCGAAAATTTAGAACAACAAAGTGGTGCAAGGTATAATATAGTCGGCCCCGCCCGACTTTAGACTTTCCTTAGTTGTTTTTTATAGAAATAAAATTTTGACAAAATTTTTTATAGAAGTAAAATTTTGACAAAATTTTCAACAGAAATAAAAGTTTGACAAAATCTTCTATAGAAATAAAATGTTATCAAAAATTTTCTATAGAAATTAAATTTTGGCGAAATTTTCTGAGGAAATACATTTTTGCAAAATACTATTTTTTTTTCTTTTGGCAAACTTTTTTGTATTTTTTTTTCTCTAAATGTTGGTAAATTATTTTTGTCCCAAGTTTCGGCCGTGACTGTATCTAGAAAGTGTTCGTATCGTACCGAAATATATAAGCACATGCTTTTTTGCACTAAAACATTCTTGAAATTCAATAAAATCGTGTTTTTGATTATGGCTTTTACAAAATCGAGATTTTCTTCCCGCATGAAATTGTCTGTTTTGCCAAAATTGTAAAAGACTATTAGACAATAAGTTTGTTAAAGATATCGCCTCAAAAATGTCTACACAAGAGGTGGTAGTAAAGTGCAGTCCTTAAAGTCTAATGGGTGGGGTATATGAATTTTGGTGCAGGTAAGTGACTTAAGTGGATAATAGAGATAAATGTTCGCATGTTCCATGAATTAAAATATTAATAGGCGAATCAATAAAGGTTGTTTATTTTTTTTAGAACAAGTTGTCGAAAGAATATTGGGGATTTGTGTGAGGAATTTTATTTTAATTGGGGGATTTTTAGGGACAAGAGCTACAAAAATACTGGCAATACTGCTTTTTACATTGCCAATCGCTTGACTACCCTTTGTTCTCTTATTGCTGAGCTGACTAATAAAAGTGAGTTATTCCTCTCTTATCTTGAAATATTCAAGAAAAATAAACATCAATATCTTCAATGTTGAATGTCGCCGGTTAGGACAATAAAAATCAGAATGCTATACCCATTGTCATCCATGACCATTCGTTGGCCAGACGCGTTGCAATTGATTTGCCCAACTAAATCTTGAAGTCTGTGTTGCAACACTTCGTTGCAGTTCCTTCCCTCTTCGATCTTCATTGTTGCATGATAAGGGGGGGTTTGTAAATAAAGGTGTCGGCCAGTATGTTCGTCTGGCGAACACTCTTTGTTGTACTGTGTGTAGGAGGAGTGACAGTTTACAGATAAGGTGATAAATGCCTGTAGTTAAAACCGAACTCTAAAACACCTTTTTTACGTTTCATCATCACACCCGCCCTGTTTTGGTGACTACCATCAAGACATGCGAAGCCCATACATTTGGTGTGCGCCAATTCAAATTTTGTTTGAAACGAAATCAATGCCATATGATCGTATGTGTAGTTGGCCGAATATTACAAAAAAAAAAAATAATAAACATGCTCTCGAATGAGTATAATTTTTATACCCTCCACCACAGGATGGGGGGTATATTAACTTTGTCATTCCGTTTGTAACACATCGAAATATTGCTCTAAGACCCCATAAAGTATATATATTCTGGGTCGTGGTGAAATTCTGAGTAGATCTAAGCATGTCCGTCCGTCTGTTGAACTCACGCTAACTTCCGAACGAAACAAGCTATCGACTTGAAACTTGGCACAAGTAGTTGTTATTGATGTAGGTCGGAAGGTATTGCAAATGGGCCATATCGGTCCACTTTTACGTATAGTCCCCATATAAACGGACCCCCAGATTTGGTTTGCAGATCCTCTAAGAGAAGCAAATTTCATCCGATCCGGCTGAAATTTGGTACATGGTTTTAGTATATGGTCTCTAACAACCATGCAAAAATTGGACCTCCGGAGCCTCTTGCAGAGGCAAAATTCATCCGATCCGGTTGAAATTTAGTACGTGGTGTTAGTATATGGTCTCTAACAACCATGCAAGAATTGGTCCATATCGTTCCATAATTATATATAGCCCCCATATAAAACGATCCCCAGAGTTGTCCTCCGTTGACTCTTGGAGGAGCAACATTCATCCGATCCGGATGAAATTTGGAACGTAGTGTTAGAATATGGTCTCTAACAAACACGCAAGAATTGGTCCATATCGGTCCATAATTATATATAGCCCCCATATAAATCGATCCCCAGATTTGACCTCTGGAATCTCTTGGAGGAGCAAAATTCCTCCGATCCGGTTCAAATTTGCAACGTGGTGTTAATAACCGCTAATAACCATGCCAAAATTGGTCCATATAGGTCTATAGTTATATATAGCCGATCCCCAATCACACAAAAATTGGTCCATATCGGTTCATAATCATGGTTACCACTCGAGCTAAAAATAATCTTCCAAAATTTCATTTTTACAGAAAATTTTGTCAAAATGTTATTTCTATAGAAAATTTTGTTAAAATTTTATTTGTATACAAAATTTTGTTAATAATGTGTTTCGATTATTAATTTTTTTTCGGCTTGAACAAAATTAATAATCAGAATAAACATAAAATAGGTCAACAACACTGAAAAATATTTAAAAAAAAAATTTATTTCTATAGAAAATTTTTTCTAAATTTTACTTCTATAGCAAATGTTGCCAAAATTTTATTTTGTCAAAATATTATTTCTATAGAAACTTTAAACTTAATTATATACGTATTTAGTCGGCCTTTTTATACCCTCCACCATAGGATGGGGGGTATATTAACTTTGTCATTCCGTTTGTAACACATCGAAATATTGATCTAAGACCCCATAAAGTATATATATTCTGGGTCGTGGTGAAATTCTGAGTCAATCTGAGCATGTCCGTCCGTCCGTCTGTTGAAATCACGCTAACTTCCGAACGAAACAAGCTATCGACTTGAAACTTGGCACAAGTAGTTGTTATTGATGTAGGTCGGATGGTATTGCACATGGGCCATATCGGTCCACTTTTACGTATAGCCCCTATATAAACGGACCCCCAAATTTGGCTGGCGAGGCCTCTAAGAGAAGCAAATTTCATCCGATCCGGCTGAAATTTGGTACATGGTGTTAGTATATGGTCTCTAACAGCCATGCAAGAATTGGTCCACATCGGTCCATAACTATATATAGCCCCCATATAAACCGATCCCCTGATTTGGCTTGCGGGGCCTCTAAGAGAAGCAAATTTCATTCGATCCGGCTGAAATTTGGTACATGGTGTTAGTATACGGTCTCTAACAACCATGCAAAAATTGGTCCACATCGGCCCATAATTATATATAGCCCCCATATAAACCGATCACCAGATTTGACCTCCGGAGCCTCTTGGAAGACCAAAATTCTTCTGATTCAGTTGAAATTTGGTACGTGACCTCCGGTGCCTTTTGGAGAAGCAAAATTCATCCGATCTGCTTGAAATTTGGTACGTGGTGATCGTATATGATATTTAACAACCGTGCCAAAAGTGGTACCTATCAGTCCATAATCATATATAGCCCCATATAAACCGATCCCGAGATTTGCCTCTTGGAGGAACAAGTTGCATCCGAGTGAGTTGAAATATGGTACATTGTGGTAGTATATGGTCGTTAACAACCAATGCCTAACTAGGTCCATATCGGTCTATAGTTATATGTATCCCTCAGATAAGTCGATTTCCAATCACACAAAAATTGGTCCATATCAAGTTCATAATTGTATATAGCCCCCATATAAGCGATCCCCATATTTCAATTCTGGCTCTCTACGTACCGTGCAAAAAGTCCATATCGATTCGTAATTATTTGTAGACTTAACTATACATAACTTTTTTGTCTAATATATCCCACGTATGAACTAACTCACAATTTAGAAAGCGATGTTAAGAAATTTTAAGATACCACAACCCAAGTATTTCGGTTGTGGATAACAGTCTTTTGTAGAAGTTTCTAGCGATCCATGGTGGAGGGTACATAAGATTCGGCCTGGCCGAACTTACGGCCGTGTATACTTGTTTTTTAATTTTCTTTGTTCGTCCTCAATAATAGATTTGATTAAATGTTTCGGGAAACTATTGCTTTTTAAAATATCTTTGATTATGTGTATGTTTTTTGGGCGAAATTTTTCATCGTAAATGTTTAACACACGGCTGATCAAACCTCTTGCGGTATTTATTATTTGTGATTTTGGTTGAGTCGAATTAAAATTTATTATTGTGCCGGAAGATGTTTCTTTTTTATACCAGTCAAAACTAATCTTGTTTTCCTCGCGTATCAAAGTCATATCCAGATACGGTATCTTATTCTCTTTTTCGATTTCAACCGTAAATTGAATTTTTGGATGGTATTCGTTGAGGGCCTTAAGAATTGTGTCAATATCACTTCTGTTTACAATTGCAAAAATATAATCTACATATTTCATCCAGAAGATCATCCAAGATAATGTCTGCTACTTGTATTATGGAAGATAATGGATTTCCCATAGGCATACCAAAAATTTGGCTATAGATTTGTTGCTCATACATAAATTAATTATTTTCGATTAAGCACAAATTCAGAATTTGGAGAAATTTTGGGCGAGAAATAGTAGTGTGATTTTTTTTCCAATTGCTCATTATATTTTTTATTGCTGTATGAACAGGTATGTCATTGAACAAAGAAATTACATCAAGCGATACTAATATATGGTAATTGGACAATTTAATATGTTTAAGTTTGTCTTTAAGTTGTAATGAATTTTTATACCTTGCGCCACACTGTGGAACAGGGTATTATAAGTTAGTGCATATGTTTGCAACACCCAGAAGGAGACGAGATAGACACATGGTGTCTTTGGCAAAAATGCCCAGAGTAGGCTCCTGAGTCGATATAGCCATGTCCGTCTGTCTGTCCGTCCGTCTGTCTGTGAACACATTTTTGTGATCAAAGTCTAGGTCGCAATTTAAGTCCAATCGCGTTCAAATTTGGCACATGTTCCTAATTTGGGTCAGAATAGAACCCTATTGATTTTGGAAGAAATCGGTTCAGATTTAGATATAGCTCCCATATATATCTTTCGCCCGATATGCACTAATATGGACCCAACAGCCAGAGTTTTATACCGATTTGCTTGAAATTTTATACAAACATAACACTTAGTCGTATCGTCAAGTGTGCAAAATTTGATTGAAATCGCTTCATATTTAGATATAGCTCCCATATATATCTTTCGCCCGATATGGACTTATATGGCCCCAGAAGCCAGATTTTTGGCCGAATTTGGTTGAAATTTTGTACTAGTAGTACAATTAGTAGTATAGGCAAGTGTGCAAAATTTGATTGAAATCGGTTCAGATTTAGATATAGCTCCCATATATATCTTTCGCCCGATATGGACTAATATGGTCCTAAAGGCCAGAGTTTTGGCCCAATTTGGTTGAAATTTTGCACAGGGAGTAGATTTAGCATTGTAGCTATGCGTGCCAAATTTGGTTGAAATCGATTCAGATTTAGATATAGCTCCCATATATATCTTTCGCCCGATATGGACTAATATGGTCCTAGAAGCCAGAGTTTTGGCCCAATTTGTTTGAAATTTTGCACTAGGAGTACATTTAGTAGTGCAGTAAAGTGTGAAAAATTTGATTGAAATCGGTTCAGATTTAGATATAGCTCCCATATATATCTTTCGCCCGATATGGACTACTATGGTTCTAATAGCCAGAGTTTTGGCCCAATTTGGTTGAAATTTTGCACAGGGAGTAGATTTAGCATTGTAGCTATGCCTGCCAAATTTTATTGAAATCGGTTCAGATTTATATATAGCTCCCATATATAGCTTTCGCCCGATTTACATTCATATAACCACAGAGACCAATTTTTTACTCCGATTTAGTTGAAATTTTTCGCAGGGAGTAGAATTAGTATTGTAGCTATGCGTGCCCAATTTGGTTGAAATCGGTTCAAATTTAGATATAGCCCCATATATATATTTCGCCCGATATAGACTTATAAGGCCCCAGTAGCCAGAGTTTTACCCTGATTTGCTTAAAATTTTGCGCAAGAAAAACAATTAGTACTGAAGTCAAGTGTGCAAAATTTTATTGAAATCGGTTCAGATTTAGATGTAGCTCCCATATATATCTTTCGCCCGTTATGGACTATTACGGTCCCAGAAGCCAGAGTTTTACCCAATTTGGTTGAAATTTTGCACTAGAAGTACAATTAGTAGTGTAGTCAAGTGTGCTAAATTTTATTGAAATCTCTTCAGATTTAGATATAGCTCCCATATATATGTTTTTCTGATTTCGACAAAAATGGTCAAAATACCAACATTTTCCTTGTAAAATCGCCACTGCTTAGTCGAAAAGTTGAAAAAATGACTCCAATTTTCCTAAACTTCTAATACATATAAAGGGTGATTTGTTAAGAGCTTGATAACTTTTTTTTTTTAAAAAAACGCATAAAATTTGCAAAATCTCATCGGTTCTTTATTTGAAACGTTAGATTGGTCCATGACATTTACTTTTTGAAGATAATTTCATTTAAATGTTGACCGCGGCTGCGTCTTAGGTGGTCCATTCGGAAAGTCCAATTTTGGGCAACTTTTTCGAGCATTTCGGCCGGAATAGCCCGAATTTCTTCGGAAATGTTGTCTTCCAAAGCTGGAATAGTTGCTGGCTTATTTCTGTAGACTTTAGACTTGACGTAGCCCCACAAAAAATAGTCTAAAGGCGTCAAATCGCATGATCTTGGTGGCCAACTTACCGGTCCATTTCTTGAGATGAATTGTTCTCCGAAGTTTTCCCTCAAAATGGCCTTAGAATCGCGAGCTGTGTGGCATGTAGCGCCATCTTGTTGAAACCACATGTCAACCAAGTTCAGTTCTTCCATTTTGGGCAACAAAAAGTTTGTTAGCATCGAACGATAGCGATCGCCATTCACCGTAACGTTGCGTCCAACAGCATCTTTGAAAAAATACGGTCCAATGATTCCACCAGCGTACAAACCACACCAAACAGTGCATTTTTCGGGATGCATGGGCAGTTCTTGAACGGCTTCTGGTTGCTCTTCACTCCAAATGCGGCAATTTTGCTTATTTACGTAGCCATTCAACCAGAAATGAGCCTCATCGCTGAACAAAATTTGTCGATAAAAAAGCGGATTTTCTGCCAACTTTTCTAGGGCCCATTCACTGAAAATTCGACGTTGTGGCAGATCGTTCGGCTATTCATGATGAAATGTCAAAGCATACTGAGCATCTTTCTCTTTGACACCATGTCTGAAATCCCACGTGATCTGTCAAATACTAATGCATGAAAATCCTAACCTCAAAAGAATCACCCTTTATATCGAGCGATAAATCATAAATAAACTTTTGCGAAGTTTCTTTCAGATTTAAATGTTTCCCATATTTGTTTACTAACATTGTGATCCACACTAGTGCATTAGCTGACTTACATTTTGAGTCTATAGATTTTGTAAAAGTCTATCAAATTCTGTCCAGGTCGAGTGATATTTAAATGTATGTATTTGGGTCAAACCTTTTATATATAGCACCCAACACATTTGACGGATGTGATATGGTATCGAAAATTTAAATCTACAAAGTGGTGCAGGGTATAATAGAGTCGGCACCGCCCGACTTTAGACCTTCCTTACTTGTTTTTTACTAAAATTGTGTTCCACCCCAGTGCATTAGCCGACTTACATTTTGAGTCTATAGATTTTGTAAAAGTGTATCAAATTCTGTCCAAATCGAGTGATATTTAAATGTATGTATTTGGGACAATCCTTTATATATAGCACCCAACACATTTGACGGATGTTATATGGTATCAAAAATTTAGATCTACAAAGTGGTGCAGGGTATAATATAGTCGGCCCCGCCCGACTTTAGACTTTCCTTACTTGTTTATTTGGTATTTATGAGAACTTAGATGTTTTACTATATTAATTCTTTTTTTTAATGAACATTTTTCGTTATTCGTGAAATTATTGTTTTCTCACTTTTAATTCAACTTAAGTCATTGAATTAGAAAATAATCTTAAATGTGTATATTATAAGTTTCTGTATAATATTATCATTTTCTCTCTCTCTCATACTCTTCGAAATTCAATTGCAAACAGTGGAAACGGGCTGGCCTTTCGAATATGCTTAAGAATATTTGCTGACGTTTTGTCTGTTTTAAAATTTGGCCGTCGGCTTGTCGCCAATGTCAAGATTGACAAGATTTTGGCAATCTTTTTTATTAAAAATTCATTCGTCTTGAATGCCATCAAAAAGATGCTTTTTGAACCTGCCATGCATTTCAGTCCAAACAAAAACTACACATTCTCATTTCAAATTCAAGGATTTTGGTAAAGTTGCACACCACAAAAATGATGTTTGCTGTACACGGCTGCTCAATTTTCGCAAAAACAAAAATGCATTTGTGTTTGAGCTCAATGTGAACTCATGTACAAGAATAGCGAACAAAAAAGCAAGAGACCACATCACATTTGCTTGCAATATCACATCAGAGCTGACAGTTTACTAATTTCAAGTGTCAAAAAATGTCAAAATGTTCCTACTTGAGATGAGATGACTGTGATTTCTTTTTTTTTTGGGTTTTTCCTGCTGCATTGCATTTAGATTAGCCATGAACTTCAATATGAGGAATACGCCAGGTGAAGGATGTTTACATTTGGTTTGATGTAAATGTTTAAGAAGAGATATTTATAAGCACAGGGTATGCCGAAATAAAAGTTGGGTGCTGGCGGACGGAGACGACAGCAAGGTGAATGGTATGTATTGCAAAAAAAATTAGGCTTCTATCATTTCTACACCGTTTGTCTGACAGCTGCAAAAAAGCATCTGCAGCTGCAAAAAAGTAGTGAAAATGTTCTTTTTGGATCCGGAAGTTGTGTAAAATTGGCGCAGAAGGGAAGAATTTAACATGGGCTCGTCATAGGACAAGAACCGAAGCACTGAATTTCCATCAATTCTTAAGGGACTCTGTTAGAAAAATATGTTTTTCATATGTTCCGATATAAACAAAATGTGTTTCGGGCAGACTTTTTTAAACACAATATATTTAAGTGTAAAAGTATAATGTTCCCTCCACCATGGATTGCGTAGAAACTTCTACGAAAGACTGTCATCCACAATCGAAATACTTGGGTTATGGTATCTTAAAACTTCTTAACATCGTTTTCTAAATTGTGAGTTAGTCCATACGTGGTATATATTAGACAAAAAAGTTATGTATAGTTAAGTCTACAAATAATTAAGAATCGATATGGACTTTTTGCACGGTACGTAGGGAGCCAGAATCGAAATATGGGGGTCACTTATATGGGGGCTATATACAATTATGAACTTGATATGGACCAATTTTTGTGTGATTGGAAACCGGTTTATCTGAGGGATATATATAACTATAGACCGATATGGACCTAGTTAGGCATGGTTGTTAACGACCATATACTAGCACAATGTACCACATTTCAACTCACTCGGATGAAATTTGCTCCTCCAAGAGGCTCCAAAACCAAATCTCGGGATCGGTTTATATGGGGTTATATATGATTATGGACTGATATGGACCACTTTTGGCATGGTTGTTAAATATCATATACGATCACCACGTACCAAATTTCAAGCAGATCGGATGAATTGTGATTCTCCAAAAGGCACCGGAGGTCAAATCTGGGGATCGGTTTATATGGGAGCTATATATAATTATGGGCTGATAGGAACCAATTCCTGAATGGTTGTTGGATACCATATACTAACATCACGTACCAAATTTCAACCGAATGGGAAGAATTTTGCTCTTCCAAGGGGCTCTGGAGGTCAAATCTGGGTATCGGTGTATATGGGGCCTATATATAATTGTGGACCGATTTCGACCAATTTTTGCATGGGAGTTTGAGGCCATATATTAACACCACGTACCAAATTTCAACTGAATCAGATGAATTTTGGTCTCCCAAGAGGCTCCGGAGGTCAAATCTGGTGATCGGTTTATATGGGGGTTATATATAATTATGGACCGATGTGGACCAATTTTTGCATGGTTGTTAGAGACCATATACTAACACCATGTACCAAATTTCAGCCTAATCGGATGAAATGTGCTTCTCTTAGAGCAATCGCAGGCCAAATTTGGGGGTCCGTTTATATGGGGGCTATACGTAAAAGTGGACCGATATGGACCAATTTTTGCATGGTTATTAGAGACCATATACTAACACCATGTACCAAATTTCAGCCGGATCGGATGAAATTTGCTTCTCTTAGAGGCCTCTCAAGCCAAATTTGGGGGTCCGTTTATATGGGGGCTATACGTAAAAGTGGACCGATATGGCCCATTTGCAATGCCATCCGACCTATTTCAATAACAACTACTTGTGCCAAGTTTCAAGTCGATAGCTTGTTTCGTTCGGAAGTTAGCGTGATTTCAACAGACGGACGGACGGACATACATGCTCAGATCGACTCAGAATTTCACCACGACCCAGAATATATATACTTTATGGGGTCTTAGAGCAATATTTCGATGTGTTACAAACGGAATGACAAAGTTAATATACCCCCCATCCTATGGTGGAGGGTATAAAAAGAAATAGTGATGGAAACCGGGAGGGTTGACGAAATATATCAACACAACACAGCGAGAGAATCAAAAGTTGCTGTGAGACTGCTTGTTTGTTGTTTCGGAAAACTGTTAAATGATTTCATTTGTTTTGGCTATGCGCTTGGCATGTTAATAAGGCTTCGCCAAAAATTTGATATGCTTAAATCTAAATATTATTAAATTTGAATATTAAAATATTCGGAGTAACGAGAATAGATATTCGGAACCAAGAGAATAGACATTAAAAAAAAAAAAAAACAGCAAGTGTTTTGCCTTGAGAGCATAATTTTTTGTATGTGTGGACATAACGTAAGTAATAAGACCAACTAGAAGAAAATCTACCGAAAAGTGACAAAGCAATTGAGTGAACAAATCCGATGTCAAATCATGCAAAAATGACTCTCGGCCACAGAGAAATGCATTTTTATGTGGGTGAGTGGCTCATATTTGCATGATTTGACATCATTCAATTGCTTAAAACTGTCATTTTTCGGCCACTTTTCTTCTAGTTAACAGGTTGGCTGATAAGTCCCCGGTCTAACAAAGAAAAACACATTTTTTTGTCAAAATTCGTTTTTATTATTCAACATAGTTCCCTCACTAGCGATACAACGATTATAACGATCTTCCAATTTTTTGATACTATTTTGGTAGTACTCCTTCGGTTTTGTCTCAAAATAGGCCTCAGTTTCGGCGATCACCTCTTCATTGCAGCCAAATATTTTCCCTGCGAGCATCCTTTTGAGGTCTGAGAACAAGAAAAAGTCGCTGGGGGCCAGATCTGGAGAATACGGTGGGTGGGGAAGCAATTCGAAGCCCAATTCATGAATTTTTGCCATCGTTCTCAATGACTTGTGACACGGTGCGTTGTTTTGGTAGAACAACATCTTCTTCATATGGGACCGTTTTGCCGCGATTTCGACCTTCAAATGCTCCAATAACGCCATATAATAGTCACTGTTGATGGTTTTTCCTTTCTCAAGACAAGCGATAAAAATTATTCCATGCGCATCCCAAAAAACAGAGGCCATTACTTTGCCAGCGGACTTTTGAATGGTTCCCAAGGACAAGAACCCTCCCAACACGCCAGAGCTCCGCCCAATTGAGAAATACTGGTCTATTGTCAAGCGGAACCTAAAGAAGACAAAAAAAAAACAAGTAAGGAAAGTCTAAAGTCGGGCGGGGCCGACTATATTATACCCTGCACCACTTTGTAGATCTAAATTTTCGATACCATATCATATCCGTCAAATGTGTTGGGGGCTATATATAAAGGTTTGTCCCAAATACATACATTTAAATATCACTCGATTTGGACAGCATTTGATAGACTTCTACAAAATCTATAGACTCAAAATTTAAGTCGTCTAATGCACTAGGGTGGAACACAATGTTAGTACAAAAATATGGGAAACATTTAAATCTGAAGCAATTTTAAGGAAACTTCGCAAAAGTTTATTTATGATTTATCGCTCGATATATATGTGTTAGAAGTTTAGGAAAATTAGAGTCATTTTTACAACTTTTCGACTAAGCAGTGGCGATTTTACAAGGAAAATGTTGGTCGAAATCAGAAAAACATATATATGGGAGCTAAATCTAAATCTGAACCGATGTCAACCAAATTTGGCACGCATAGCTACAATGCTAATTCTACTCCCTGTGAAAAATTTCAACTAAATCGGAGTTAAAAATTGGCCTCTGTGGTCATATGAGTGTAAATCGGGCGAAAGCTATATATGGGAGATATATCTAACTCTGAACCGATTTCAACCAAATTTGGCACGTATAGCTACAATGCTAATTCTACTCCCAGTGCAAAATTTCAACTAAATCGGAGTTAAAAATTGGCCTCTGTGGTCATATGAGTGTAAATCGGGCGAAAGCTATATATATCTAAATCTGAACCGATTTCAACCAAATTTGGCACGTATAGCTACAATGCTAATTATACTCCCTGTGCAAAATTTCAACTACATCGGAGCAAAAAATTGGCCTCTGTGGTTATTTGAGTGTAAATCGGGCGAAAGCTATATATGGGAGCTATATCTAAATCTGAACCGATTTCAACCAAATTTGCCACGCATAGCTATAATGCTAATTCTACTCCCTGTGCAAAATTTCAACTAAATCGGAGCAAAAACTTGGCTTCTGTGGGCAAATGAGTGTAAATCGGGCGAAAGCTATATATGGGAGCTATATCTAAATCTGAACCGATTTGGCTGATATTTTGTAAGTTTTTCGAGACTCATAAAATATTCGGATGTACGGAATTTGAGGAAGATCGGTTGATATACACGCCAATTATGACCAAATCGATGAAAAATATATATGGCAGCTATATCTAAATCTGAACCGATTTTTTCCAAAATCAATAGGGATCGTCTTTGAGCCGAAACAGGACCCTATACCAAATTTTAGGACAATCGGACTTAAACTGCGAGCTGTACTTTGCACACAAAAATACATCAAAATACAGACAGACGGGCAGACAGACAGACAGACAGACGGACATCGCTAAATCGACTCAGAATTTAATTCTAAGACGATCGATGGGTCTCAGACTTTTCCTTCTTGGCGTTACATACAAATGCACAAACTTATTATACCCTGTACCACAGTAGTGGTGAAGGGTATAAAAACTGCTAAGGACGAGCAGCAGTTCAAGACAAACTGGCTTTCTGCAGCGAATAAGGTAGACAAGGTATCTGTACAAAATCTGATGGCAGGTGTCAAGCGTGAGGCCCGGCAATTCGGATTGGGAAAAGCGAAAGCCTAACTGAATATTTTTCCTGAATTTTATACTAATTGAACTTGAAAAAGAAATTTAATTTGATTTTTTAAATAAACGATTTCACCGATTTACACACGTTTTCCCTTGACCGTATCACCCTTTATATGTGCAGCTCAGTTTTTCGCAATTTTGCATTAATATTCTCTTTTCCATTTTATGTTTTTACAAGCTTACAAAAGTGATGGAATTGAAGCGTGATAGTGTAACTGATTTACTTCTGGCTGGAATACCACAAGTGCCTATCACCAGAGCCGTCCAGCATTTAAATGCGAATAAATATTTTATTTCTCGTACCATTGCACAATTACTGTGATACTGACAGTGTTGTGTCGCGTCCAAAATATGGACAAAATACGGTAACAACCAGTGTTACCGTTGGAAATTTTTAAAAAGTCGCATATTCAAAAAAAATCGCATTTGTGGTCTTTTTTTACAAAAAAAAAATTATAAAAAAAACAACACAAAAACAATAAAGGAAAAGTCAATTAACATAAATAACAGGTTGGCTTATAAGTCCCCGGTCTAACAAAGAAAAACACATTTTTTGTCAAAATTATTTTTTATTATTCAACATAGTTCCCTTCAAGAGCGATACAACGATTATAACGACCTTCCAATTTTTTGATACCATTTTGGTAGTACTCCTTCGGTTTTGTCTCAAAATAGGCCTCAGTTTCGGCGATCACCTCTTCATTGCAGCCAAATTTTTTCCCCGCGAGCATCCTTTTGCGGTCTGAGAACAAGAAAAAGTCGCTGGGGGCCAGATCTGGAGAATACGGTGGGTGGGGAAGCAATTCGAAGCCCAATTCATGAATTTTTGCCATCGTTCTCAATGACTTGTGACACGGTGCGTTGTTTTGGTGGAGCAACATCTTCTTCATATGGGACCGTTTTGCCGCGATTTCGACCTTCAAATGCTCCAATAACGCCATATAATAGTCACTGTTGATGGTTTTTCCTTTCTCAAGACAAGCGATAAAAATTATTCCAAGCGCATCCCAAAAAACAGAAGCCATTACTTTGCCAGCGGACTTTTGAGTCTTTCCACGCTTCGGAGACGGTTCACCGTTCGCTGTCCACTCAGCCGACTGTCGATTGGACTCTGGAGTGTAGTGATGGAGCCACGTTTCATCCATTGTCACATATCGACGGAAAAACTCGGGTGTATTACGAGTTAACAGCTGCAAACACCGCTCAGAATCATCAACACGTTGTTGTTTTTGGTCAAATGTGAGCTCGCGCGGCACTCATTTTGCATAGAGCTTCCGCATATCCAAATATTGATGAATGATATGACCAACACGTTCCTTTGATATCTTTAAGGCCTCTGATATCTCGATCAACTTCATGTTACAGTCATTCAAAATCATTTTGTGGATTTTTTTGATGTTTTCGTCGGTAACCACCTCTTTCGGGCGTCCACTGCGTTCACCGTCCTCCGTGCTCATTTCACCACGCTTGTATTTTGCATACCAATCAATTATTGTTGATTTCCCTGGGGCAGAGTCCGGAAACTCATTACCAAGCCAAGTTTTTGCTTCCATTGTATTTTTTCCCTTCAGAAAACAGTATTTTATCAAAACACGAAATTCCTTTTTCCCATTTTTTTCACAATAACAAACGTTGCTTCACAAAAGACGCTCTATCTCTCAAACTAATTGACTTACAGACGTCAAATTTTGACACGAATCATTTGAAGGTTGGTACTATATAAAAATAATATGCATTTAATACTAGCGACGCCATCTATGTGTCAGACCGGGGACTTATCAGCCAACCTGTTACATATAGACAAATGAGCTTGGACTAAAGCCATTAAAGTTTCAAAAAGTGCAAGGGCTCACCGATGCACAAAAATAGTTAGACTGAAAAGAACCAAGGAGTTACTTTCAGTTACCGGATTTGGTTTTCTCCCTTGCGAAGCTATTCAAAGGGAGTTTACTTGTCAAAGAGATCAGCTGAAATTTTGCCCCTTCGCCACCCACTAAGTCTATGGATGTTTTGTTGGTGAGTGGGTGTGGACATCTGGATTTTATGACCAAGTTGTTTACGACAACGGTTTATGCCAAAACGATTCATTATAAAAATGAATTCAGTAGCTATGTGAAAGTGTTCCAGATAAGTAGCACAAAATATCTCCAGAATTTAAACAATTTTGCAATAAGAATCTAGTTACTTCCCCTATCATTCTGTAAGCGATGGAGGATTAACTACAACTATGAGATGACGTTGATTTTATTCACGATGTGATCACACTTTTTCTATATCCCAATTTCTAGGCTGCCTGTAGTTCTCTTAAAGTTGCGCTTGTTAATTGGATTTCTAAGCGATCGTATCGCCCAACATCAGCCGTTCATACACAAAAATACGAAAATACGAAAATCAAAAAAAACAAAAATGCAAAAAACTGTAAGACAGGAAGGAGGCAGTTGATCGCATGCCTACGCCATCAATGAGCATTGTAAATTCAATCGCATTCACCTACAAGTGTACATAGAGGAGCTTATTTGCGTTTTCGATCATGTTTAAATGAAGCCAATGTTACACTTGTGGCCATTTAAATAGCAAATCTCATAGGCATTGGAAATTGTTTCTGATATATTTGTACTTGGAATTATTTTATTTTAGCTATATAAGAAATTTCCGGAATAATTTCTATATCGATTGAATTTCTCATATCCATGGGCTGTACAAGGTAGCTGATATGTAGTGCAACATAGTAAACAGCTATAATTTTGTTTTAATCTTATTGTTCAAAAGCAGAAAGTGTCGGAAAAAAATCAAATTTTAGAGTCAGTTTAGATTTGTTCGAATACACTTGGCACGAATTATTTCCGTCGAAACATCCTCTTGAGATGATCGACACTTTTGTATTTTTTTAGTGCCAACCAAAAATCCGTTCATAAACTAGCATAACATGTTTGGGACATATAAAGGGTGATTTGTTAAGAGCTTGATAACTTTTTTTTAAAAAAAAGCGCATAAAATTTGCAAAATCTCATCGGTTCTTTATTTGAAACGTTAGATTGAAACGTTGATTGAAGAAACCACATGTCAACCAAGTTCAGTTCTTCCATTTTTGGCAACAAAAAGTTTGTTAGCATCGAACGATAGCGATCGCCATTCACCGTAACGTTGCGTCCAACAGCATCTTTGAAAAAATACGGTCCAATGATTCCACCAGCGTACAAACCACACCAAACAGTGCATTTTTCGGGATGCATGGGCAGTTCTTGAACGGCTTCTGGTTGCTCTTCACTCCAAATGCGGCAATTTTGCTTATTTACGTAGCCATTCAACCAGAAATGAGCCTCATCGCTGAACAAAATTTGTCGATAAAAAAGCGGATTTTCTGCCAACTTTTCTAGGGCCCATTCACTGAAAATTCGACGTTGTGGCAGATCGTTCGGCTATTCATGATGAAATGTCAAAGCATACTGAGCATCTTTCTCTTTGACACCATGTCTGAAATCCCACGTGATCTGTCAAATACTAATGCATGAAAATCCTAACCTCAAAAGAATCACCCTTTATGTTAATATGTTAGAACATATTATGTTTGGGACATAAAATGTTTGTAAATATAATATGCTTGGATGCAAACATATATTAATTTAGAAATAGCCTATAAACATATATGTGTTTAGTAGCTTGGAGCGCTATTTAACAGGGAGCGATATTGAATTATGTTGGTGGTTGTTGCTTGTTATTACAAAATTAACATTTTATTTTTCCTTGGGCAATTGATCAGCTACTTCTTTGATCCTTACAAACTGTGTGGTCCGCTGTTCGAATCCCCGTCCGGCAAAAGGTAAAATTAAAATAAAATAAAAATCATAAAATTGAATAATTTCTTCTACAATGTTTGTATTACAGAAAAAGGTGCTAAGAACTAAAAAATCTCGTGGAAGTGAGAAGGATGTGGGGGAATATACAATTGGGCAGAAACAAAATTTTGAGCATTCAGGTCGAAAACCTATGTTGTTAGCACCTATATTACCTGTTTATTTTCATAATTCATTATGATTGTAAATATATAAATAAATAAATAAAATTTTGAGCACAATATTTTTTGGAAGAATTTTTGTTAAGCATATAATATTTTTGGGTGCAAAATGCTTCCAAACATATTATATGTTCACATAATAACATATTGTGTTTTAGAAGACAACATTATTGAATTTGGATGCAAAAATACAAAATGTTTGGAACTTAGACTACCCAAACATATATTGTTTAGACCAATATGCTTTCAAACATATTATATATTGGAAGAGATCAAACATATAAATGTTTGGGCAATACCCAAAAATGTATATGCTTGAAGCAAAATATGTTTGGGAGTATATGTTACAGAAGCGATTTTTTGTGAGGGTGTTGACATATGCTGAGTGCGACGGTCCCGATTATTGTAGGAATGGCCATGGTTTTTTTATACCCTCCACCATAGGATGGGGCGTATATTAACTTTGTCATTCCGTTTGTAACACCTCGAAATATTGCCCAGAATATAAAGTATATATATTCTGGGTCGTGGTGAAATTCTAAGTCGATCTAAGCATGTCCGTCCGTCCGTCCGTCTGCTGAAATCACGCTAACTTCCGAACGAAACAAGCTATCGACTTGAAACTTTCCGCAAGTAGTTGTTATTGATGTAGGTCGGATGGTATTGCAAATGGGCCATATCGGACCACTTTTACGTATAGCCCCCATATAAACCGACGCTCAGATTTGGCTTGCGGAACCTCTAGGAGGAGTAAAATTCATTCGATCCGGTTGAAATTTGGTACGTGGTGTTAATATAGGGTCTCCAACAATCTTGCAAAAATTGTTCCACATCGGTCCATAATTATATATAGCCCCCACCAATCCTATCTCAAGATTTAGCTTGCGGAGCCTCTAAGAGAAGCAAATTTCATCCGATCCGGCTGAAATTTGGTACATGGTGTTAGTATATGGTCTCTAACAATCATGCAAAAATTGATCCACATCGGTCCATAATTATATATAGCCCCCATATAAACCGATCCCCAGATTTGACCTCCGGAGCCTCGTGGATGAACAAAATTCATCCGATTCGGTTGAAATTTGGTACGTGGTGTTAGTATATTGTCTCTAACAACCAAGCCATAATTGGTCCATATCGGTCCATAATTATATATAGCCCCCATATAAACCGATCCCCAGATTTGACTCCCGGAGCTCCTGGAGGAGCAAAATTCATCTGATCCGGTTGAAATTTGGTACGTTATGAAATTTGGTCCATATCGGTTTATAGTTATAACAGGTTGGCTGATAAGTCCCCGGTCTGACACATAGATGGCGTCGCTAGTATTAAATGCATGATTCGTGTCAAAATTTGACGTCTGTAAGTCAATTAGTTTGTGAGATAGAGTGTCTTTTGTGAAGCAACTTTTGTTATTGTGAAAAAAATGGAAAAAAAGGAATTTCGTGTTTTGATAAAATACTGTTTTCTGAAGGGAAAAAATACGGTGGAAGCAAAAACTTGGCTTGATAATGAGTTTCCGGACTCTGCCCCAGGGAAATCAACAATAATTGATTGGTATGAAAAATTCAAGCGTGGTGAAATGAGCACGCAGCACGGTGAACGCAGTGGTTACCGACGAAAACAACAAATCCACAAAATGATTTTGAATGACCATAGATATCAAAGGGACGTGTTGGTCATATCATTCATCAATATTTGGATATGCGGAAGCTCTTTGCAAAATGGGTACCCCGCGAGCTCTCATTTGACCAAAAACAACAACGCGTTGATGATTCTGAGCGGTGTTTGCAGCTGTTAACTCGTAATACACCCGAGTTTTTCCGTCGATATGTGACAATGGATGAAACATGGCTCCATCACTACACTCCTCAGTCCAATAGACAGTCGGCTGAGTGGACAGCGACCGGTGAACCGTCTCCGAAGCGTGGAAAGACTCAAAAGTCCGCTGGCAAAGTAATGGTCTTTGTTTTTGGGGATGCGCATGGAATAATTTTTATCGATTATCTTGAGAAGGGAAATACCATCAACAGTGACTATTATATGGCGTTATTGGAGCGTTTGAAGATCGAAAACGGCCCCATATGAAGAAGAAAAAAGTGTTGTTCCACCAAGACAACGCACCGTGCCACAAGTTATTGAGAACGATGGCAAAAATTCATGAATCGGGCTTCGAATTGCTTCCCCACCCACCGTATTCTCCAGATCTGGCCCCCAACGAATTTTTCTTGTTCTCAGACCTTAAAAGGATGCTCGTAGGGAAAAAATTTGGCTGCAATGAAGAGGTGATCGCCGAAAGTGAGGCCTATTTTGAGGCAAAACTGAAGGAGTACTACCAAAATGGTATCAAAAAATTTTAAGGTCGTTATAATCGTTGTATCGCTCTTGAAGGGAGCTATGTTGAATAATAAAAAACGAATTTTGACAAAAAAATGTGTTTTTCTTGTTAGACCGGGGCCAACGTGTTATATAGCCGATCCCCCAAAAAAAAATCTACCAAAATTTTATTTCTATAGAAAATTTTGTCAAAATTTTATTTCTATAGAAAATTTTGTCATGGTTTTATTTCTATAGAAAATTTTGTCAAAATTTTATTTCTATAGAAAATTTTGTCAAAAATTTTGTCAAATTATATATATAAAATTCAATGTACGTTTGTTTATTTGTTTGTATGTTCCGGGTAGGCTCGGAAACGGCTGCACCGATTTACTTGAAACTTTAAGATATCGTAGGGCGCCATGTAGTGAAAATAAAGTACCTCAATTTTGTGGTGAAAATAGGTACCCCTTTGTCGGACTTTTTGAAAATTGGGCCAAAGTTGACCGATTTGCTTGAGATTTTCATTGAATGTTGGGGTTGGCATCTTAACAAAGATCCGCTACTTTATATTTCGATATTTGTGGCGGAGGGGTACCTCCCCTTTGTTTGACTTTTTTTAAGTACAGTGAAAAAACTAAAATTCTCTAAATTATCTGAGATTTACAGTGAGGTTATGAAATTAATATGGGGTACCTGATGGGTGCATATGTGGACGGGGAGGGGGACCTCCCCCTTGCCCTACTTTTTGAAACTTGGAAGAAAATTATGCGATTTGCTTGACATTTTCATTGAAGGTTGTGGTTGGCATCTAGACAAGGTTAGGTTAGGTTAGGTGGCAGCCCGATGTATCAGGTTCACTTAGACTATTCAGTCCATTGTGATACCACATTGGTGAACTTCTCTCTTATCACTGAGTGCTGCCCGATTCCATGTTAAGCTCAATGACAAGGGACCTCTTTTTTATAGCCGAGTCCGAACGGTGTTCCACATTGCAGTGAAACCACTTAGAGAAGGTTTGAAACCCTCAGAAATGTCACCAGCATTACTGAGGTGGGATAATCCACCGCTGAAAAACCTTGTGTATGCACGACCCCACGACGTTGTGTATGCAAGGCGGACATGCTAACCATTGCACCACGGTGGCTCTAGACAAAGAACGTCTATTTTATTTTTCGATATTTGGTCGGGGAGGGAGACCACCCCTTTGTCCGACTTTTTTAAAGTACAGTGAAAACAAAACTAAAGTCCTCCGACTGAAATTTTACGGTAAAACTGGATGAGGTTATGGAATTTATATCAGGTTCCTTATTTTGTAATATTTGGTCGGGGGAGAAATTGGCTTCTCCTTAAGTACATACAGAGACACAATTAAACTTTTACAATTTACTTGAAATTTACTTAGGGCGTGGGGAGAGGTTATGAAATTAATATTGGATACCTCATTATGTGATATTTGGATGGCAAGAGAGGCCGCCCCTTGCCCTGGTTTTTGAAAATTGGTCTTATAATTGACATTTTCTGAGACGTTTGCACAAGCTACGCAACATCACTCTTCGATATTTGGTCGGGGAGGGGGCCTGCTCTAAAACTGAAAAAAAAATTAAAATTCTCAAGTTTTCTTGAAATTTACAAAGGCACTGAGGAAGGTTATGAAATCAATGTGGTGTACCTGTTGTTTGGGTATTTGGACGGGGAGGGAACCTTCTTCCTTGCCCTACACTTGTAGGAAAGTTTCTAGATTTTCTTGGAATTTTCAGGGAAGGTTAAGGGTGCTATTCACTTCGGTGTTTGTCGATATTGTATCGGGAAAGTGACGTCCCTTTAAAACAATAGAGCAAAATTAACCATTCTCCGATCTACTTGAAACTTACAGGGAACATGGGAGGAGGTGATTAAATGAATACATGATTTTTAAATGAATACATGATTTTTCCATATCTGGTTGGGGAATAGTGAAATAAACGTTGTCGATTTACTTCGATAGAATTTATAGGGACCTTTGGGTAGTTTGTGAAATTAATATAGGGTACGTGGTATTCCGGTATCAGGTCGGTGTGGTGGGAAGGTGGGGAGAGGGTTCGCTTTCGTCCGATTTTTTGAAAATTGAAAGTAGATGGTAGTAAAGAACTTATATTGACATGAAATTGGCAGCCAAAGTAGAGGGTGCATCATTTTCCGGTATATGTTCGGCAAGGCAAGTTCTTCATGTTCAACATGTTAACAAATGTTAATGTGGTACATTTTTATACCCTGCGCCACACTGTGGAAGAGGGTATTATAAGTTAGTGCATATGTTTGTAACACCCAGAAGGAGACGAGATAGACACATGGTGTCTTTGGCAATAATGCTCAGGGTGGGTCCCTGAGTCGATATAAACATGTCCGTCCGTCCGTCCGTCTGTCTGTGAACACATTTTTGTGATCAAAGTCTAGGTCGCAATTTAAGTTCAATCGCCTTCAAATTTGGCACATGTTCCTAATTTGGGTCAGAATAGAACCCTATTGATTTTGGAAGAAATCGGTTCAGATTTAGATATAGCTCCCATATATATCTTTCGCCCGATATGCACTAATATGGACCCAGCAGCCAGAGTTTTATACCGCTTTGCTTGAAATTTTTTACAAATATAACACTTAGTCGTATAGTCAAGTGTGCAAATCGGTTCAGATTTAGATATAGCTCCCATATATATCTTTCGCCCGATATGGACTTATATGGCCCCAGAAGCCAGATTTTTGGCCGAATTTGGTTGAAATTTTGCACTAGGAGTACAATTAGTAGTATAGTCAAGTGTGCAAAATTTGATTGAAATCGGTTCAGATTTAGATATAGCTCCCATATCCCGATATGGACTAATATGGTCCTAAAAGCCAGAGTTTTGGCCCAATTTGGTTGAAATTTTGCACAGGGAGTAGATTTAGCATTGTAGCTATGCGTGCCAAATTTGGTTGAAATCGATTCAGATTTAGATATAGCTCCCATATATATCTTTCGTCCGATATGGACTAATATGGTCCTAGAAGCCAAAGTTTTGGCCCAATTTGTTTGAAATTTTGCACTAGGAGTACAATTAGTAGTGCAGTTAAGTGTGCAAAATTTGATTGAAATCGGTTCAGATGTAGATATAGCTCCCATATATATCTTTCGCCCGATATGGACTAATATGGTCCTAAAAGCCAGAGTTTTGGCCCAATTTGGTTGTAATTTTGCACAGGGTGTAGATTTAGGATTGTAGCTATGCGTGCCATATTTGATTGAAATCGGTTCAGATTTATATATAGCTCCCATTTATAGCTTTCGCCCGATTTACACTCATATGACCACAGTGGCCAATTTTTAACTCCGATTAGTTGAAATTTTGCATAGGGAGTAGAATTAGCATTGTAGCTATCCGTGCCAAATTTGGTTGAAATCGGTTCGGTTGACAAAAATGGTCAAAATACCAACATTTTCCTTGTAAAATCGCACTGCTGAGTCGAAAAGTTGTAAAAATGACTCTAATTTCTTAAACTTCTAATACTTATATATCGAGAGATAAATCATAAATAAACTTTTGCGAAGTTTCCTTAAAATTGCTTCAGATTTAAATGTTTCCCATATTGTGTTCCACCCTAGTGCAGTAGCCGACTTAAATTTTGAGTCTATAGAGTTTGTAGAAGTCTATCAAATTCTGTCCAGATCGAGTGATATTTAAATGTATGTATATGGGACAAACCTTTATATATAGCCGCCAACACACTTGACGGATGTGATATGGTATCGAAAATTTAGATCTACAAAGTGGTGCAGTGTATAATATGACTTTAGACTTTCCTTTCGTCCGACTTTAGACTCTACTTACTTGTTTTTGACTACTTTGCTCTTTCCGATTTATTGGACGGGAAACAGTGAGTCTTTGTATGCTGCTGTAATATAGTGCTTAATTTTCCGATTTTTCAAAAGAAATATAGAAGATTGTCCAACTACTTCAATACAGAACATTACTTAAAAAATTTGGTGGAAAGGGGACTCCCTCTCCCTGACATTTTGGAAGGCGGATCGTTTTACATTTGCATATCCGCCGTATTTATATCTATCTATAAACGAAAAAGCAAATAGTCCGATTTGTTTGAAATAATTCAAATCTTTTCGAATATGTTTCCAGCACGAAGGATACGGTTGACTAAGTTCAAGTTACGCTAGTTGTCTATAAAAATAAAATTGTGATAAAATTTTCTATAAAATAATTTTGAAAAAATGTTGACAAAATTTTCTATAGAAATAAAATTTTTAAAAAATTTTCTATAGAAAATAAAAGTTTGACAAAATGTTCCATAGAAATAAACTTTTGACAAAATTTTCCATAGAAATAAAATTTTGATAAAATTTCCATAGAAATAAAATTTTTACAAAATTTTCCATAGAAATGAAGTTTTGATAAAATTTTCTATAGAGAAAAAATTTTGACAAAATTTTCCATAGAAATGAGGTTTTGATAAAATTATCTATAAAATAAAATTTTGACAAAATTTTCTATAGAAATAAAATTTTGACAAAATGTTCAATAGAAATAAAATTTTGACAAACTTTTCCATAAATATAAAATTTTCACAAAATTGTCTATAGAAATAAGATTGTGATAAAATTGTTTATAAAATAAAATTTTGACAAACTTTTCTATAGAAATAAAATGTTAACAAAATTTTCTACAGGAATAAAGTTTTGACAAAAATTTCTATAGAAATATTTGTTTGGTAGATTTGTGGTAATTTGTGGTGATCTTAAAATTTTGTTAGATTTTTTTTGGCACGAGTGGTAAAGGGTGATACGGTCAAAATTTGGTCAATATAAACTTGACGTATTTATTTCAATTTTGCATTTAAAAAAACCTGAACACCCTTCATTTTGAAGGTGTGTGTGTGTGTAGAATGTTGCTCCTATTTTGATTTTGGAATTCACTCTTCAGTTGTCGAAATTCCGTCCAAGCAAGAAGAGCAGCGTATCAAAATTTTGCTCGCGCATCGCGAAAATCCGAGCTACTCGCACGCAAAGCTGGCAAAATCGCTAAAAGTTGCCAAATCAACCGTTACAAATGTAATTAAAGTGTTTGGGGAACGTTTGTCGACAGCCAGGAAGTCTGGATCGGGGGGAAATCGAAAACCGGAAGCCGCTGAGACGACAAAGAGAGTTGTCGGTAGTTTCAGGCGAAACCCTAACCTCTCTCTCCGAGATGTAGCAAATAAGCTGGGTGTATCGTCTACAACCGTGAATCGAGCCAAAAAACGAGCCGGACTATCGACTTACAAAAAGGTAGTGACTCCAAATCGCGATGATAAACAAAATACGACGGCCAAAGCGCGATCCCGGAGGCTGTACACGACGATGCTGACGAAGTTTGACTGCGTGGTAATGGACGACGAAACCTACGTCAAAGCCGACTACGAGCAGCTTCCGGGACAGGAGTTTTATACGGCAAAGGGAAGGGGAAAGTTAGCAGATATTTTCAAGCACATAAAACTGTCAAAGTTCGCAAAGAAATATCTCGTTTGGCAAGCCATCTGTACCTGTGGCTTGAAAAGCAGCATTTTCATAGCTTGCGGGACTGTCAACCAAGAAATTTACGTGAAAGAGTGTTTGAATAAACGTTTGCTGGCTTTCCTGAAGAAACACGGTTGTTCCGTACTGTTTTGGCCGGATTTGGCATCTTGGCATTACGGTAAAAAGGCCATGAAGTGGTACGCCGCCAACAACGTGCAGGTGGTTCCCAAGGACAAGAACCCTCCCAGAACACGCCAGAGCTCCGCCCAATTGAGAAATACTGGGCTATTGTCAAGCGGAACCTAAAGAATACTAAAAAAACTGCTAAGGACGAGCAGCAGTTCAAGGCAAACTGGCTTTCTGCGGCGAAGAAGGTGGACAAGGTGGCTGTACAAAATCTGATGGCAGGTGTCAAGCGTGAGGCCTGGCAATTCGGATTTGGAAAAGCGAAAGCCTAACTGAATATTTTTCCTGAATTTTATACTAATTGAACTTGAAAAAGAAATTTAATTTGATTTTTTAAATAAACGATTTCACCGATTTACACGCGTTTTCCCTTGACCAAATTTTGACCGTATCACCCTTTATGTGGTTTTGGGGTATACAAATTCTACTGCAGAAATTAATTGATAAAATGTATGGAATTTTTCTATGGTTTTGTAATGCTTGCAATTTTATCCTTGCTGTATACACCCGTTTTGATTTCGTCCCTCTTTCTTGTGCTCTCCACTGCGATCCCTTAATGTATACATTTGCGTTTCGAGGATTTAAAGATGTTAATCACGTAAAGTTTTACGCTTTGCCTGAACACACACCGTAGTTGGGGCCAGCCAACCTATCGACCAGACCAGCCTGCCTATAGGAATAGCCAAACAAATCGCCAAGGAAAAACCAATGTTCTCTATGTGTTAGCAGTCTGTTTTTAAAGACAAACTATTTGAAAATTTGCAATTTTAATTTGAAGACAAAAAGAGAGACTGGCGATTTTTTTTTATTATTGCTTGTGTCCCAGGTATTAGCATTATTTCATTGAATTTCATTGTTCGTCCGAGACATTGTTTTTCTGCCACCTTCTACTATATTGCGAAAAAAAGCGGCTGGCCGTATGACTCGATGGTTTGTATTGTTGGCATTATCGCCGTTATCGCCGGTCCAACTCAAATGCAGAAAGCGATAACAATGACAAGTTTACCTTTGGGAAGACAATAAGGATGCCTCTCGGGCTGGTGTGTTGTTTAGGTGAACATTTGGAATTCATGCAACGCATGTAGAAAAGCCTTCAACCCCATCGGTATCTATTAATAGCAAGCAGTCATTTAATGAATGGTGACCCTAAGCAGGAACTATAAACGTACTTCGTTTGTAGGATGGTAAGGTGCTATGGAAAGAAAAAAAGGTATATACAGTAGTAAGTTCGGCCGGGCCGAATCTTAAATACCCAGCACCATGAAGCAACTATAATAGTTTCCTTTGAAAACTCTTCGCCTTAGCGGACAGATATTCTCCTAAGCAGATCAGTTCAACCAGTATGCATCCCGAAGATAAATTTAAAGATTCTGCCTATGAAGACGAGATCAAATCCTGGATTTATAACAGCCATTTTTTCTTGAGTAATAATAAACATCTCGTGTGCAAGTGTGGAAGAAAATGATGAAATAACGTCTTGATTTCAAACCTAAAGTCTGTAAATTTTTAACCCCCCATTATTCAAATGATTTGAAGAAGTAAAATCGTAAAATTTTACTTTCACTTTCATGCAATTTACATGATCAGTGCGCCTTCTATACCCTCAAGAAATGAAATCGGTCTATATGAAGGCCTTACCAAATGGACCCATAAAAAACTAAAACCGTTACAATTTCAGGCAAATCGGATAAAAACGTCGGTTACACAAGCCCAAGGAGTTAAATCGGGAGATCAGTCAATATGGATGCTATGCCATGCACCGATATACACCAAATTCAGCACACCTAATTATGGTTCTGAAAAACCTACAGAATCAAGTTCCCAAATCGAAGGGCGGTTTTCTAAAGGGGATATATCAAAAATCCTTACCGATACAAAATGTAATCCGAACACCTATTTGTGACCCCAAAAAAACTCTAAACCACCTCTATATGTCAAATTTCAGCAAATTGGATAAAACCTACGGTTTCTAGAAGCTCAAGAAGTAAAATGGGTATATCGGCCTAAATGGGGGCTATAGCAAACCATGGACTGATGCACACCATATTCGGCACACCTTTTTACGGTCCTAAAATACCTCTAGATTTCCAATTTGAGGAAACGCGGACAGAGACTATGGTTTCCAGAAATCCAAGAAGTAAAATCGGTAGATCGGTCTATATGTGGGCTATACCAAAACATGGACCGATAGGCACAATTTTCGGCACACATAATTGTGGTCCTAAAATACTTCTAGATTTCCAATTTCAGGAAACACGGGCATGGTTTCCAGAAGTCCAAGAAGTAAAATCGGTAGATCGGTCTATATGTGGGCTATACCAAAACATGGACCAATAGGCATCACTTGCAACACACCTATTTGTGTTCCTAAAATACCTCTAGATTTCCAATTTCAGGCAAATCGGATAGAAAATACGGTTTCCAGAAGTCCAAGACCCCAAATTGGGACGTCGGTTTATATGGGGACTATATCAAAACTTGGACCCATCTTCGAACTTGACCTGCCTGCAAATAAGAAACGAATCTGTGCCAAATTGCAATTTTTTTAGGTTTTGGGTGGATTTTTAAATTTTTTTTGGGGGGGGGGGGGGGGTCACGAATTAAAGTCCTTTTCGCTCTAGGACGCATATTTAAGGAGATATGGGTAAAAGAAGTTTTTCATATAAAAATTTCATTTTTTTAGGTTTTGGGTGGATTTTTCAATTTTTTGGGGGTAGTCACGAATTAAAGTCCTTTTCGCTGTAGGACGCATATTTATGGAGATATGGGTAAAAGAAGTTTTTCATATAAAAATTTCATTTTTTTCAGGTTTTGGTTGGTTTTTCAATTTTTTGGGGGTGGTCACGAATTAAAGTCCTTTTCGCTCTAGGACGCTTAGTTTAGGAGATATGGACAAAATAAGTTTTTCATATAAAAATTTCAATTTTTTTTAGGATTTGGGTGGATGTTTCAATTTTTTGAGGGTGGTCACGAATTAAAGTCCTTTTCGCTCTAGGACGCATATTTAAGGAGATATGGGCAAAAGAAGTTTTTCATATAAAAATTTCATTTTTTTCAGGTTTTGGTTGGTTTTTCAATTTTTTGGGAGTGGTCACGAATTAAAGTCATTTTCGCTCTAGGACGCTTAGTTTAGGAGATATGGGCAAAAGAAGTTTTTCATATAAAAATTTCATTTTTTTTAGGTTTTGGGTGGATTTTTCAATTTTTTGGGGGTGGTCACGAATTACAGTCCTTTTTGCTCTAGGACGCATATTTAAGGAGATATGGGCAAAAGAAGTTTTTCATATAAAAATTTCATTTTTTTCAGGTTTTGGTTGGTTTTTCAATTTTTTGGGAGTGGTTACGAATTAAAGTCCTTTTCGCTCTAGGACGCATATTTAAGGAGATATGGGCAAAAGAAGTTTTTCATATAAAAATTTACATTTTTTAGGTTTTGGGTGGATTTTTCAATTTTTGGGGGTAGTCACGAATTAAAGTCCTTTTCGCTCTAGGACGCTTAGTTTAGGATATATGGGCAAAAGAAGTTTTTCGTATAAAAATTTAATTTTTTTTTAGGATTTGGGTGGATTTTTCAATTTTATGAGGGTGGTCACGAATTAAAGTCCTTTTCGCTCTAGGACGCATATATATGGAGATATGGGCAAAAGAAGTTTTTCATATAAAAATTTCAAGTTTTTTAGGTTTTGGGTGGATTTTCAATTTTTTGGGGGTGGTCACGAATTAAAGTCCTTTTCGCTCTAGGACGCATATTTAAGGAGATATGGGCAAAAGAAGTTTTTCATATAAAAATTTACATTTTTTATGTTTTGGGTGGATTTTTCAATTTTTTGGGGGTGGTCACGAATTAAAGTCCCTTTCGCTCTAGGACGCATATTTAAGGAGATATGGGCAAAAGAAGTTTTTCATATAAAAATTTAATTTTTTTAGGTTTTGGGTGGATTTTTCAAGTTTTTGGGGGTGGTCACGAATTAAAGTCCTTTTCGCTCTAGGACGCATATTTATGGAGATATGGGCAAAAGAAGTTTTTCATATAAAAATTTCATTTTTTTCAGGTTTTGGTTGGTTTTTCAATTTTTTGGGGGTGGTCACGAATTAAAGTCCTTTTCGCTCTAGGACGCTTAGTTTAGGAGATATGGACAAAATAAGTTTTTCATATAAAAATTTCAATTTTTTTTAGGATTTGGGTGGATTTTTCAATTTTTTGGGGGTGGTCACGAATTAAAGTCCTTTTCGCTTTAGGACGCATATTTAAGGAGATATGGGCAAAAGAAGTTTTTCATATAAAAATTTCATTTTTTTCAGGTTTTGGTTGGTTTTTCAATTTTGTGGGGGTGGTCACGAATTACAGTCCTTTTCGCTCTAGGACGCTTAGTTTAGGAGATATGGGCAAATGAAGTTTTTCATATAAAAATTTCAATTTTTTTAGGTTTTGGGTGGATTTTTCAATTTTTTGGTGGTGGTCACGAATTAAAGTCCTTTTCGCTCTAGGACGTATATTTATGGAGATATGGACAAAAGAAGTTTTTCATATAAAAATTTCAAGTTTTTTAGGTTTTGGGTGGATTTTCAATTTTTTGGGGGTGGTCACGAATTAAAGTCCTTTTCGCTCTAGGACGCATATTTAAGGAGATATGGGCAAAAGAAGTTTTTCATATAAAAATTTTATTTTTTTCAGGTTTTGGTTGGTTTTTCAATTTTTTGGGGGTGGTCACGAATTACAGTCCTTTTCGCTCTAGGACGCTTAGTTTAGGAGATATGGGCTAATGAAGTTTTTCATATAAAAATTTCAAGTTTTTTAGGTTTTGGGTGGATTTTTCAATTTTTTGGGGGTGGTCACGAATTAAAGTCATTTTCGCTCTAGGGCGATAGCGCCATTATTTAGAGCTTTCAATAGTGGCGCTATCGTCGTGGCGTGATTACAAAAGACAGACAGATGGACAGAAAGACGGAAATGGTTATATCGTCTTAGAATTTCTCTCTGATCAAGAATATATATACTTTATATAGTCGGAAATCGACATTTCGATGTGTTGCAAACGGATAAACAAATTCCCATTACAATTCCATGGCGGTTATCATGCACGCCTTGCATACAAAGGGTCAATCCCAGTTTCGTCCAAACATCAATAAAAAAAAAATCAGTGGTGTACTATGCTCAGTAATGCTGTTGACATTTCTGAGTGTTTCAAAGTTTTTCTAAGTGGAACACCCTTCGGTTTCGGCTATAAAAATGAGGTCCCTTGTCATTGAGCTAAACATAGAATCGGGCAGCACTCAGTGATAACAGAAAAGTTCACCATCATGGTATCACAAGGAACTGAATATATTCAGACTATAGTCTATATGAACCTGAAATATCAGGCCTAACCTAGGTTAGGTCATTAATCAAGGCTCAGGCATTAAATGAGTGTCACTAGAAACCAAAGGTCCATTCCAAATTATGGGAGTAAATAATTGAGTACAGCGGACTCCATATGGTGGTTGGCTAAAGAATGGAACTCCTATGAGTTTGTCCATATGTTTGGCTTTCAGTGTCAGTGAATAATCCCCAATGTCAACTTTCAGATTCAGATTTTGAAGTCATATCTGGATATTTTTGTATGCAACCGCATCCCAGTTGCATAACACCAAGAACGACTAGCATATGGAGGGGCGATGGGGGATATAGAGTTGCGTGGGAGTACAACCAACAGTTGGCATTGGGTAATTTGTTGCATGCAATGTTGTGGCCAACAAATGTTTGATTTGCTTGGTGGTAGCATTCATAGCAGCCGAACCGCAAAACCCACGGGGAATTTGCATTCAGTGCTAAGTATTTTCCAGTTAGTTGGCACATGGAGTCTGCAATGCTATCGTTGTTGTCGTCATCGCGTGCATTGCGTACCTGAGAGAGCACACAAACACACTCACACCAATGATTTAGTAGTCTTCCTTGTACAATGACAACTTTTGCCCAGCGGGAAAATTGCGAAGTACCGCAAAAATCATGCCTTCTTAACCCATGATTTTGGGATCCTTAACACCTTCCCATATGCCTTCTCCTATCATGCATGCTAAAATGCCTTGCACTTCCTTTCTAAAAAATGCACGCAAACATTATTCTGTGCCTTCTTTGGGAATTGGAAAAAGAAGGACCTACATTGTTGTTATAAGAATGAAAATTCAGTTTTTTATATAATCATCAAACAAACATTTGTATCAACATTTTTAACAGGACACGGTTTTAATCCGATTTGTCTCAAAATTAGAATTTGCTGTTATTTCGCAAGATGATTTATATTTAGATATAGTTGTTGATTTTAGTTCTAGAGCATTTAATGCGCTATTCTCATCCATTTGCCAGAAATTTGGAAATTAGTATCGCTCCCCGCCTTCCAATGTATTTAAAATAGAATATATTTTTTTACCCTCCACCATAGGAACAAACAAATCAGAAAAGTGAAGTTTTGTATTCGAAACAGCATTTCTGACGATGTCTTAAAATTTACTTATTTTTGCGATTAAGTTGGACATATAGTTAGTTGTAGATCAATTTACCCACATATTTTCCATTGGTTTTACTTTATACGTTTGTTTTGATCGTGATATTTTTCTATTTGTCTTCTAACATATATTATTTGTTGTTGTTATATTACAGTTTTGTAATGTTGTTGTGAGAACATACACACAGAATAATTTATTTGACTTCAAATCTTTTGAACTTTCCTTAAGGATTTCGTTATTGAATCTGAAATATTGTTTTTTTGTTAATATAAAGTCACTTTTTGGAAGTTAACTAGCTCTAGATCTAGGCTCTGTGAATTTAAAGCTAGGATACAGGTCTCATGTTTTCGGATTTTCAAATAAATGTTTAACCAAAAATGCAAAATTCTCCAAATAAGTATTAGCCTATTTTGAAGTTTTTCTTATCTTTAATACAAGGGTTCAATATCACAGTTAATTAAAAGATTATTCACTTAAATAATTTTTTTTCTTCTTTATATTAAGTGAAACCGGCCTTACTTTAAGGTCCTATAACTTTGATATAGGCACGATCATTTCAAAGATTCGTGTACTAAATTTAAATAAAATAGATTTTAGTTTAAGATTATGAACTTTTTTCAATTATTGTTTGTTTGTATATGTGCAGTTTTATCTCTACATGGTCACTATAGTTTGTTCTCCCTTGTTTTTGAAAAATAAAATTAAAAAAAAAATAAATAAAAAGTATAGCACTTGTTGCATTACATATCAGCCACCCTGTACATATGGGTAGGTATATATAACTCCGATCACGTTTGAACTGAATATAGTAAAAGTGCTTGCCACTCTAAAAAAAGTTTGTTCAAAATTTCAAAAAATTGGCTGAGTAATATGGGATATAAACTCAAATCGGACGATTAAATATACGGGCGCTATATATATACCTGACACGATCTCTTTGAAAATTGACAGAGATACTACTATTAACAAGAGCAAACGTTTTGCCAAATTTCATGTAAATCGGTTGTTCCCTTGAATTAATACCAGTTTGGGGGTCAAATACCCCACTGTGCGACAGGATACTTTGTACAAGTAGCTACTATTTATGTAGGTCGGATGGTATTGCAAATGAGCTATATCGGACCATATTTAGGTGTAGCCCACGATCCTCTTGGAGGAGACAATTTTATCACATCCGTGGCCTGTAACAACCAGGCAAAAATTAGTCCTAACCGATCCCCCGATTTTATTTCCTGCGCTTTCTGGAGATGAAAAATTCATTCGATCCAGTTGAAATGTGGTACGTGGTGTTAGTAACTGGCCTCTAACAACGATGCAAAAGTGGCCCATATCGTTCCAAAGATATATAGCCTCCATAAAAAGCAATTTACATTATTTATTTATTATTTAATTTATTATAATTACAAATTACAATAAACTTATTTATACGGGCACTAGCAAGTAGAGGCTATCTGCCTAAGCAATTTCCATATTTGGTTTCCTGCGCTTCTGCAGGGGCATATTTCATACGATCCAATCGAAATTGTAAATTTTTATGTTAACCGATCAAGAACTGATTTAGCTTATATAGGTATTTAATCTACCTCCATGTACATTAAGGCAATGTTAAGAGGTTTTAAGATACCTTGTCTTTAGTAGAACTTTCTTCGTAATACATGGTGGATGGTCCATAAGACTCGGCCTGCCTGACATTCCGGTCGTATTTACTTATTTTTATAGTGCGGTTAAATAAATAAACATAAATCTTTCTAAATAATTAATAATTAAATTAATAATAACAAAAATCTATAACTTTGCCTATAGTAGAATCTGTTCGAACCCACCAATGATCCCATACTCATTATTTGTTGGCTGCCAAGCTATTAATTTGCTTATGTCTAGTTACTCCTAACTTTGGCCTTCTAGAAGTCATTCTCTGTAACATATAAAAGATCCGATACCCATTATACGTTCACTTCCAACAGAAGGGAACGCGAAATGACCTCACGTGTAGCTTAAGTTCACCTTTTGGCGCCCACATCACATAAATGTGTCGTAGGCCAGTGGATGAGTGTAGGACTACCAATAACGAGGACCCCGGTTCAAATCCCGACGGAGCAGAAAAATAAAAATACACTTGAGGTAAATATTAAAATCAAAAAAAGAAGATAAACTGTATAGGAAAAGTAAGTCAAATTAAATTCTAACGTAAAATGTATGAGGGCAAATGTTCAGTTCATAGACAACCTTGCCTTCAAAATATTTATTTTTACACGCTTTCTTTTATGCCTTCCTGTCCAGGCCTTTTTGAGGGCCTTCTTTGGAAGGCATGATTTTTGTACTTAGTATGAAGGCCTGATAACATGGCATCGACGACACCACCTCTAGAAGGCATACGAATAGAAGCGAGAGGCAAGGCCTTGGTCTCCAATCCAATCCAATGTTATTTTGAAATGAACACGTAATGCAGCGCCCAGGCCTTATAGCTACCCGGACAGCACTTCCATCATCGATTCCACGTCGCTTCCATTTCCCGCTGGGTGTTTACGTTCACCTGAATCCTTTTACTACCACTCATCCTGGCCCACTGAACTCAGAGGGATAGAGGCAATGCAAATGTTCTCCAAATAAACCACCGAATGACGCCATCGAAATCTACAGCAGCATTGGAAACCCAATGACACTGACAAACATAGTCTATCTTTCCGTCCTTCTGCATGTTCGTTTACATTGGTGTTGACTGTTGTGTTCATACATCAGTGGGCGATAGATAAGATACAAAGGTGGTACATGAGGTACTAGTTCGTATTCACAAGGAATTGAAACCATATCGGACCGAGCTGCATGCGTCACCTTGTAGACACAGTGTTTAAAATTGTGGGTAAATAGGGGACTTGCGCAAAGAGAAATTTGAAAAAACAAATTAAAGTTCATTGGTATTGAAAATTTGTTGGTATTTGAAAAATTTCTCTGATCCAGGACTGCGTTTTATGTGGGGACTTTGCCAAAGAGGATGTCGGACAAGTTACATATGTTTATATTTTAGCGCAATTTTCATTTGTAGATACTCTGGTGGCACACAATGCCATACTTTTCATATATTTTTGTCACTCTTGTGTCCATTTTTAATTTGTCCCTTTATGACATAAAGTTTCTTGTAAGCTTTTGATATCTATTATTAACACTATCGGATTCAATCTTTGCTGTAAATGATAGTCGTTCTTCCTATTGCGGTCATAGTACATTTATGAACACTTTCCCTTTACAAAATTGCATACTTTTGGAAGTACATACGCGGTTGCCACTCGCGCCACACATAATTTACCAAAAATTTTGCCAAAAACGAATTACATTTTAAAACTCTTATTTTGAAGATTTTGATCAAATTTTTGTGACAAATGGTTTCTTTTCGAATGAAATGTTTTATTATTTTATTTTATTATATATTATTAACTAATATTAGTTTGCACCAACTAGCGAAAGTTATCACTTCTACAATAAGGGAGAAATTCCTCACAAATTTTGTAAAATTTTATTTCCATAGAAAATTTTGTCAAAATTTTATTTTCATAGAAAATTTTGTCAAAATTTTATTTCTATAGAAAATTTTGTCAAAATTTGATTTAGTAGAAAATGTTGTCAAAATTTTATTTCTATAGACAATTTTGTCAAACTTTTATTTCTATAGAAAATTTTGTCAACATTTTATTTCTATAGAAAATTTTGTCAATATTTGATTTATTAGAAAATTTTGTCAAAATTTGATTTAGTAGAAAATTTTGTCAAATTTTTATTTCCATAGAAAATGTTGTCAAACTTTTATTTCTATAGAAAATTTTGTCAAAATTTTATTTCTATAGAAAATTTTGTCAAACTTTTATTTCTATAGAAAATTTTGTCAAAATTTGATTTAGTAGAAAATGTTGTCAAAATTTTATTTCTATAGACAATTTTGTTAAAATTTTATTTCTACAGACAATTTTGTCAATATTTGATTTAGTAGAAAATTTTGTCAAAATTTGATTTAGTAGAAAATTTTGTCAAAATTTTATTTCTATAGAAAATTTTGTCAAATTTTTATTTCCATAGAAAATGTTGTCAAACTTTTATTTCTATAGAAAATTTTGTCAAAATTTTATTTCTATAGAAAATTTTGTCAAACATTTATTTCTATAGAAAATTTTGTCAAACTTTTATTTCTATAGAAAATTTTGTCAATTTTTATTTCTATCGAAAATTTTGTCAACATTTTATTTTTATAGAAAATTTTGTCTGCATTTTATTTCTATAGAAAATTTTGTCTGCATTTTATTTCTATAGAAAATTTTGTCGAAATTTTATTTCTATAGAAAATTTTGTCAATCTTTTATTTCTATAGATAATTTTGTCAACATTTTATTTTTATAGAAAATTTTGTCTGCATTTTATTTCTTTAGAAAATTTTGTCTGCATTTTATTTCTATAGAAAATTTTGTCAAAATTTTATTTCTATAGAAAATTTTGTCAAATTTTTATTTCCATAGAAAATGTTGTCAAACTTTTATTTCTATAGAAAATTTTGTCAAAATTTTATTTCTATAGAAAATTTTGTCAAACATTTATTTCTATAGAAAATTTTGTCAAACTTTTATTTCTATAGAAAATTTCGTCAAAATTTTATTTCTATAGAAAATTTTGTCAACATTTTATTTTTATAGAAAATTTTGTCTGCATTTTATTTCTATAGAAAATTTTGTCAACATTTTATTTTTATAGAAAATTTTGTCTACATTTTATTTATATAGAAAATTTTGTCAACATTTTATTTCTATAGAAAATTTTGTCAACATTTTTTTCTATAGAAAATTTTGTCAAATTTTTAATTCTATAGAAAATTTTATTTTTATAGAACATGTTGCCAAAATTTTATTTCCATAGAAAATTTTGTCAAAATTTTATTTCCATAGAAAATTTTGTCAAACTTTTATTCCCATAGAAAATTTTGTCAAAATTTTATTTCTATAGAAAATTTTGTCAGAATTTTATTTCTATAGAATATTTTGTAAAAATTTTATTTCTATAGAAAATTTTGTCAAAATTTGATTTAGTAGAAAATTTTGTCAAAATTTTATTTCCATAGAAAATTTTGTCAACATTTTATTTCTATAGAAAATTTTGTCAAGATTTTATTTCTATAGAAAATTTTGTCGAAATTTTATTTCTATAGAAAATTTTGTCTACATTTTATTTCTATGAATAATTTCGTCAAAATTTTATTTCTATAGAAAATTTTGTCAACATTTTATTTCTATAGAAAATTTTGTCAACATTTTATTTCTATAGAAAAATTTTGTCAAAATTTTACTTCCATAGAAAATTTTGTCAAACTTTTATTCCCATAGAAAATTATGTCAAAATTTTATTTCTATAGAAAATTTTGTCAGAATTTTATTTCTATAGAAAATTTTGTCAAAATTTTATTTCTATAGAAAATTTTGTCAGAATTTTATTTCTATAGAAAATTTTGTCAAAACTTTATTTCTATAGAAAATTTTGTCAAACTTTTACTTCCATAGAAAATTTTGTCAAAATTTTATTTCTATAGAAAATTTCGTCAAAATTTTATTTCTATAGAAAATTTTGCCAAATTTATATTTCCATAGAACATTTTCTCAAAATTTTATTTCTATAGAAAATTTTGTCAATCTTTTATTCCCATAGAAAATTTTGTCAAAATTTTATTTCTATAGAAAATTTTGTCAGAATTTTATTTCTATGGAAATTTTGTCAAAATTTTATTTCTATAGAAAAATGTTGTCAAAATGTTATTTCTTCAGAAGATTTTGTCAACATTTTATTTCTATAGAAAACTTTGTCAAAATTTTATTTCTATAGAAAAATTTGTCAAAATTTTATTTCCATAGAAAATTTTGTCAAACTTTTATTCCCATAGAAAATTTTGTCAAAATTTTATTTCTATGGAAAATTTTGTCAGAATTTTATTTCTATAGAAAATTTTGTCCAAATTTTATTTCTGTAGGAAATTTTGTCAAAATTTTATTTCTATGAAAATTTTGTCAAAATTGTATTTCTATAGAAAATTTTGTCAGAATTTTATTTCTCTAGAGAATTTTGTCAAAATTTTATTTCTATAGAAAATTTTGTCAAACTTTTACTTCCATAAAAAATATTGTCAAAATTTTATTTCTATAGAAAATTTCGTCAAAATTTTATTTCTATAGACAATTTCGTCAAAATTTAATTTCTATAGAAAATTTTGTTAAAATTTTATTTCTATAGAAAATTTTGTCAAACTTTTATTTCTATAGAAAATTTTGTCAACATTTTATTTCTATAGAAAATTTTGTCAAAATTTTATTTCTATAGAAAATTTTGTCAAAATTTTATTTCTATAGAAAATTTTGTCAAACTTTTATTTCCATAGAAAATGTTGTCAAACTCTTAATTCTATAGAAAATGTTGTCAAACTTGTATTTCCATAGAAAATGTTGTCAAACTTTTAATTTATTGAAAATGTTGTCAAACGTTTATTTCTATAGAAAATTTTATCAAAATTTTATTTCTATAGAAAATTTTGTCAAAATTTTATTTCTACAGAAAATTTCGTCAAAATTTTATTTCTATAGAAAATTTTGTCAAAATTTTATTTATATAGAAAATGTTGTCAAAATTTTATTTCTATAGAAATTTTTTTCAAAGTTTTATTTCTATAGAAAATTTTGTCAAAATTTTATTTCTATAGACAATATTGTTAAAATTTTATTTCTATAGAAAATTTTGTCAAAATTTTATTTCTATAGAAATTGTTGTCAAAATTTTATTTCTATAGAAAATTTTGTCAAAGTTTTATTTCATGGACAATTTCGTCAAAATTTAATTTCTATAGAAAATTTTGTCAAAATTTTATTTCTATAGAAAATTTTGCCAAATTTTTATTTCCATAGAAAATTTTGTCTAAATTTTATTTCTATAGAAAATTTTGTCAACATTTTATTTCTATAGAAAATTTTGTCAACATTTTATTTCTATAGCAAATGTTGTCAAACTTTTAATTTATGGAAAATGTTGTCAAACTTTTATTTCCATAGAAAATTTTATCAAAATTTTATTTCTATAGAAAATTTGGTCAAAATTTTATTTCTACAGAAAATTTCGTCAAAATTTTATTTCTATAGAAAATGTTGTCAAAATTTTATTTATATAGACAATTTTGTGAAAATATTATGTCTTTAGAAAATTTTCAAACTTTTATTCCCATAGAAAATTTTGTCAAAATTTTATTTCTATAGAAAATTTTGTCACACTTTTATTTCTATAGAAAACTTTGTTCGTCAAAATTTTATTTCTATAGACAATTTCGTCAAAATTTAATTTCTATAGAAAATTTTGTTAAAATTTTATTTCTATAGAAAATTTTGTCAAACTTTTATTTCTATAGAAAATTTTGTCAACATTTTATTTCTATAGAAAATTTTGTCAAAATTTTATTTCTATAGAAAATTTTGTCAAAATTTTATTTCTATAGAAAATTTTGTCAAACTTTTATTTCCATAGAAAATGTTGTCAAACTCTTAATTCTATAGAAAATGTTGTCAAACTTGTATTTCCATAGAAAATGTTGTCAAACTTTTAATTTATTGAAAATGTTGTCAAACGTTTATTTCTATAGAAAATTTTATCAAAATTTTATTTCTATAGAAAATTTTGTCAAAATTTTATTTCTACAGAAAATTTCGTCAAAATTTTATTTCTATAGAAAATTTTGTCAAAATTTTATTTATATAGAAAATGTTGTCAAAATTTTATTTCTATAGAAATTTTTTTCAAAGTTTTATTTCTATAGAAAATTTTGTCAAAATTTTATTTCTATAGACAATATTGTTAAAATTTTATTTCTATAGAAAATTTTGTCAAAATTTTATTTCTATAGAAATTGTTGTCAAAATTTTATTTCTATAGAAAATTTTGTCAAAGTTTTATTTCATGGACAATTTCGTCAAAATTTAATTTCTATAGAAAATTTTGTCAAAATTTTATTTCTATAGAAAATTTTGCCAAATTTTTATTTCCATAGAAAATTTTGTCTAAATTTTATTTCTATAGAAAATTTTGTCAACATTTTATTTCTATAGAAAATTTTGTCAACATTTTATTTCTATAGCAAATGTTGTCAAACTTTTAATTTATGGAAAATGTTGTCAAACTTTTATTTCCATAGAAAATTTTATCAAAATTTTATTTCTATAGAAAATTTGGTCAAAATTTTATTTCTACAGAAAATTTCGTCAAAATTTTATTTCTATAGAAAATTTTGTCAAAATTTTATTTATATAGACAATTTTGTGAAAATATTATTTCTTTAGAAAATTTTCAAACTTTTATTCCCATAGAAAAATTTGTCAAAATTTTATTTCTATAGAAAATTTTGTCACACTTTTATTTCTATAGAAAACTTTGTCAAAATTTTATTTATATAAAAAATTTTGTCAAAATTTTTTTTCTATAGAAAATTTTGTAAAAATTTTATTTCCATAGAAAATGTTGTCAAAATTTTATTTCTCTAGAAAATCTTATCAAAATTTTATTTCTATAGAAAATTTTTTGAAAATTTGATGTCTATAGAACATTTAGTCGAAATTTGATTTCTATAGAAAATTTTGTCAACATTTTATTTCTATAGAAAATTTCGTCAAAATTTTATTTCTATAGACAATTTCGTCAAAATTTTATTTCTATAGAAAATTTTGTCAAAGTTTTATTTCATGGACAATTTCGTCAAAATTTAATTTCTATAGAAAATTTTGTCAAAATTTTATTTCTATAGAAAATTTTGCCAAATTTTTATTTCCATAGAAAATTTTGTCTAAATTTTATTTCTATAGAAAAATTTGTCAAAATTTTATTTCCATAGAAAATTTTGTCAAACTTTTATTCCCATAGAAAATTTTGTCAAAATTTTATTTCTATAGAAAATTTTGTCAAACTTTTATTCCCATAGAAAATTTTGTCAAAATTTTATTTCTATAGAAAATTTTGTCAGAATTTTATTTCTATGGAAATTTTGTCAAAATTTTATTTCTATAGAAAAATGTTGTCAAAATGTTATTTCTTCAGAAAATTTTGTAAAAATTTTATTTCTATAGAAAACTTTTTTAAAATTTTATTTCTATAGAAATTTTTGTCAAAATTTTATTTCTCTAGAAAATCTTATCAAAATTTTATTTCTATAGAAAATTTTTTGAAAATTTGATGTCTATAGAAAATTTTGTCAAAATTTGATTTCTATAGAAAATTTTGTCAACATTTTATGTTTATAGAAAATTTTGTCAAAATTTCATTAAAATTATTTTTTTTTTAATTTGGTAGATGTTTCGTAAAATTTTCCACAAATTTGCGTAGATTATTTTTGGTACGAGTGACAACGGTGGTTACATAATCTTCTATTAACTCAATGCAAGCAATGATTGCTACAGTTGCAAACTCTTTTTGCATCACTGTGAACAGGTCGTGAGTGTAACATAGTCACAATGGCAAAGTTTGCTTTAGCGAGAGGAGAAAAAAATAACGAACTGACAGCAAAATCCCAATAAATTTATACGTATGTTTTAATTGTTTTCGAATGGAAAAACAAGATTAGCGTGAACTGAGCAAGAAATATGAAAAACTTTTGTATGACGGTTGCCCGAAATCGTTTTTGTTTCGTTATTCTTTTCTCAGTTCGACACTTTCCAAGCGATGAGGATGGAAAATTTATGCAATTTTTGTGTGGGTTTTTTTAGGTTTTCAAAGATTTCATTTCATAGTTATGTTAATAGGGTTCTCTTGAAAACTGACAATAAAACACGAAGTCAAGCAGCCATGAAACACGCGTAGATATCGTCAAAAGCACAACGTCAAGGGTATGAGTGACAAGCAAAATAGTTACTTATGTCGTATCTTCAGAATATGAATCGGTTTACATTTGTAGGAAAAACTTTCTTATATTTCAATGAGTGCAACCTCACAGATATTGTGGCCTACAGCACAGGTCACCGTTCAGAGAGGTGTTCTTTGCCAGTTTGAAATATTCCTAAATATTATCGAAATTTTTATCGCGTTTAAACACCACCTAAACCAGTAAAAAATACCCAATTTGGGGAAAAATCCCCAATGCTGGAAACACTGGTTTTGAAGCCAATTCGAAGAAATCTGAACTGATTCTTTAATATGATTTTATTTCCGTCAATATTTGCGTTTGAGCGATAAAATTAAAAAAAAATGAGAAAGGTATTGCGCTGTACTTTCTTGGACTACATATTAGCCACCCAGTATAGCTATCGTGATTACGACAATTTTTTCACTATAAGAAAAAGTATCTTTTTGCTTTCCACATTCATTTTTTATGCACTGTATCGCGACATGTTTTTTTCATGCATAAACTCGTCTTCTATCTGCAGTCAGGTCAAGTTCGAAGATGGACTATATAGTTCCAGATTTTTCGAATATGGTGCATATCGGTCCACGTCTTGATACAGCCCCTATTTAGCCCAATCTTCCGATTTGACTTCTTGAGTGTTTAGATATCTGAGTTTTTAACCGATTTGCCTGAAATTCAAAATCTAGAGGTATTTTAGGTTCATCAATAAGTGTGCGGATGGTGTGTATCGGTCCATGTTTCGGTATAGCCCTTATATAGCCCGATCTCCTGATTTGACTTTTTGGGTTTCTATAAACATCAATTTTTATCCGATTTGCTTGAAATTGGAAATCTAGAGGTATTTTGGGTCTACACATAAGTGTGCCGAAGATGGTGTGTATCGGTTCATATCTTGGTTTGTCCCTCATATAGACCGATCTCACGATTTGACTTCTTGGGCTTCTAAACGTCGCAATTTTTATTCGATTTGCTTGAAATTCAAAATCTAGAGGTATTTTGGGTCTACACATAAGTAAGCCGAATATGGGCGTATCGATCCACATTTTGCCACTTCTTGGTCTTCTAGACACTGCAATTTTTATTCAATTTTCCTGAAATTCAAAAGTTAGAAGTACTTTAGGTCCATAAATACACAAAAAAAAAAATATTTTTTTTTCTGTTCAAACATGAAATTAATTGATCCAATTAATTTTTAATTGAAATGTCTTCAATCGCTGCAGTGGTAGTATCAATTAAAAACTTAATTGAAAGTCAATTAAAACTTAATTGATCCAATTAAAAAATTAATGGATACTATTAATTTTTGTGATTGATTTTTGTTTCAATTAAAAAATTTGTTGAATCAATAAAATTTTTAAATGAATATTTTTATACCCTCCACCATAGGATGGGGGTATATTAACTTTGTCATTCCGTTTGTAACACATCGAAATATTGCTCTAAGACCCCATAAAGTATATATATTCTGGGTCGTGGTGAAATTCTGAGTCGATCTGAGCATGTCCGTCCGTCCGTCTGTTGAAATCACGCTAACTTCCGAACGAAACAAGCTATCGACTTGAAACTTGGCACAAGTAGTTGTTATTGATGTAGGTCGGATGGTGTTGCAAATGGGCCATATCGGTCCACTTTTACGTTTAGCCCCCATATAAACGGACCCCCAAATTTGGCTTGCGTTTGCTCCAAGAGAAGCAAATTTCTTCCGATCCGGCTGAAATTTGGTACATGGTGTTAGTATATGGTCTCTAACAACCACGCAAAAATTGGTCCATATCGGTCCATAATTACATATAGCCCCCATATAAACCGATCCACCGATTTGGCTTGCGGAGGCTCTAAGAGAACCAAATTTCATCCGATCCGGCTGAAATTTTGTACGTGCACAGAAAAAAATATCACCAAAATATTTCCAATTAAAAAGTTAATTGAAGTTGAAAATGTTTTCAATTAATAAATTAATTGATACAATAAACTTTTTAATCATGATAGAAACATTAAGTTAATTAAGCCAATGATTGAAAATTTTAAAATTTTTAATTAAAAAATTACAATTAACTTTTTAATCAAATTCGGAAGACTAATTCAGTTAAAAAAAGTGCTGATTTTTTTTTTAATTTTTAATTAAAAATGTGTTTCAAACAATCATTTTTTAATCAAAATAAAAACTCTAAGTCAATTCAGAAAGTAATTAAAAATAGTTACCTTTTTTAATTAATAAATTAATTGAGTTTTGCAATCAACATCAATTAAATTTTTAATTGAATCAATTAAAAAATTAATTGAAATTTGCTGAAAAAATCAATTAATTCTTTAATCAAGAATTTTTTCTATGCCCAATTAAAACTGTGATTGATACTATCATTTTCGTGATTGAAGACATTTCAATTAAAAAATTAATTGGATCAATTAATTTGGTGATTGAATCAGAAAAAAAATTTTTTGTGTGTGGTTTTAGTATATGGTCTCTAACAACCATGGAAGAATTGGTCCATATCGGTCAATAATTATATATAGCCCCCATATAAACCAAACCCCAGATTTGGCTTGCGGAGCCTCTAAGAGAAATAAATTTCATCTCATCCGGTTGAAATTTGGTACATGGTGTTGATACATGGTCTCTAACAACCATGCAAAAATTGATCCACATCGGTCCATAATTATATATAGCCCCCATATAAACCAAACCCCAGATTTGGCTTGAAATTTGGTACGTGGTATAAGTAGTATATGGTCTCTAACAACCATGAAAAGATTGGGATATATCGGGCTCCGCAAGCCAGACTCAGAATTTCACCACGATCCAAAATATATACGAGGGCAGTTCGGCAACTTCTTAGCCTAGCACAAAAAGCGCGGTATAAACAGAAAAAAGTTAAGAGTTTTGGAAACATCCATTTCTGTTATGAACACATGTTAAATTTTGGTTCGATCTGGCAACTCCTTCATATAGACACAGGTGCTCAAAAAAGACGCATCCGCAATTTTTTTACAATGGAAAAATTAGAAATGCGTGCTGTCATTAAATATTTACATAAAAAAGGTTTATCGGGACAAGAAATTCATAATGATATGGAGAATGTGTTACGTGAAAGTGCTCCTTCATATGCAACACTAAAAAATTGGGTTGCTGAATTTAAACGTGGTCGTACAAGCATTGCAGATGAACTACGTAGTGGACGTTCAAAAACAGCAACAACAACAGAAATTGTGGCCAAAGTGCATGATATGGTATTAAATGATCGACGAATAAAAGTGTGTGAAATTGCTAATATCATGGGCATCTCAAATGATCGAGTCCATTTAATTTTGCATGAAGAACTACAGATGAAAAAGCTTTCTGCAAGATTTGTGCCGCATTTGTTAACAGTCGATAAGAATGAACATTTCTCAAGCTTGTTTGGATCGTTTTAAGCGAAATAAAATAGATTTTAAGCGTCGTTTCATAACTGTTGATGAGACATGGATCCACCAGAGACAAAAGAACAATCCAAGTCAAAAACAATTCAATCGGCTGGTAAGGTTATGCCAACGGTTTTTTGGGACTTCAGAGGTATCTTATTGATTGAATATCTGCAAAAGGGGTAAAATTATAAATTCAGAGTACTATTGCAACCTTTGGGATCAATTAAATGTACAAATTTGAGAAAAACGTCCTGGCTTACAACACAAAAAATAATTTTTCATCAAGACAACGCATCAGCGCACAAGATTGTTTTAACAATGGCTAAAATTAACGAATTAAAGTACGAGTTGCTTGACCACCCACCTTATTCTCCTGATTTAGCTCCCAGTGACTTTTACTTGTTCCCAAATCTAAAAAAATTCCTTGCTGGCAAGCGTTTTACCTCAAATGAAGATGCAAATACAGTTGTAAACCACTATTTTGAAGACCTTGAGGAAAACTATTTTAATCAAGAGATAGCATTGCTAGAAAACCGTTGGACTAAGTGTATTGAAGTTTCAGGAGATTATATTGAAAAATACAAATATTTTTGAAAAACTAACTATTCTCTTTCAGTGATAGGCTAAGAAGTTTCCGAACCGCCCTCGTATACTTTATGGGGTCTTAGAGCAATATTTCGATGTGTTACAAACTGAATGACAAAGTTAATATACCCCCATCCTATGGTGGAGGGTGTAAAAAAAGTAATGGACATTTTTTTTTAATTTTTACTTAAAAAATTATTTCGAACTATTAATTGTTTAATCAATCCAAAAACACTAATTCAGTTAAGAAAGTAATTGAAAATAGTTAAGTTTTTAATTAAAAAATTAATTGAGTTTTGCAAAAGCATCAATAAAATTTTTAATTGAATGAATTAAAAGAACAATTAAATTTGATAATGAAATATTTTATTTATTTATTTATTCAGTCTAACAGGTTGGCTGATAAGTCCCCGGTCTAACAAAGAAAAACACAATTTTTTTGTCAAAATTCGTTTTTATTATTCAACATAGTTCCCTTCAAGAGCGATACAACGATTATAACGACCTTCCAATTTTTGATATCATTTTGGTAGTACTCCTTTGGTTTTGCCTCAAAATAGGCCTCAGTTTCGGCGATCACCTCTTCATTGCAGCCAACTTTTTTTCCCTGCAAGCATCCTTTTGAGGTCTGAGTACAAGAAAAATCGCTGGGGGCCAGATCTGGAGAATACGGTGGGTGGGGAAGCAATTCGAAGCCCAATTCATGAATTTTTGCCATCGTCATGGTCATTCAAAATCATTTTCTGTATTTTTTTGATGTTTTCGTCGGTAACCACCTCTTTCGGGCGTCCACTGCGTTCACCGTCCTCCGTGCTGATTTCACCACGCTTGAATTTTGCATACCAATCAATTATTGTTGGTTTCCCTGGGGCAGAGTCCGGAAAATCATTTTCAAGCCAAGTTTTTGCTTCCACCGTATTTTTTCCCTTCAGAAAACAGTATTTTATCAAAACACGAAATTCCTTTTTTCCATTTTTTTCATAATAACAAAAGTTGCTTCATACAAGACGCTCTATCTCACAAACTAATTGACTTACAGACGTCAAATTTTGACACGAATCATTTGAAGGTTGGTACTATATAAAAATAATATGCATTTAATACTAGCGACGCCATCTATGTATCAGGTCGGGGACTTATCAGCCCACCTGTTATGTAATGACAGCACGCATTTCTAATTTTTCCATTGTAAAAAAAATTGCGGATGCGTCTTTTTTGAATACCTGTTTCTATATGAAGGAGTTACCAGATCGAAACAAAATTTAACATGTGTTCATAACAGAGATGGATGTTTCCAAAACTCTTAACTTTTTTTCTGTTTATACCGCGCTTTTTGTGCTAGGCCTAGGAGTTTCCGAACTGCCCTCGTACATTCCTTACAGACTAGCAAGTCTAAAAATAAATTAAGTCAAAAATACAATTAAAACTATTTAGGGAAATTTTAAAAACATAAATCAATCATTATACCCACCACCATAGAATGGTGACGGGGGTATAATAAGTTTGTCATTCCGTTTGTAACACATCGAAATATCGATTTCCGACTATATAAAGTATATATATTCTTGATCAGGGAGAAATTCTAAGACGATATAACGATGTCCGTCTGTCCATCTGTCTGTCTGTCTGTCTGTCTGTTGTAATCACGCTACAGTCTTCAATAATAAAGCAATCGTGCTGAAATTTTGCACAAACTCGTCTTTTGTCTGCAGGCAGGTCAAGTTCAAAGATGGGCTACATAGGTCCAGGTTTTGATATAGTCCCCATATAAACCGACCTCCCGATTTGGGGTCTTGGGCTTATAGAAATCGTAGTTTTTATCCAATTTGCCCGAAATTTGAAATCTAGAGGTATTTTATGACCATAAAGAGGTGTGCCAAAAATGGTAAGTATCGGTCCAGGTTTTGGTATAGCCCCCATATAGACCGATCTCCCGATTTTACTTCTTGGGCTTCTAGAATCCGAAGTTTTTATTCAATTTACCTGAAATTGGAAATCTAGAGGTATTGTAGGACCACAAATACGTGTGCCAAAAATTGTGAGTATCAGTCCATGTTTTGGTATGGTCCCCATATAAAACGACCTCCTGATTTGGGGTCTTGGGCTTATAGAAACCGTAGTTTTTATCCAATTTGACTGAAATTGGAAATCTAGAGGTATTTTAGGACCATAAAGAGGTGTGCCGAAAATGGTGAGTATCGGTCCATATTTTGGTATAGCCCCCATATAGACCGATTTCCCGATTTTACTTCTTGGGCTTCTAGAATCCGAAGTTTTTATCCTATTTGCCTGAAATTGGAAATCTAGAGGTATTTTCGGGTGATAAAGAGGTGTGCCGAAAACGGTGAGTATCGGTCCATATTTTAGTATAGCCCCCATAAGAACGATTTCCAGATTTAACTCCTTGGGTTTCTAGAAACCGTAGTTTTTATCTGATTTGCCTGAAATTCTAAATATTGTGGTATTTTAGGCTCACAAAAACGTATATCGGATTAAGTTTTTATCGGTCCATTTGTTAATGACTCCATATAGACCGACTTCACTTCTTGAGGGTGTAGAAGGCGCACTGATCATGAAAATTGCTTGAAACTCAATGTAAAATTTCCAGATTTTACTTCTACAGATTTAAGATTTCAATTCAAGACGTTATTTTATAATTTTCTTGCACACTTACAAGAGATGTTAATGATTCCTCTAAAACTCAAACAAAAATGGTTCTTATAAATCCAGAATCTGATATAGTCCTCATAGGTAAAATATATAAATTTATCTTCGGGAAGTGTCCTCAAGCCCTCCTGAAATTTCAAAGGAAACCCTAATATTTGGTTCATGGTGGTGGGTATTTAAGATTCGTCCCAGCCGAACTTAGTGCTGTATATACTTGTTTTTTAATCAAGTATTTCTTTATGCCCGATTAAAACTGTGATTCGTTATCGTGGTTGAAGACATTTCAATTAAAACAAGTAAGGAAAGTCTAAAGTCGGGCGAAGCCGACTATATTATACCCTGCACCACTTTGTAGATCCCAATTTTCGATACCATATCACATCCGTCAAATGTGTTGGGGGCTATATATAAAGTTTTTGTCGCAAATACATACATTTAAATATCACTCGATCTGGACAGAATTTGATAGACTTCTACAAAATCTATAGACTCAGAATTTAAGTCGGCTAATGCACTAGGGTGGAACACAATGTTAGTAAAAAAAAAATAAGGGAAACATTTAAATCTGTAGCAATTTTAAGGAAACTTCGCAAAACTTTATTTATGATTTATCACTCGATATATATGTATTAGAAGTTTAGGAAAATTAGAGTCGCTTTTACAACTTTTCGAGTAAGCAGTGGTGATTTTATAAGGAAAATGTTGGTATTTTGACCATTTTTGTCGAAATCAGAAACACATATATAAGGAAGCTATATCTAAATCTGAACCGATTTCAACCAAATTTGGCACGCATAGAAACAATGTTAATTCTACTCCCTGTGCAAAATTTCAAGTACATCGGAGATAAAAACTGGCATCTGTGGTCATATGAGTGTAAATCGGACGAAAGCTTTATATGGGAGATATATCCAAATCTGAACCGATTTCAAGCAAATTTGACACGCATAGTTACAACGCTAATTCTACTCCCTATGCAAAATTTCAACTAAATCGGAGCAAAAAATTGGCCTTTGTGGGCAAATGAGTGTAAATCGGGCGAAAGCTATATATGGGAGCTATATCTAAATCTGAACCGATTTTGCTGATATTTTGCAAGTTTTTCGAGACTCATAAAATATTCGGATGTACGGAATTTGAGGAAGATCGGTTGATATACACGCCAATTATGACCAGATCGGTGAAAAATATATATGGCAGCTATATCTAAATCTGAACCGATTTTTTCCAAAATCAATAGGGATCGTCTTTGAGCCGAAACTGGACCCTGTACCAAATTTTAGGACAATCGGACCAAAACTGCGAGCTGTACTTTGCACACAAAAATACATCAACAGACAGACAGACAGACGGACAGACAGACAGACAGACGGACAGACGGACAGACGGACAGACAGACAGACGGACATCGCTAAATCGACTCAGGATTTAATTCTAAGCCGATCCGTATACTAAAAGGTTGGTCTATAATTACTCCTTCTTGGCGTTACATACAAATGCACAAACTTATTATACCCTGTACCACAGTAGTGGTGAAGGGTATAAAAATTAATTGGATCACTTAATTTCGTAATGGAATCAGAAGCAGTTTTTTTTTTGTCCACCTGAAATTCTATATATTTTCAAGTAATCCGATGGAGAGTTTTCAAAGGAAACAATTATATTATTTGATTCATGGTGGTGGGTATTTAAGATTCGGCCCGCCCGAATTTAAGTCCGTATATACTGGTTTACACTACTATAGTATGTACCAAAACTTATAACGACCATTTCTTCGAAATGGAATTTAAATAAAGGAATTTTTTAATTGAGTCATTCACTTTAATTCGAAAAACAGGCAAAAGTTCTTCTACTGCTACTGCTACTACTGAGCTGGTTCTTGGTAACTCATTGACATACGAAAGCGGTTTCCTTATCTATAAACCCACAAGCATTTATTTGCAAAATGAGACTCTGTCAGACTACTTAAAGATGTTGTACATTTTAAGATTTGCGTTTTTGTTTTGTCGTATTCCTCTTTCCATATGGATATTTTCAGAGTAAATGCAAGATACATTGTAAACCAACGGCATAAACAGCCCTCATCTAAATGACATAGAAACTTCAGTACTGTCGATTGTCAACCTCCTCTATAGATGAGTCCAGCGACAGCAACAAACATTATGCATGCATCCATCCATCTACCCATCCATCCATCCATACATACATCTGTCCAACTATTATATGTTGTCATCGAACGATGATCATCATTGAAAACAATAAACCGGGTGGCTGCTATATACTTTACTGATGATGGGTAGGCTTACTGTGCTGTATTTTCTGATCTGGAAACTGAGATGGATGCTGTTTGCAACCAGTTCACTCGTCATGTTCCATTTGTTTATTGAGATCATTTTAAACATGAACATGGAAAATTCTGAAGAAGCGAATTGATTCCTTCACTAAAGGTATTACGCCTCCGATATTACCCTTCATCCAGAGTTTACGAAATTGAGTGATGCTGCGATATCTGCTGTGTCAGCAGCATCATTTGAAAGACCACCCTGATCGGGTGGTCTTTGTATGGGTCGTTCTTGGTTTGGCCAATGCTGTTGTTGCATTGCCGGAATGATATTCGTTTTTTTTGCGCTTATTTCAGGGTGATGTTTATGTTGTCCCCATAAACTGAAACTGATGATGTCAATATTGTCGTCGTTCACGTCCTCTGCGTCATCGTCTAAATAAACAAGTAGCATGTATAAATGCTCTGTGACAATTTCAGCGAATTGAATTGAGTGCAGTGGTACTGGGAAGAATTAAAATGGGACCATTCAAAGTGGTTCTAAATTAAACAAAGTGATTTTATGGTTCAATTTGAGTATTTGAGTGCGTATGTTATTTAATTTGAAATTTCGCTGTGCCTGCATATCATCGCTAAATAAGCGACAACACCCCGGTTTTACATTCTGGGTGGGCAGGGAATTTGTATGATAAACACAATTCTAGATTACGGGAATTTAGGGTTACTACTATAAATACCATTGGGTCTTGAATCTATGGGCATATTTGCTAATGCTAAATGAATTTTCACAGATTAAATATGCACTGAAAAAAATTCACATTAGTCGAGAAATGCATTGGTACCACAGTTGCCACTGCACGGACGAAAAAGACTGTTTTTCATATTCAATTCAATGTCTTTATTGTTTAATAATAGTTACAATATTCATTTATATAAATTTAGCTATATAATTTTAAACAGCTTAAGGATTAACCTTTTTCTACTTAAATAATGCAAACTGATAATATGAAAGATGTATGGATTAATTGGTGATTTAAATGGAGGAAAAAATTTAACAAAAACCTTTATGAATATTTTTTTTTTATTTTTATTTTATTTTTTTTTAATTTTTATTTTTTTTTTTAATAAAAACACCTATCCTAACTAAAATCTAATTACGAGACCAGCTCAGCTATATGATTAAATTTGGAAAAAGAACATTTGGCGTTGAAATTGGAAGTCATTATATTAATTTTGTCAGCCACTAAGTCGATATTAGCATCGTGGTGAAGTACCTCAGTTGAGAATAATCTGGGACGGTTGTAAATTAATTTAAGTACTTTATTCTGTACAACTTGCAATTTTTTTACATGAACATTTGCACTGAAAGCCCAAACAGGAGCTGCATAGAAAATAACGGCTTGAAAAATAGATTTAAATATTAACATTTTGTTTTCTAAGTTCAACGCCGAGGTTCTGCTAATAAAAGGGTAAAGAGTTCTTATAAGTATATTACATTTATTGACAATATAGGCAATATGATCTTTAAAAATCAATCTTCTGTCTAGCATTAACCCTAAGTATTTAACACTACTTTCCCATTCGACTTCACTATTGTTAACAATTATATTTGTTTGGGGTAAAAACCATTCCTTCCTTTTCCTTGTAAAAAATATAGCTTGACATTTGTCCGAATTAACAACTATTTTCCATTTGGCATAATAATTTAACAGTGTATCTACAGATACCTGTAAATTATATATTATATCTGATGATAGCCTCCCAGAACATAGTATAGCTGTGTCATCAGCAAAAATGGATAATATAGAATTTTCCAGATTCGGAATATCAGCCGTATATATGTTATACAGTATTGGGGATAAACAAGATCCTTGAGGGCAACCTGCTTTTATTTCAAATAATTCCGACATAACAGAACCGATATGTACTCTAAATGATCTAGATTGTAAAAAACTTGTTATTATCCGCACTATTGACGACGGAAATCCTAACCTTATCAGCTTATAGACCAGTGCATCATGCCAGACAGAATCAAACGCAGCTTTAATATCGAGAAGTAGCATGCCTGTAGACGTTTGTACATTAAAATTAGTCTTGACAATATTTCTAATTCGAACTAAGGGATGAACGGTGTTGTGTTCCCTTCGAAAACCGAATTGCTCCGAAGGCAAAATATTTTTATCATCAACAAACTGTACTATCTGGTCCTTGACAACTCTCTCCAGAACTTTACTCACTGACGATAATAAACTGATAGGTCGGTATGAAGATGCCGAATCACGTGGCTTATTAGGTTTGTTAATTAGAATCACCTCAGCCTCCTTAAATTTCTGTGGAAAATATCCGAGCCTGAGACAGCTATTTATAAAAAAGGTTAAGAATTTTATACCCTTACTTGGTAGAGCTTTCTGGCATATATTATTAATACCGTCAATTCCTGTAGCTTTTTTCTTTCGAAGACTCTTAATTATTTCATTAATCTTTCTACAAGAAATGACGACGTGATTTTCAGGAGCCATGTTAGAATCGAATAATTGTAAACGATTTGTAACAACTTCCTCAATAATAGGGCTTCTTAAGTTGCAGGAAAAAGAGTAATTTTCATAAAAAATCGTTCCTAAAATCTGACATTTCTCAGCATTGGTAGAATAACGAATGTCGTCCTGGGTTATAGTGGGAATATTCTTGGATTTTTTACGTATTATCTTTGTTAGGTTCCAAAATTGAGGGGATCCTTTATCCAAGGATGATAGCAGATTGTTCCAAGATCTGTTTCTAAAACTCTGAATCGCATCTCCTACAATTAAATTCATTATTTTAAACTCATTCTAATCGTTGGTTTCTCTATAGCGTATCCATCTTCTACGAAAATGGTTTCTACGTCTAATGAGAAGCTTTATATTTTCAGGTAATTTTCTACCACGATTTTTCTTAACTTTACAGGGTACACTGTGAGCGATAGCTTCATTTAAAACTGAAGTAAAATGTTCAAGAGCTGAATCGACAATTTCTGTTGACGACAATTCTACAGTGGGGAGATTAAGATTTTGATTTACAAAGTGAGCGAATCGATGCCAATTTGCAGATTTAAAATCACGATATGAAAGTAGGGTATTGCTATATTGAAAATTTAAACACAATTTCACTGGAAGATGGTCTGAACTCAATTCGTTCGTGACTCTCGGTGTCTCCAAGAATTCCATCATGTTGATGGGAAAGATATCAAGAGTAGAGCTCTGACAATTTAATTGTGATGGAATGTATGTACTATCATTAGGATATAGAATGTCGATGTATCTGAGGGCTATATATAACTATAGACCGATATGGACTTAGTTAGACATGGTTGCTAACGGCCATATACTAGCACAATGTACCAAATTTCAACTGACTCGGACTCCATAATTATATATAATTATGGACTGCTATGAACCAATTCTTGTATGGTTGTTGGATACCATATACTAACATCACGTACCAAATTTCAACCGACTCGGATGATTTTTGCTCTTCCAAGGGGCTCCGGAGGTCAAACCTGAGGATCGGTTTATATGGGGGCTATATATAATTACGGACCGATTTCGACCAATTTTTGCATGGGTGTTTGAGGCCATATATTAACACCACGTACCAAATTGCAGCCGGATCGGATGAAATTTGCTTCTCTTAGATGCTCCGAAAACCAAATCGGGGAATCGGTTTATATGGGGGCTATATATAATTATGGACCGATATAGACCAATTATTGCATTTTTGTCAAAACTTTATTTCTATGGAAAATTTTGTCAAAATTTTATTTCTATAGAAAATTTTGTCAAAATTTTATTTCTATAGAAAATTTTGTCAACATTTTATTTCTATAGAAAATTTTGTCAAAATTTTATTTCTATAGAATATTTTTTTCAAAATTTTATTTCTATAGAAAATGTTGTAAAAATTTTATTTCTATTGACAATTTTCTCAAAATTGTATTCCTATACAAAATTTATTCAAAATTTTATTTCTATAGAAAATTTTATCAAAATTTTATTTCTATAGAAAATTTTGTGAAAATTTTATTTCTGTAGAACATTTTTGTCAAAATGTTATTTCTATAGACAATTTTGTCAACATTTTATTTTTATACAAAATTTTGTCAAAATTTTATTTCTATAGAATATTTTTGTCAAGATTTTATTTCTATAGACAATTTTGTCAATATTTTATTTCTATTGAAAATTTTCTCAAAATTTTCTTTCTATAAAAAAATTTTATTTCTATTGAAAATTTACTCAAACTTGTATTCCATAGAAAATGTTTGTCAAAATTCTATTTCTGTAGAAAATTTTGTCAAAATTGTATTTCTTTAGAAAATTTTGTGAAAATTGTATTTCTATATAAAATCTTGTCACATTTTTATTTTTTAGAACATTTTGTCAAAATTTTATTACTGTAGAAAATTTTGTCAATATTTTATTTCTATCAAAAATTGTGTCAATATTTTATTTCTATTGAAAATTTTCTCAAAATTTTCTTTCTATAAAAAATTTTATTTCTATTGAAAATTTACTCAAACTTGTATTCCATAGAAAATGTTGTCAAAATTTTATTTCTATGGAGAATTTTGTCAAAATTCTATTTCTGTAGAAAATTTTGTCAAAATTGTATTTCTTTAGAAAATTTTGTGAAAATTGTATTTCTATATAAAATCTTGTCACATTTTTATTTCTTTAGAACATTTTGTCAAAATTTTATTACTGTAGAAAATTTTGTCAATATTTTATTTCTATCAAAAATTGTGTCAATATTTTATTCCTATAGAGAATTTTCTCAAAATTTTATTTCTATAAAAAATTTTATTTCTATTGAAAATTTACTCAAACTTGTATTCCATAGAAAATGTTGTCAAAATTTTATTTCTATGGAGAATTTTGTCAAAATTCTATTTCTGTAGAAAATTTTGTCAAAATTGTATTTCTTTAGAAAATTTTGTGAAAATTGAATTTCTATAGAAAATTTTGTCAAAATTGTATTTCTATATAAAATCTTGTCACATTTTTATTTCTTTAGAACATTTTGTCAAAATTTTATTACTGTAGAAAATTTTGTCAATATTTTATTTCTATCAAAAATTGTGTCACTATTTTATTCCTATTGAAAATTTTCTCAAAATTTTGTTCTTATAGAAAATTTATTCAAATTTTAATTCTATAGAAAATTTTGTCAAAATTGTACTTATATAGAAAATTTTCTCAAAATTTTATTCCTACAGAAAATTTATTCAAAATTTTAGTTCTATAGAAAATTTTGTCAAACTTTTATTCCTATAGAAAATTTTCGCAAAATTTTATTCAAAATTTTGGTTTTATAGAAAATTTTGTCAAAATTTTATTTCTGTAGAAAATTTTGTCAATATTTTATTTGTAATAAAAATTTTGTCAATAATTTATTTCTTTTAAAAATGTTGTCAATAATTTATTCCTATAGAAAATTTTCTCAAAATGTTATTCCTATAGAAAATTTATTCAAAATTTTAGTTATATAGAAAATTTTGTCAAAATCTTATTCCTATAGAAAATTTATTAAAAATTTTATTTATATAGAAAATTTTGTTAAAATTGTACTTCTATAGAACATTTTGTCAAAATTGTATTTCTATATAAAATTTTATTTCTTTGGAAAATTTTGTCAATATTTTATTTCTATTAAAATTTTTGTCAATATTTTATTCCTATAGAAAATTTATTCAAAATTTTATTTCTATAGAAAATTTTGTCAAAATTTTATTTTCATAGAAAATTTTGTCAAAATTTTATTTCTCTAGAAAATCTTATCAAAATTTTATTTCTATAGAAAATTTTGTGAAAATTTTATGTCTATAGAAAATTTTGTCAATATTTGATTTCCATTTCTATAGAAAATTTTGTCAACATTTTATTTCTCTAGAAAATCTTATCAAAATTTGATTTCCATAGAAAAAAGAAAGAAAATGCTGTCAAACTTGTGAAGTAGCTCTTAGTTGCACAGGATTGTTTTCCTACAGCTACCAAAACATCACGAATCCTACCAATCTACAAACAGTAAAAATCTACAAATTTCGGTAGAATTCTACCAACTGAGGTAACTGTGATTGGTTCACAAATATTTTTGGTTATATCGCTCCAGATTTTGCTATAGCCTCCATAAAAGTAGATCCCCGATTCGGGGTACTAATTTGTATCCAATTTAACTGAATTTCAAAATCTAGGTGTATTTTAGGTCTGTGAATATGTGTGTGAATCGGTCAATGTTTTGATAGAGCCCCCATATAGACCAGTTTCCTAATTTGTCGTAATTTGATATACATGTCTTCTTGACAGAGTTTGAAATTCTATATATTTTCAAATAAACCGCTATGAAGAAGAATTTTCAAAAGAAATTATTGTCTTAGATTCATGGTGGTAGGTATTTAAGATTTAACCCAGCCGAGCTACACTGAAAAAATATTGACCTAATATGGAGGGTTGTGCAACTTAAATTTTAGAACTCGAAATTTACGCAATGTTAAGGACAAAATTCTTTAAAATAATGACATTTTAATTAAAAGAAAGTTTATAATCCTTGTTTCAAACATTTTTTTCATTAAATTTAGGACACAAATCTTGAAATTTTGAGTCTCTCTGCTGAAGTTGTAGATCTTTGAAGTAAGACAAATTTTCCTTAAAATAAAGAAAAACATTTTTAATTTAAAGAAATCGTCTTTAACTCAACTGACATATTGAATTTTTAAATTTAAGATAAAATCGCTTCAAATATAGGCTAAGATTTATTTTAAGTATTTGCATCTTTGGTTTAAGGTTTTTTAGCAAGAAAACTGTTTTTACTTTAAAGTACCTGGCATAATTTGAATTTTGAAATTGGAATATGTTTGTACATAAATAACTTTATTAATATATCACGAAAAGAGAATAAAAATTCGATGAATGAGATTTGTAACCAATTTTACTTCTATTTATCCTACATTTAAAGCCTGGGAGGTCCGTAAAAAATGTCGTTATTTTAAAGAAGCCGCATCTTTGGCTCGGAATCAATACCAAAATCCTTAAGGGAAGGTCAAAATCTTTGGATCCAAGTAAACTTTTTTTGTGTGTACTAGCGACAAAAATCTATCTCCCAATTTGACTTCTTGGGAGTACGGAAGCCGAAATTTCGTACCGATTTCGGTCCATAAAAAGCTGCACTAAATCTGCGCTGACAAAAATTTTGTTGTGAGGCCAAAGATTTCATGTCATTAAAATACGAATGCGAATTTTGCTTAGCATAGAAGACGCATTTCTCTAATATAAAGTTTTTTTTTTCCTGTTCAAAAGTCGATAAACTTTTCAATGAAGTCGTATTGTCCTTATAATTAAGTGATTTGACTTAAAAATGGGTATCATAACATGAAAGAATGTCTGGGATAAGGTCAACTTGACTTTAATAATTCAGAAAAATTCTTTAAATTTAGTGAAATTTTCTTTAGATTTGTTGTCTTTTTGCATCTTGACTACAAAGCAAAAATTCATTGAAATATAGGACATGTTTTTCAACACTTTATTTTAAAGAGGTTTTTTACTTGAAACATAGCATAAATTCTACTGGAAGTCGATCCTGAATTTGGAAAATAAAATTGTCATTTTTAAAGGACTTTGATGGCATATGAAGAAAAAAAGCTGAAAAAAACGAATAATTGAAATTTGCTTCCTAGAATCAAGTACACAAAAGTGTACTTCAAAGCTTCAACCGATAAAATACATTCAATTATAACCACATACTTAACCAAAAGTTCCTAATGGATAAAACAAATATTGCCGCAATCACAAGCTTATCAATATCGTGTGAAAAAGAGGATTTATCCATGTATTCAAATGGAATGACCACCCAATGGCATAAAACACTTTGGCGATATATGAAGAATTTTAATTTGGAACCATCGACAAAAACATTTTTCTTCGCAATAACAACTCTTACTGCAACTAAAATTGAAGATGAAAAGCAAACTCACATTCTTGGATAATCTTCAATTAAACACAAAAGCTATATCGGAATAATTTTGCAAAATCCTAGAGAGCTCGTTAGCGGGATTGCCTATTCGGAATGGTATTGATAGCTGAGAATATTCCACATTCGCAGTGTAAAACTCATTCGCATAATGAGAACAGCGCGGAGCAGTTAATAGATTTGAGCTAAGAACTGCATGTAGTTCATCCAATTAGCAAAACCAGTCAATAGCTTCCTGTTAACATTCAAAGCGTTTATTTATTATGACCACAACAACAGATACATAGATGCACGCGTCCATGGCATATGCAATGGCAAAAAGAAAAAACGCAATCTTACACACCTTAACCCATTGCAGCCTACTTCCCTCTCCATGCCACTTGGCAATCACCATTAACTCCATCGTCGTCAACATCGTCAATGGCCTGATGGCATTGCACTTGCACTCATTTAGAGTCGCAAGTAACAAATCTTAGGAATGACTATTGACCACAGGATCGTTGCACCATAAAAGCTGTGGTGCGGTTAAATATTTTGTTGCACTGTTTATGACTAACAGTGGGTCAGAGAGATTGTCAGATATGCTAGATGTGAATGGCTAGAATTTTAGAGCCATATTTGCTGTAGTAAAAATAAATCCCTTTTACCCCAATAGATGGCATCCTTCGAGGGTAGTTCGGAAACTTCTTAACCTAGCACAAAAAGCGCTTCCATCTTCCATCCATCCAAACTTCCATCTCTCTTATGAACACATGTTAAATTTTGTTTCGATCTGGCAACTCCTTCATATAGTTCAAATAAGACGCATCCGCAATTTTTTCACAATGGAAAAATTAGTGCTGTCATTAAATATTTACATAAAAAAGGTTTGTCGGGACAAGAACTTCATATTGATATGGTGAATGTGTTAGGTGAAAGTGCACCTTCATATGCAACAGTAAAAAATTGGTTTGCTGAATTTAAACGTGGTCGTACAAGCATTGAAGATGAACCACGTAGTGGACGTCCAAAAACAGCAACAACAACAGAAATTATAGCCAAAGTGCATGATATGGTACTAAATGATCGACGAAAAAAAGTGCGTGAAATTACTAATATCATGGGCATCTCAAATGATCTAGTCCATTTAATTTTGCATGAAGAACTACAGATGAAAAAGCTTTCTGCAAGATGGGTGCCGCATTTGTTAACAGTCGACAAGAATGAACATTTCTCAAGCTTTTTTGGATCGTTTTAAGGGAAATAAAATGGATTTTAAGCGTCGTTTCATAACTGTTGATGAGACATGGATCCACCAGAGACAAAAGAACAATCCAAGTCAAAAACAATTCAATCGGCTGGTAAGGTTATGACAACGGCTTTTTGGGACTTCAGAGGTATCTTATTGATTGACTATCTGCAAAAGGGTAAACCAATAAATTTAAGAGTACCATTGCAACCTTTTGGATCAATTTAATGTACAAATTCGAGGAAAACGTCCTGGCTTACAACACAAAAAAAAAAAAACAAGTATATACGGCCGTAAGTTCGGCCAGGCCGAAGCTTATGTACCCTCCATCATGGATTGCGTAGAAACTTCTACTAAACACTGCATTCCACAATCGAATTACTTAAGTTGCGGTAACGCTTGCCGATGGCAAAACCTACTAACACCATCTTCTAAATTGTATGTAAGTCCATACGTGGTATATATTAAAAAAAAGATCGATCCAATACGTATATAATTCAGTTTGACAAAGTAGACATACAATTTTGACAAAATTTTCTACAGAAATAAAATTTTAACAAAATTTTCTATAGAAAGAACATTTTGACAAAAATTTCTACAGAAATAAAATTTTAACAAAATTTTCTATAGAAATAAACTTTTGACAAAATTTTCTATAGAAATAAAATCTTGGTAGATTATTTTTGGCTCGAGTGGCAACCATGATTATGAACCGAATAAAATTTGAACAAAAGTTTCTATAGAAATAAAATTTTGACAAAATTTTCTATAGAAGTAAAATTTTGACAAAATTTTCTATAGAAATAAAATTTTGGCAATGATGAAAATTTTATTATGAACGGAATAAAATTTTAACAAAATTTTCTCTAGAAATAAAATTTTGACAAAATTTTCTATAGAAATAAAATTTTGACAAAATTTTCTATAGAAATAAAATTTTGACAAAATTTTCTATAGAAATAAAATTTTGGTAGGTTATTTTTGGCTCTAGTGGCAACCATGATTATGAACCGATATGGACCAATTTTTGTGTGATTGCACCAATTTTGGTATGGTCCTTAGCGACCATATACTAACACCAGATCTGGAGAATACGGTGGGGAAGCCATTCGAAGCCCAATTCATGATTTTTTGCCATCGTTCTCAATGACTTGTGGCACGGTGCGTTGTCTTGATGGAACAACACTTTTTTCTTCGCCATATAGTCACTGTTGATGGTTTTTCCCTTCTCAAGATAATCGATAAAAATTATTCCATGCGCATCCCAAAAAACAGAGGCCATTACTTTGCCAGCGGACTTTTGAGTCTTTCCGCGCTTCGGAGACGGTTCAGCGGTCGCTGTCCACTCAGCCGACTGTCGATTGGACTCAGGAGTGTAGTGATGGAGTCATGTTTCATCCATTGTCACATATCGACGGAAAAACTCGGGTGTATTACGAGTTAACAGCTGCAAACACCGCTCAGAATCATCAACACGTTGTTGTTTTTGGTCAAATGTGAGCTCGCGCGGCACCCATTTTCCACAGAGCTTCCGCATAGCCAAATATTGATGAATGATATGACCAACACGTTCCTTTGATATCTTTAAGGCCTCTGCTATCTCGGTCAACTTCATTTTACGGTCATTCAAAATAATTTTTTGGATTTTTTGATGTTTTCGTCGGTAACCACCTCTTTCGGGCGTCCAATGCGTTCACCGTCCTCGGTGCTCATTTCACCACGCTTGAATTTTGCATACCAATCAATTATTGTTGATTTCCCTGAGGCAGAGTCCGGAAGCTCATTATCAAGCCAAGTTTTTGCTTCCACCGTATTTTTCCCTTCAGAAAACAGTATTTTATCAAAACACGAAATTCCGTTTTTTCCCATTTTTTCACAATAACAAAAGTTGCTTCACGAAAGACGCTCTATCTCACAAACTAATTGACTTACAGACGTCAAATTTTGACATGAATCATTTGAAGGTTGGTACTATATAAAAATAATATGCATTTAATACTGCGACGCCATCTATGTGTCAGACCGGGGACTTCTCAGCCAAACTGTTATATCCCCTCAACACATTTGACGGATGTGATATGGTATCGAAAATTTATGGTGCAGGGTGTAATATAGTCGGCCTCCCCGACTTTAGACTTTCCTTACTTGTTTTTATTTTGTTTAATATATCCCCCGTATGAACTAACTTACAATTTAGAAGACGGTGTTAAGGATTTTTTAAGATACCTTGCCATCGGCAAGTGTTACCGCAACCCAAGTAATTCGATTGTGGATGACAGTCTTTCGTAGAAGTTTCTACGCAATCCATGGTGGAGGGTACATAAGATTCGGCCTGGCCGATCTTACGGCCATATATACTTATTCAAAAATATTTTCATTTTTCAATATAATCTCCTGAAACTTTAATATACTTAGTCCAACGCTTTTCTAGCAATTCTATCCCTTGATTAAAATAGTTTTTCTCAAGGTCTTCAAAATAGTGGTTTACAACTGTAATTGCATCTTCATTTGAGGTAAAACGCTTGCCAGCAAGGAATTTTTTTTTTTGATTTGGGGACAAGTAAAAGTCACTGGGAGCTAAATCAGGAGAAAGGTGGGTGGTCAAGCAACTCGTACTTTAATTCGCTGATTTTAGCCATTGTTAAAACACTCTTGTGCGCTGGTGCGTTGTCTTGATGCAACATTACTTTTTATACCCTCCACCATAGGATGGGGGGCTATATTAACTTTGTCATTCCGTTTGTAACACATCGAAATATTGCTCTAAGACCCCATAAAGTATATATATTCTGGGTCGTGGTGAAATTCTGAGTCGATCTAAGCATGTCCGTCCATCCGTCCGTCCGTCTGTCTGTCCGTCCGTCCGTCCGTCTGTTGAAATCACGCTAACTTCCGAACGAAACAAGCTATCGACTTGAAACTTGGCACAAGTAGTTGTTATCGACGTAGGTCGGATGGTATTGAAAATGGGCCATATCGTTCCACTTTTACGTATAGCCCCCATATAAAGGGACCCTCAGATTTGGCTTGTGGAGCCTCTAACAGAAGCATATTTCATCCGATCCGGCTGAAATTTGGTACATGGTGTTGGTATATGGTCTCTAACAACCATGCAAAAATTGGTCCACATCGGTCCATAATTATATATAGCCCCCATATAAACCGATCTAAAGATTTGGCTTGCGAAGCCTCAAAGAGAAGCAAATTTCATCCGATCCGCCTGAAATTTGGTACATGATATTGGTATATGGTCTCTAACAACCATGCAAAAATTGGTCGACATCGGTTCATAATTATATATAGCCCTCATATAAACCGATCCCCAGATTTGGCTTGCGAAGTCTGCAAGAGAAGCAAATTTCATCCAATCCGGTTGTAATTAGGAACGTGGTGTTAGTATATGGTCGCTAAGGACCATACCAAAATTGGTGCAATCACACAAAAATTGGTCCATATCGGTTCATAATCATGGTTGCCACTAGAGCCAAAAATAACCTACCAAAATTTTATTTCTATAGAAAATTTTGACAAAATTTTCTATAGAAATAAAATTTTGGTAGGTTATTTTTGGCTCTAGTGGCAACCATGATTATGAACCGATATGGACCAATTTTTGTGTGATTGCACCAATTTTGGTATGGTCCTTAGCGACCATATACTAACACCACGTTCCTAATTACAACCGGATTGGATGAAATTTGCTTCTCTTGCAGACTTCGCAAGCCAAATCTGGGGATCGGTTTATATGAGGGCTATATATAATTATGAACCGATGTCGACCAATTTTTGCATGGTTGTTAGAGACCATATACCAATATCATGTACCAAATTTCAGGCGGATCGGATGAAATTTGCTTCTCTTTGAGGCTTCGCAAGCCAAATCTTTAGATCGGTTTATATGGGGGCTATATATAATTATGGACCGATGTGGACCAATTTTTGCATGGTTGTTAGAGACCATATACCAACACCATGTACCAAATTTCAGCCGGATCGGATGAAATATGCTTCTGTTAGAGGCTCCACAAGCCAAATCTGAGGGTCCCTTTATATGGGGGCTATACGTAAAAGTGGAACGATATGGCCCATTTTCAATACCATCCGACCTACGTCGATAACAACTACTTGTGCCAAGTTTCAAGTCGATAGCTTGTTTCGTTCGGAAGTTAGCGTGATTTCAACAGACGGACGGACAGACAGACGGACGGACGGATGGACGGACATGCTTAGATCGACTCAGAATTTCACCACGACCCAGAATATATATACTTTATGGGGTCTTAGAGCAATATTTCGATGTGTTACAAACGGAATGACAAAGTTAATATAGCCCCCCATCCTATGGTGGAGGGTATAAAAAGTAATGTTGCATCAAGACAACGCACCAGCGCACAAGAGTGTTTTAACAATGGCTAAAATCAGCGAATTAAAGTACGAGTTGCTTGACCACCCACCTTTCTCCTGATTTAGCTCCCAGTGACTTTTACTTGTCCCCAAATCAAAAAAAAAAATTCCTTGCTGGCAAGCGTTTTACCTCAAATGAAGATGCAATTACAGTTGTAAACCACTATTTTGAAGACCTTGAGAAAAACTATTTTAATCAAGGGATAGAATTGCTAGAAAAGCGTTGGACTAAGTATATTAAAGTTTCAGGAGATTATATTGAAAAATGAAAATATTTTTGAATAAGTATATATGGCCGTAAGATCGGCCAGGCCGAATCTTATGTACCCTCCACCATGGATTGCGTAGAAACTTCTACGAAAGACTGTCATCCACAATCGAATTACTTGGGTTGCGGTAACACTTGCCGATGGCAAGGTATCTTAAAAAATCCTTAACACCGTCTTCTAAATTGTAAGTTAGTTCATACGGGGGATATATTAAACAAAATAAAAACAAGTAAGGAAAGTCTAAAGTCGGGGAGGCCGACTATATTACACCCTGCACCATAAATTTTCGATACCATATCACATCCGTCAAATGTGTTGAGGGGATATAACAGTTTGGCTGAGAAGTCCCCGGTCTGACACATAGATGGCGTCGCAGTATTAAATGCATATTATTTTTATATAGTACCAACCTTCAAATGATTCATGTCAAAATTTGACGTCTGTAAGTCAATTAGTTTGTGAGATAGAGCGTCTTTCGTGAAGCAACTTTTGTTATTGTGAAAAAATGGGAAAAAACGGAATTTCGTGTTTTGATAAAATACTGTTTTCTGAAGGGAAAAATACGGTGGAAGCAAAAACTTGGCTTGATAATGAGCTTCCGGACTCTGCCTCAGGGAAATCAACAATAATTGATTGGTATGCAAAATTCAAGCGTGGTGAAATGAGCACCGAGGACGGTGAACGCATTGGACGCCCGAAAGAGGTGGTTACCGACGAAAACATCAAAAAATCCAAAAAATTATTTTGAATGACCGTAAAATGAAGTTGACCGAGATAGCAGAGGCCTTAAAGATATCAAAGGAACGTGTTGGTCATATCATTCATCAATATTTGGCTATGCGGAAGCTCTGTGGAAAATGGGTGCCGCGCGAGCTCACATTTGACCAAAAACAACAACGTGTTGATGATTCTGAGCGGTGTTTGCAGCTGTTAACTCGTAATACACCCGAGTTTTTCCGTCGATATGTGACAATGGATGAAACATGACTCCATCACTACACTCCTGAGTCCAATCGACAGTCGGCTGAGTGGACAGCGACCGCTGAACCGTCTCCGAAGCGCGGAAAGACTCAAAAGTCCGCTGGCAAAGTAATGGCCTCTGTTTTTTGGGATGCGCATGGAATAATTTTTATCGATTATCTTGAGAAGGGAAAAACCATCAACAGTGACTATATGGCGAAGAAAAAAGTGTTGTTCCATCAAGACAACGCACCGTGCCACAAGTCATTGAGAACGATGGCAAAAAATCATGAATTGGGCTTCGAATGGCTTCCCCACCGTATTCTCCAGATCTGGCCCCCAGCGACTTTTTCTTGTTCTCAGACCTCAAAAGGATGCTCGCAGGGAAAATTTTTGGCTGCAATGAAGAGGTGATCGCCGAAACTGAGGCCTATTTTGAGGCACAACCGAAGGAGTACTACCAAAATGGTATCAAAAAATTGGAAGATCGTTATAATCGTTGTATCGCTTTTGAAGGAAACTACACAGAAAAAAAAGTGTCTTGTAAATTTAAGGACCATTTTAACTTCCACATAGTTCAACAAATTTACTGTAATATAGTTCATTTTTCGTAACCACAACGAAAATTAACTTAGCTAAAGGAAAACTTATAAAAATTCAGTAAATGTTCTTTAGTTCATTAACTACGAAATGGGAAGGATTTTTCCTAAAATAAATTTCCAACACAGTAGTTAATGCATCGTTGATTCTATTATAAAAATACATGGGCAATATAAAAATCTTACTACGAAATGTGGACAATTTACTAAGAAAAAATTTTGTATGGAAAAAATTTTTTGTAGTAAAAATTAACTTAACGACATTACCGATTCGTATGATGGCTACCTACAGATTATTTCCCTTTTTATTATAAGTTGGAGTGTTTTTCCTCACATTGAAAATTTTAGATAAAGTAGAATAAAACGTAGTTAATATAATCCTTGACGGGTGTATATCATTTTTTATAGATTCTTCATAAATTTGGTATATATTTTACTTTAACTTATAGATAGAATTCCAACTAATCAATAAACGTGCTACTGGAAAATGAAGTGAGAAAAGAGTAATGAAATCATTGCATCATGTGAGGGATTTTTTGGGACATTTTGTGTATATCTCGTATGATTGTTTGTGTTTGTTATTGCGTCATTTATGCTGTTGTTGGTTGTTTTGATTCTAGAGACAATGGAATGTTCCTTGTGTGTCGTTGGTATCTTTTGTGGTGAGAGTTGTTTTCTTGCAATAGCGAGATCAGAAAGGGATCGTGTGTGTGTGTGGAGTTGTTTTTCTTTACGGCAGGTATGTATCCTTTATGACTATTTGTGTCTTTCAGTTTTATTGCTGTATTCAGTTCTATTGATGCATTTATAAAGTGCACACGTGGTTTTAATTTTCAAAAATTGTACGTGCGGTTTTGGTGGTTATTAATGAAAATACATTTATTTCGAAACATTTTAGAAACTGAGAAGTGAATGATGTGATGTTAGAGAAATCAAAAACGCTTTTTATTGATAAAAAAATAAAAAACAAATAACAGATTAAGGAACTGTATATTTCTGTTAATAGTTTAAAATTAGTGCGGATTTTTAATTGATTTACATAAAAAATATACAACATGAGTGGTAATAGGATGATCTATATTTATTTTACATCTGGATCACAGATTGGAGATGCAACCATTTATTTTGAATCAATATTTTTTATGTTACAGCAATTCCTACAGATGAGTACTAAGTTCGAGTTTAGCCGCTAAAATTAAAAATAAATCACTAATAAAAGTATAAAATTATACGTCTTCGATACAAATTTAAATATAACTTGATGGAGAATAGCCCAAACCAAGTTTATTATAAAGATTATTTTTTATAGTGGATTATTAAAGAAAACTTATCATGAAAATTGCGATTTTAGCCGCTAAACTCGAACTTAATATCCACCTTAAATACTAAATGCTATACTGACAAGTGGAAATTATGTCTAATTTTATAATATTTTTTATTTCAAATATATTCTGAGAATAATTTCAAAAACGTCCCATTAGTCCATGGATATGATTCCAATAATATAGGTATATTATTGGAATCATAGATGGATGGATGGACTTTTCAATGTGGTAAGTTTTTCTATAAACGGTATTTTGTCCGTTTTTAATAAAACCAAAATTTCAATTTATTAAAAATAATTATTTTCACTTGCAGGTAGTCAGGCCTTGTAATGGCAATTTTTTGGAATATTCTTACTGTTTAATGCTAAGCTGACATCCTTACTGGCTCTAGGAAATACTCTTGAAAACCGTAAGTTAAAAATCAATATGTACGATAGAATTTGATAATATTTTTCTTATATTTTGTATAACTTTGCAATTTCAGATGCTTATAAGACAAATCCGCCCAACAAAAGTTAGCCAAAGTCGATGAAATTGGACAACAACTCAATGAATATAGCAACTTATGCCACATATATCTTTCATATGGATAGAAAACATGGAAATTTAAATTAATTAGTTTAGTCCTAATAACATAGAATATTACTCTTTTGAAGAAGCAATTACTAACTACCGACAAGTAACTGCATCCAACGTACGAATAAAAATATTTCCTTTATATAATAATAAAATCCTTTATATATTATATCATAGTTTTTTGTAATATTATAATAATTTTTTGAAATAAAATACTGGTGGTTATAGAAAATTTACTTATTTTGTACGAAAAATTTCTTAGTTGTATACAGGCTTGTTGTACCTTTAATTCCTCAATTTCTCTACTTTTTTGAAAATTATACTGACAAACAGTTTATTTCAAACCAATTTCTTAATACAGGTTTCCCAAAAAATTGTTCATTTTTCCGGATAGCAGGAATATTTTGAATGAGTGTAAGTGCATTCTTCCCACAGCGCAGTAATAATGAACTAAAATACGATGCAATACATGAACTAATATATAAGAAAATCATGAACTTATCTAGACGAAAAAAATCTTTGGCGCCAAATCATGGTCATTCTTACTATGGGTTAGTTCATTTTTCATAAAAAATAGTAAACTTTTTTTTCGGTGTATGTTGAAAACGAATTTTGACAAAAAATGTGTTTTTCTTTGTTAGACCGTGGACTTATTAGCCAACCTGTTATACAAAGGTTTGTCCCAAATACATACATTTAAATATCACTCGATCTGGACAGAATTTGATAGACTTCTACAAAATCTATAGACTCAAAATTTAAGTTGGCTAATGCACTAGGGTGGAGCACAATGTTAGTAAAAAATAAATATGGGAAACATTTAAATCTGAAGCAATTTTAAGGAAACTTCGCAAAAGTTTATTTATGATTTATCGCTCGATATATATGTATTAGAAGGAAAATTAAAGTAATTTTTACAACTTTTCGACTAAGCAGTCGCGATTTTACAAGGAAAATGTTGGTATTTTGACAATTTTTGTCGAAATCAGAAAAACATATATATGGGAGCTATATCTAAATCTGAACCGCTTTGGCACGCATAGCTACAACGCTAATTCTACTCCCTGTGCAAAATTTCAATTAAATCGGAGTAAAAAATTGGCCACTGTGGTCATATGAGTGTAAATCGGGCGAACGATATATATGGGAGCTATATCTAACTCTGAATCGATTTCAATAAAATTTGGCACACTTGACTACACTACTAATTGTACTCCTAGTGCAAAATTTCAACCGAATTGGGGTAAAACTCTGGCTTCTGGGACCGTATTAGTCCATATCGGGCGAAAGATATATATGGGAGCTATATCTAAATCTGAACCGATTTCAATAAAATTTGGCGCACTTGACTATAGTACTAATTGTTCTTCTTGTGCAAAATTTTAAGCAAATTAGGGTAAAACTCTGGCTTCTGGGGTCATATAAGTCAATATTGGGCGAAATATATATATATGGGAGCTGTATCTAAATCTTGACCGATTTCTTCCAAAATCAATAGGGATCTATTCTGAGCCAAAACACATACTTGTGCCAAATTTGAAGTCGATTGGATTAAAACTGCGACCTAGACTTTGATTACAAAAATGTGTTCACGGACAGACGGACATCGCTATATCGACTCAGGAGCCCACCCTGAGCAATTTTGCCAAAGACACCATGTGTCTATCTCGTCTCCTTCTGGGTGTTGCAAACATATGCACTAACTTAAAATACCCTGTTCCACAGTGTGGTATAAAATGACCGATTAAAAACGTATATTATTCAGTTCGACAAAATTTTCTATAGAAATAAAATGTTGACAAAATTATCTATAGAAATAAAATTTTGATAAAATTTTCTATAGAAATAAAATTTTGACAAAATTATCTATAGAAATAAAATTTTGATAAAATTTTCTATAGAAATAAATTTTTACAAAAATTTTCTATAAAAATAACATTTTGACAAAATTTTCAACAGAAATAACATTTTGACAAAATTTTCAACAGAAATAACATTTTGACAAAATTTTCAACAGAAATAACATATTGACAAAACTTTCTATAGTAATAAAATTTTGACAAAATTTTCTATAGAAATAAAATTTTGGAAGATTATTTTTGGTGATATGGACCAATTTTTGTGTGACTGGCCATTGGCTATATATAACTATAGACCGATATATTAGCGCAATGTACCAAATTTCAACCGAATCGGATGAATTTTGGTACTCCAAGAGGTTCCGGAGGTCAAATCTGGGGAACGGTTTATATGGGGGCTATACATAATTATGAACCAATATGGACCAATTTTTGCATGGATGTTAGAGACCATATACCAAAATCATGCACCAAATTTCGGCCGGATCGGGTGAAATTTGCTTCTCTTTGAGGCTCCGCAAGCCAAATCTGGGGATCGGTTTATATGGGGGCTATATATAATTATGGACCGATGTTGATAAATTTTTGCATGGCTGTTAGAGACCATATACCAACATCATGTACCAAATTTCAGCAGGATCGGATGAAGTTAGCTTCTCTTTGAGTCTCCGCCAGCCAAATCTGGGGATCGGTTTATATGGGGGCTATATATAATTATGGACCGATGTGTACCAATTTTTACATGGTTGTTAGAGACCATATACCAACACCATGTACCAAATTTCAGCCAGATCGGATGAAATATGCTTCTCGTAGAGGCTCCGCAAGCCAAATCTGAGGGTCTGTTTATATGGGGGCTATACGTAAAAGTGAACCGATATGGCCCATTTGCAATACCATCCGACCTACATCAATAACTACTTGTGCCAAGTTTCAAGTCGATAGCTTGTTTCGTTCGGAAGTTAGCGTGATTTCAACAGACGGACGGACGGGCATGCTTAGATGGACTCAGAATTTCACCACGACCCAGAATATATATATACTTTATGGGGTCTTTCGATGTGTTACAAACGGAATAACAAAGTTAATATACCCCCCATCCTATGGTGGAGGGTATAATAAGGAACCTCCTGTTTATAGCCGAGTCCGAACGGCGTTCCACATGCAGTGAAAGCACTTAGACAAGCTTTGAAACACTCAGCAATGTCACCGGCATTACTGTGGTGGGATGTCACCAGCATTACTGAGGTGGGATAAGCCACCGCTGAAAAAATTTTTTAGTATTCGGTCGAAGCAGGAATCGACCCACAACCTTGTGTATGCAAGGTGGGCATGCTAACCGCTGCACCACAGTGGCTCCCGATAGGGTTTATCAGTGCAAGAGCCAGATTCATTGATTTGTAGTTATAGACACTTTTCCATTATGTTATGTTTTAAGAGCACCATGCTACTTTTTCACAGCGACCATATAGCATTTTTGTCCCAAAAATATTCTTTTCTCGTCAAACATAACACGCTTTCCGAAATCAGATACATAATTTCCGAGAAAAGAACATGGTTTCGACAAACATGCTACATGTTTTCCGTGAAAAAGTTACATTTTGCTCTTGGAACATGGTTGGGGTGATCATATTCCTTCTCTGCGTGTATATTTTGTTAAAAAAATTTTCTATGTTATGTGTAAGGTTCCTGTATTTACTGTGATCTCTATAGCAGGGAAATTTCTTTTACAAAGAAAAAGGCAATAACCAATTCAATGGTTATGTAGATTTACATCGAAGTTATTATTTCGAAGGCTCCTATTGTGAATCATGGATGGAATTACAACAATGTATGAACAAATTTCATAAATCAAACAAATACTGGGTTTGCATGGCTACGAATGCGTACATAATATTTATGAAATGTTGTATATTATAAATTGTTTCTTTCTTCTAATCCCTACGCCATTAAAAAATATATTAAATGAAACATTCTTTTTTTATTTTAGATTTTTATGTCCTAAAAAGGTAAGTATGCATACGTAATAGTAAAAAAAATTGAACCCACTTTTTAAAACAAACTCATTAAATTTGACCAGAAAAATAGCAAAATTTCATTACATTTTATTTACACTTACACTGAAAAAAAAATTAATTACGTGATATTAAAGATTGCACAACCTCAAATCTAGGATGCGCAAATTACACACTATTAAGGAAAATTTTCTTTAAAATAATGAAATTTTAATTAAAACGTTATAATCTTAGCTTAAAAATTTTTGTTCATTAAATTAAGGACACACATTTTGAAAATTTGCGTCCCTTCTTTAAAAGTGCATGTCTTTAAACTAAAACAAAATATTTAGCACAATTTTCTTAAAAATAATGAAATTTTAATTAAAATAATGTTTATAATCTTTGCTTCGAAATTTTTTTTCATAAAATTTAGAACATAAATTTTGTAGATTTGCGTGCCTCCGTTAAAGTCCTATGTCTTTGAACTAAGGCTAATTTTCCTTAAATTAAAGAGACACATTTTTGATTTAAAGAAATTGTCCTTAAATTAACTGCAATATTGAAACTTTAGATTTAAGATAAAACCGATTCAAATATAGGCTAAGATTTATTTTGAGGATTTAGCGTCTTTTGTGTAAAGTTTTCGGGATTTAAGAAAACACTTTTTACTTTGAAGTATCCGTTATAATTTGGATTTTTAAACTGACATTTGTTCGTGCGTGAGTACCTTTTGTAAATAAACCGCGAAAAGAGAATGAAACTTTGATAAATGAGACTGCATCTTATTTTTAATTTTATTGGTCCTAGATATGAAGTCAGATAGGTCGCTAAATTTTTTTTAAAAGAAGCCGCATCTTTGGCTTTGGAATCAATACGAAAATATTTAAGGGAAGGTCAAAATCTTTGGATCCGAGTAAACTTTTTTCTTGAGTGTATACACGGACGAAAAGGACTCTCTTTCATATGTTTCGGTGCAAAAATTATATGTTTTGAACTCAATTATATGTTTAGCACATTATATTTAAGTGCATGCAAATCATGTACATGAGCTACACTCAAAAAAAGTTTACTTGGAACCAAAGATTTTGACCTTCCCTTAAATATTTTCGTATTGATTCCAAAGCCAAAGATGCGGCTTCTTTTAAAAAAAAATTTTGCGACCTATCTGGCTTCATATCTAGGACCAATAAAATTAAAAATAAGATGCACATCTCATTTATCAAAGTTTCATTCTCTTTTCGCGGTTTATTTACAAAAGGTACTCACGTACGAACAAATGTCAGTTTAAAAATCCAAATTATAACGGATACTTCAAAGTAAAAAGAGTTTTCTTAAATCCCAAAAACTTTACACAAAAGACGCTAAATCTTCAAAATAAATCTTAGCCTGTATTTGAATCGGTTTTATCTTAAATCTAAAGTTTCAATATTGCAGTTAATTTAAGGACAATTTCTTTAAATCACAAATGTGTCTCTTTAATTTAAGGAAAATTAGCCTTAGTTCAAAGACATGGGACTTTAACGGAGGGACCCAAATTTACAAAATTTGTGTTCTAAATTTAATGAAAAAATTTTTCGAAGCAAATATTATAAACATTATTTTAATTAAAATGTCATTATTTAAAACAAAAAATTGTCCTAAATATTTTGTATATTTCGCATTCTAAAATTTAGGTTGCGTAATCTATAATATCACGTAAATATTTTTTTTTTCAGTGTAGTATATCATAGATGGGATATATAGATATGTTAATATTTTAGAACATATTATGTTTGGGACACAACCTATTTATATACCCTCCACCATACATGGATGAAAAAGACTGTTTTTCATATGTTTGGCTATAAACATTATATGTTTGGAATACAAATTTTTAAACACAATATTTTTGAGTGCAAGCATATAATGTTCATAAACTAGCATAACATGTTTGGGACATATATGTTAATATGTTAGAACATATTATGTTTGGGACATAAAATGTTTGTAAATATAATATGCTTGGATGCAAACATATATTAATTTAGAAATAGCCTATAAACATATATGTGTTTAGTAGGTTGGAGCGCTATTTAACAGGGAGCGATATTGAATTAAGTTGGTGGTTGTTGCTTGTTATTACAAAATTAACATTTTATTTTTCCTTGGGCAATTGATCAGCTACTTCTTTGATCCTTACAAACTGTGTGGTCCGCTGTTCGAATCCCCGTCCGGCAAAAGGTAAAATTAAAATAAAACAAATCATACAATTGAATAATTTCTTCTACAATGTTTGTATTACAGAAAAAGGTGCTAAGAACTAAAAAAGCTCGTGAAAGTGAAAAAGATGTGGGGGAATATACAATTAGGCAGAAACAAAATTTTGAGCATTCAGGTCGAAAACCTATGTTGTTAGCACCTATATTACCTGTTTATATTCCTAATTCATTATGATTGTAAATATATAAATAAATAAATAAAATTTTGAGCACAATATTGTTTAGGAGATTTTTTTTTAAGCATATAATATTTTTGGGTGCAAAATGCTTCCAAACATATTATATGTTCACATTATAACATATTGTTTTTTGGAAGACAACATTATTGAATTTGGATGCAAAAATACAAAATGTTTGGAAATTGACTACCCAAACATATATTGTTTAGACCAATGTGCTTTCAAACATATTATATATTGGAAGAGATCAAACATATAAATGTTTGGGCAATAGCCAAAAATGTATATGCTTGATGCAAAATATGTTTGGGAGTATATGTTACAGAAGCGATTTTTTGTGAGCGTGTAGGATGGCCTATTTATATACCCTCCACCATAGGGGTATCTTAACTTTATCATCCCGTTTGTAACACATCGAAATATTGCTCTAAGACCCCATAAAGTATATATGTTCTCGGTCGTGGTGAAATGCAAAATAAACATGTATATGTTTAGGAGCAGGGCTGCCTATACAAATTTAAGAAAAAACGTTCACTATTTTTTATACCCTCCACCATAGGATGGGGGTATATTCTAAGACCCCATAAAGTATACACATTATGGGTCGTTGTGAAATTCTGAATCGATCTGAGCATGTCCGTCCGTCTGTTGAAATCACGCTATCACTTCCGAACGAAACAAGCTATCGACTTGTAACTTGGCACAAGTAGTTGTTATTGATGTAGGCCGGATGGTATTGCAAATGGGCCATATCGGTCCACTTTTACGTATAGCCCCCATATAAACGGACCCCCAATTTTGGCTTGCGATTGCTCTAAGAGAAGCAAATTTCATCAGATCCGGCTGAAATTTGGTACATGGTGTTAGTATATGGTCTCTAATGACCATTGGTCCACATCGGCCCATAATTATATATAGCCCCAATATAAACCGATCACCAGATTTGACCTCCGGAGCATCTTGGAAGACCAAAATTCATCTGATAGTAGTCTGGTAGTGTTAATATATGGCTTCAAACACCAATTGAAAAATTGGTCGAAATCGGTCAATAATTATATATAGGCCCCATATAAACCGATCTCCAGATTTGACCTCCCCCTTGGAAGAGCAATATTCATCCGATTCGGTTGAAATTTGGTACGTAGTGGTAGTATATGATATTTAACAACCATGCAGGAATTGGTTCATATCAGTCCATAATCATATATAGCCCCCATATAAACCGATCCCGAGATTTGGTTTTGGAGCATCTTGGAGGAACAAATTTCATCCGAGTCAGCTGAAATTTGGTACATTGTGCTAGTATATGGCCCTTAACAACCATACCTAACTAGGTCCATATCGGTCTGTAGTTATATATAGCCCTCATATAAATCGATCCCCAATGACACAAAAATTGGTCCATATCAAGTTCATAATTGTATATAGCCCCCATAGAAGCGACCCCCCCATATTTCAATTCTGGCTCTCTAGCACGTATAGACTAACTCACAAGTTAGAAAACGATGTTAAGAAGTTTTAAGATACCACAACCCAAGTAATTCGATTGTGGAATGCAGTCTTTCGTAGAAGTTTCTACGCAATCCATGGTGGAAGGTACATAAGCTTCGGTCTGGCCGAACTTACGGTCGTGTATACTTGTTGGTTAAAAACAAAAGTAATTATTTCATATAAAAACAGAAAATTAACACGTACAACCATGCCATCCAGCAAATATTTTCATATTCAAAATTTTAGTTTCTAAAGCATAAAAAAAAAACAATCGCAGCCAATTTTTATACCCAAACCACATATTGGATAGGGTATAATAATTTTTATCTGTAAAAAATGAAGTATTGAGATTAAAATATATACCGATCGACTCAGAACCACCTCTGAGCCGATCTAGCCTTTGTTGTCCGACGGTCTGTCTATATATTTGTTGTTATTCGATTTTGATGAAATATTGTTCAGAGCATGTTTTTGGCCCAAGGACCAACACTTTTGAATTTGGAAAACTCGGATCATATTTAGATATAGCCCTCATATATATGTTTTTTTTGTTTTTAACAAATAGGATCGTATTGCGCTTATTTACTAACCGATCGTATTCAAATTTAATACAAAGTATTTTTTAAGCACCTTTAAAGTATGCAACATTTTATCGAAATAAATTAAGATTTAGTTATAGCTCCCATTTATATGTGTCGACCAAATTTCCCAAATATGACCATGAAACTTTTATTTCTTGACCGACCTCACACAATGTAATATTCTATAGTACAGCTCCCCATATATATGTATCGTCCAATTTCCCAAAGTGGACCACAATATCCTTATTTAAACAACGATCTTATTCAAAGTTGGTACAATGAAGTATGTTATTTTTAAAATACCAACTTAACCTGCAAAATATTATCCAAACCAGTTCAGATTTAAACAGAAAACCAGTAAGGAAAGTCTAAAGTCGGGCGGGGCCGACTATATTATACCCTGCACCACTTTGTAGATCTAAATTTTCGATACCATATCACATCCGTCAAATGTGTTGGGGGCTATATATATAAAGGTTTGTCCCAAATACATACATTTAAATATCACTCGATCTGGAAGAATTTGATAGACTTCTACAAAATCTATAGACTCAAAATTTAAGTGGGCTAATGCACTAGGGTGGAACACAATGTTAGTAAAAAAATATGGGAAACGTTTAAATCTGAAGCAATTTTAAGGAAACTTCGAAAAAGTTTATTTATGATTTATCGCTCGATATATATGTATTAAAAGTTTAGGAAAATTAGAGTCATTTTTACAACTGGTATTTTGACCATTTTTGTCGAAATCAGAAAAACATAGATATGGGAGCTATATCTAAATCTGAACCAAATTTGGCACGCATAGTTACAATGCTAATTCTACTCCCTGTGCAAAATTTCAACTAAATCGGAGTTAAAAATTGGCCTCTGTGGTCATATGAGTGTAAATCGGGCGAAAGCTTTATATGGGAGATATATCCAAATCTGAACCGATTTCAAGCAACTTTGGCACGCATAGTTACAACGCTAATTATACTCCCTATGCAAAATTTCAACAAAATCGGAGCAAAAAATTGGCCTCTGTGGGCAAATGAGTGTAAATCGGGCGAAAGCTATATATGGGAGCTATATCTAAATCTGAACCGATTTTGCTGATATTTTAAAAGTTTTTTGAGACTCATAAAATATTCGGATGTACGGAATTTGAGGAGGATCGGTTGATATACACGCCAATTATGACCAGATCGGTGAAAAATATATATGGCAGCTATATCTAAATCTGAACCGATTTTTTCCAAAATCAATAGGAATCGTCCTTGAGCCGAAACAGGACCCTATACCAAATTTTAGGACAATCGGACTAAAACTGCGAGCTGTACTTTGCACACAAAAATACATCAACAGACAGACGGACAGACAGACAGACGGACATCGCTAAATCGACTCAGAATTTAATTCTAAGCCGATCCGTATACTAAAAGGTTGGTCTATGATTACTCCTTCTTGGCGTTACATACAAATGCACAAACTTATTATACCCTGTACCACAGTAGTGGTGAAGGGTATAAAAATTCCGTAGTTAGACTAACGCTAAATTTAACTTATTTTTATTGGCAAAAAATTATTTGCTTGTAGTTAAATTTTATTATTTTTATAAAGCAAAAGTAGATTTCCATACGATTCCCAAAAATAGTAAGAATGAACTGTATGGTTAAAATGGTCATGATTTGGCGCCAATGATTTGCTTCTTTACTTTTAGTTCATTTTTTCTTCTATGAGATGATGTAGTTTCGTGAACTGCAGTTACACACAAAAAAAAAAAATTCTGATTCAATCACGAAATTAATTGATCCAATTAATTTTTAAATGAAATGTCTTCAATCACAGAAATGATAGTATCAATTAAAAAATTAATTGAAGGTCAATTAAATAGTTAATTGATCCAATTAAAAAATTAATTGATACTATTATTTTTGTGATTGATTTTTGTTTTAATTAAAAAAATTTGTTGAATCAATTACATTTTTAATTGAATATTTTTTAAAACTCAATTAAAATTTTAATTGGGAAAATTTTCGTGAAATTTTTTTGTGTGTAAAAAGTACAACAGGGCATTAAATTTTCCTGGTTTTAACAACGCTTTGTGGAAATCTGAATATGTGGAGTAAAATTTAGTTCATTTTTCGTGCGTGGTAGTTTATTCTTCCTATAAAACAGTTCACCTTTTTTTCGGTGTAGAATAGCTCTCATGTATATGTATCGCCCGGTTTTGCCATAACATCCTGATATATTAACCGATCTTACTGACATTTAGATTACAATTTGATTTAACTAAGATTTACATATAGCTTTTACGTATTAATATTGTCCGATTTTCACTAATTTGGCTATATTACTGACGCTATTTGAGCGGTTTTATATTTTCTTTAATAGTGGACTCAATTTTAGTGGTATACTAATATTTTAGGTAACATGTAGGAAATGTCTAGCAGACCCTTGCAATTTCTCTATCTGAAAGCTGTCAAATGTAGTCTCTTTTCGTCTCTCTGGCTTACTGGCTTTTCGGGTTAAACGAACGACTTGAAGCAAAATTTTTTGAACGGAACTAATATCGTCATTTTTGAGGCAAAAATCTGAAAATCGGCATTTGCTATTTTTTTAGTAAAAAAATCGTCCAAATGCCGATAAATCGGCAGCCCTGCGAAGGAGATAGATAACGAATGACATGTAAAGATATGTAAAACTGCAAATTTACTTAACATTCGATAAGACTTAAATACTTGGTACAAAAATAAATGCAAGCAAGTATTGTAGAAAACATTATACGTTCGTCTATTTTATAGAAAAATCCATAAACGTATACGAATGTATAAATTTTGGTACAAATTCATATTTCATTCTTTTGTGTGTATGTTGTGGGCTGCCATTGGTATTCATTGATATTCAAATTACAGATGCCCACTGTACTGCTATAAATTCGAATTCAAGAAAAGGTGCAACTTTAAATATAGCCCAACTGACATTGAGTGGTGCCAGTACAATATCTAGTAGAACATATTAAACTCTGACAACAACAAAACAAAAAATCATAGAAAAAGTGTTTCGAGAGCATAGTCAGAGAAAAACAACATCAAGAAACAATCTAAAAAAACAACGAGGGACGACAGGTGCGAGCAACTAAAACCAGAACATCGACATCACAATCAACAACTTCAGCAGCAGTGCTCAGCAGTATCAGCAGCAAACATTTTCTAGGTTTTCTCAAAATACCTGGTTGTTAGCCTGCATGTGCTGGCTGGCCTTAACCGAGGCTTAGCCTATAATTGTGGTCAAAATGTATTATGAGCAAAGTTGGCCAACTGACATGTAATACAATTATTGCCATTTACAACATCCAAACCCCAAGTATAACAAACCCCCTTCCCCTCCCACAGAGGAGGTGCTGCATATATGCATGATGAAGCAGTGTACTGCTTCAAATCCCCACTAAAGAAAGAGAGGACGTGTTGGACCATGTGCTTTCAGGATCATGTATCAAACAACACTCACTCCATTATGGTTGTGGTCGCTGACTCGACTCGACTCGACTCGAATACTATTGCTGCAGCCACTGATGAGGCGTCTGATTTCGTTACTGTTTGCCACTCCTGCCACAACAATGGTTCGCCAGAACATAAATCCATGGCGAATTTCTAAATGAAAAGTCTAGAGAAAAAAAAAAAAAAAACACAATACACACAAAAAGGTTTATGGACTGACGAAGCCACATTTTCTGTGTTAGATTTCATCCATTATCCATTTAGTGCGAGTACATTTTTTTGCGCCTATTCGAAACGGTTACAATATATTCCTGTTTTCGTCTTCTTCTTCGTACGCTATATTCTGCTACTTGACTCGCTCAGGATCTAATGGCGTTTTTACTAAATTCCATTGTTAGTATAGCTTGGTGGTTATTTTGGAGAAAATTGAGAGATGTAAGTCGATTGATAATTGAGCTCCATTTAGCTGAATACGAGAATGATGTTACATACACATGTTTCCCACTATAGAAAGATATGTATTGTAACCAATGTTGCTATCATTTCTAAATGGTTCGTCTGACAGAGTTCTGGCAGTACCAGTTTTTTATTTGATTATTTACAAGCTTACAAAAGCATTTTGATATATTGCATTCAGAAATAAAGTTATTCGTGATTGAATTCAAGGGTGATTGTTACCTGTAGAACCACATGAGGCTATCGTTAGAGCACTCCAGCATTTAAATGTGAATAAATCTTGGCACGAGAACGAGAAAATTTTCTATAGAAATAAAATTTTAACAAAATTTGCTGTAGAAAAAAAAATTTTGACAAAATTTTCTATAGAAATAAAATTTTGACAAAATTTTCTATAGAAATAAAATTTTGACAAAATTTTCTATAGAAATAAAATTCTGACAAAATTTTCTATAGAAAAAAATTACAAAATTTCCTATAGAAAAAAAAATTAACAAAAATTTTCTTTAGAAATAAAATTTTGAAAAAAAAAATATACAGAAATAAAATTTTGACAAAATTTGTTACAGAAATAAAATTTTTTGAAAAAGTTTTCTATAGGAATAAAATTTTGACAACATTTTCTATAGAAATAAAATTTTGACAAAATTTTTTATAGAAATAAATTTTTTTGAAAAAGTTTTCTATAGAAAAAAAATGCTAACAAAATGTTCGATAGAAATAAAATTTTGATAAAATTTTCTATAGAGTATAGAAATAAAATTTTGACAAAATTTTCTATAGAAATTAAATTTTCACAAAGGCTTTATTGAAACAAAATTGACAAAATTTTTTATAGAAATAAAATTTTCTACAAAAATAAAATTTTGACAAAATTTTCTATAGAATTAAAATTTTTACAAAATTTTCTATAGAAATAAATTTTTGAAAAAAAAAATTCTACAGAAATAAAATTTTGACAAAATTTTTTAAAGAAACAAAATTTTGACAAAATTTGTTACAGAAATAAAATTTTTTGAAAAAGTTTTCTATGTTAAATGTTAACAAAATGTTCTATAGAAATAAAATTTTGATAATATTTTCTATTAAAATAAAATTTTGACAAAATTTTCTATAGAAATAAAATCGTGACAAAATGTTCTATAGAAATAAAATTTTCACAAATTTGTTCAATAGAAATAAAATTTTGACAAAATTTTCTATAGAAATAAAAAATTACAAAATTTTCAATTGCAATAAAATTTTAACAAAATTTTCTATAGAAATAAAATTTTGACAAGATTTTCTATAGAAATAAACTTTTGACAAAATTTTTTATAGAAGTAAAATTTTGACAAAATTTTTTATAGAAAACAAAATTTACAAAATATTCTATAGAAATAAAATTTTGACAAAATTTTCTATAGAAATAAAATTTTGACAAAATTTTCTATAGAAATAAAATTTTGACAAAATTTTCTATAGAAATAAAATTTTGACAAAATTTTCTATAGAAATAAAATTTTGACAAAATTTTCTATAGAAAAAAATTACAAAATTTCCTATAGAAAAAAAAAATTAACAAAACTTTTCTTTACAAATAAAATTTTGAAAAAAAAATTCTACAGAAATAAAATTTTGACAAAATTTGTTACAGAAATAAAATTTTTTGAAAAAGTTTTCTATAGGAATAAAATTTTGACAACATTTTCTATAGAAATAAAATTTTGACAAAATTTTTTTATAGAAATAAATTTTTTTGAAAAAGTTTTCTATAGAAAAAAAATGCTAACAAAATGTTCGATAGAAAAAAAATTTTGATAAAATTTTCTATAGAGTATAGAAAAAAAATTTTGACAAAATTTTCTATAGAAATTAAATTTTCACAAAGGCTTTATTGAAACAAAATTGACAAAATTTTTTATAGAAATAAAATTTTCTACAGAAATAAAATTTTGACAAAATTTTCTATAGAATTAAAATTTTTACAAAATTTTTTATAGAAATAAATTTTTGAAAAAATTTTCTATAGAAAAAATTACAAAATTTCCTATAGAAAAAAAAATTGACAAAAATTTTCTTTAGAAATAAAATTTTGAAAAAAAAAATTCTACAGAAATAAAATTTTGACAAAGTTTTTTAAAGAAACAAAATTTTGACAAAATTTGTTACAGAAATAAAATTTTTTGAAAAAGTTTTCTATGTTAAATGTTAACAAAATGTTCTATAGAAATAAAATTTTGATAATATTTTCTATTAAAATAAAATTTTGACAAAATTTTCTATAGAAATAAAATCGTGACAAAATGTTCTATAGAAATAAAATTTTCACAAATTTGTTCAATAGAAATAAAATTTTGACAAAATTTTCTATAGAAATAAAATTTTCACAAAAGGCTCTATTGAAAAAAAAATTGACAAAATTTTCTATAGAAATAAAATTTTGACAAAATTTTCTATAGATATAAAATCTTGACAAAATGTTCTATAGAAATAAAATTTTCACAAATTTGTTCGGTAGAAATAAAATTTTGACAAAAATTTTCTATAGAAATAAAAAATTACAAAATTTTCAATTGCAATAAAATTTTAACAAAATTTTCTATAGAAATAAAATGTTGACAAGATTTTCTATAGAAATAAACTTTTGACAAGATTTTTTATAGAAGTAAAATTTTGACAAAATTTTTTATAGAAAACAAAATTTACAAAATATTCTATAGAAATAAAATTTTGACAAAATTTTCTATAGAAATAAAATTTTGACAAAATTTTCTATAGAAATAAAATTTTGACAAAAAATTTTCTATAGAAATAAAATTTGGGCAAAAAATTCTATAGAAAAGAATTTTAAAAATTGCCAATATACAAAATGTTCTATAGAAAACAAAATTTACAAAATATTCTATAGAAATAAAATTTTGACAACATTTTCTATAGAAATAAAATTTTGACAACATTTTCTATAGAAATACAATTTTGACAAAATTTACTATAAAAGAAAATTTTGACAAAACTTTCTAAGAAATAAATTTTTGACAAAATTTTCTATAGAAATAAATTTTTGACAAAATTTTCTATAGAAATAAAATTTTGACAAAAGTTTCTATAGAAGTAAAATTTTTACAAAATGTTCATAGAAATAAAATTTTGAAAAAATTTTCTATAGACATAAAATTTTGAAAAAAATTTCTCTAGAAAAAAAATTTTGGAATAATTTTCTATAGAAATAAAATTTTGAAAAAATTTTCTATAGAAATAAAATTTTGACAAAATTTTCTATAGAAAAAAATTACAAAATTTTCTACAGAAATAAAATGTTGACAAAATTTTCTATAGAAATAAATTTTTGACAAAATTGTCTATAGAAATAAAATTTTGACAAATTTTTTCAATAGAAATAAACTTTTGACAAAATTGTCTATAGAAATAAAATTTTGACAACATTTTCTATAGAAATAAAATTTTGACAACATTGTCTATAGAAATAAATTTTTGACAAAATTTTCTATAGAAGTAAAATTTAGACAAAATTTTCTATAGAAATAAAATTGTGACAAAATTTTCTATAGAAATAAAATTTTGACAAAATTTTCTATAGAAATAAAATTTTGATAAAATTTTCAATAGAAATAAATTTTTGACAAAATTTTCTATAGAAGTAAAATTTTGACAAAAGTTTCTATAGAAGTAAAATTTTTACCAAATTTTCATAGAAATAAAATTGTGAAAAAATTTTCTATAGACATAAAATTTTGAAAAAATTTTCTCTAGAAAAAAAATTTTCTATAGAAATACAATTTTGAAAAAAAATTCTATAGAAAAAAATTACAAAATTTTCTACAGAAATAAAATGTTGACAAAGTTTTCTATAGAAATAAATTTTTGACAAAATTTTGTATAGAAATAAAATTTTAACAACATTTTCTATAGAAATAAAATTTCGACAAAATTGTCTATAGAAATAAAATTTTGACAAAATTTTTATAGAAATAAAATTTTGACAAAGTTTTCTATAGAAATAAATTTTTGACAAAATTTTCTCTAGAAATAAAATTTTGACAAAATTTTCTATAAAAATAAATTTTTGACAAAATTTTCTATAGAAATAAAATTTTAACAAAATTTTCTATAGAAATAAAATTTTGATAAAATTTTCTATAGAAATAAATTTTTGACAAAATTTTCTATAGAAATAAAATTTTGACAACATTTTCTATAGAAATAAAATTTTGACAAAATTTTCTATACAAATAAAATTTTGACAAAACTTTCTATAGAAATAAATTTTTGACAAAATTTTCTATAGAAATAAAATGTTGACAAAGTTTTCTATAGAAATAAAATTTTGACAAAATTTTTTCTAGAAATTAAATTTTGACAAAATTTTCTATAGAAATAAAATTTTGACAAAACTTTCTATAGAAATAAAATTTAGAAAAATTTTTCTATAAAAATAAAATTTTGACAAAGTTTTCTATAGAAATAAAATTTTGACAAAATTTTCTATAGAAATACAATTTTGACAAAATATCCTATTGAAATATTTAGGTATATTATTGGAAACGGGTGGCAACCGTGAAATCTAGTGAACTATTGTGGTATTTTCTTTTCTGAAAAAAGTGTTTTGCCTTCATTTTGTCTGTACAGAATGCGCATTTTTAATATGTTTACCAGCAACCTAAAAAATGCTATCATTTCAGCGGGCAGAAAAGAATTTCAAGAAGGAAACAGTGCAATCGCAGCACTCTCATTTGTTGGATATGCTGAAAATGCCCGCAATTTGCCTCTATGCGTGGCGCTATTTTAACAACAGAATTCGAAGCACTTTTTTTTCGCACTTTTGCCTGTTTATTTAGAAAATAATCTAAAAAGTAAAATGTAAAAAAGTGCGCATTTTTTTACAAGAAAGAAAACTCGATTAGATTCACAAATAGATGTGACAAATATGGTATGAGTAGGTATATCTTCTGATTTGTCTCCCGATTTGAGTACTTGAGAGATTAGGGTATTATGTATTTAATTATTCTTCCGCTATGCAAGTCGGACATGTTAACCATTGCACCATGGTGCCTCCCATTAAATGAAGCAAACGTTCTCGCAAAAGTAAACTACCATACAGAAAGTGATTTGCCTTCCACAGGGAACAACATCGCAAAGTCACAAATTTTTTGTGCCCCATGGAAACATAGTGCACCTGCAGGTGTTTGAGATCTGGGTATGAGCTATTGCATCAGTTACAGATGATACAGAAAATACATAAGAAAAAAAAAATAATCATACTTAATAACAAGCCACCACAATGCCACATGCAATGACCAACAAGGGGGAAATGGGGGCCAATGGCGGAGCTATGGCAACAACATCAATATCGGAGGATAACAACATTTAATACAAGTTTACGGCTTCCAGTTAAGGTAGCTGACTCAGCTAACTGGGTGATGTGCTGGATATTGTGACTGCAGCTCCTGCTAGATAGTTTTTACAAAGTTTCCAACACCAGATACTCTCATACAATATCTGATGTTTTTGTCTATGCATGTATTAACATGCATCCATAGCATATATCGACATTTTGGACTAGTGTGAAAGAAATATGTGCTTGCTTGTGTCCATCAGTTCTTCATTTATTTTTTTTTTTTTGGGGGGCAGTTCAAGATCATATTTTAGTTGGTGGATTTGTTTCTTTTTCTTTTATGGAAAAATTTTTCTTTATATGTGGAACATGGGAACGCCTGTTTCCTGAACGCATGCAAGCTCTTGAGGGTAAATTATTGGGGAAATTAAAATGGTTTTACATATTTCGTCAGAACTCTGATCTAGATCTGGATCAACCAACATACTTAGATATAAATGCAGAACGATGTGGCAGATGTTTGAAATGTATAAATTAAGGTTACGAAGGTCGAGAGTTCAAAAATAAGTCAAAATTTTTTGATCTTCATTCGACTTTAGATTTATTGAAAATCGATTCAAATCGACTTTTGAACATTAACAAAAAGTCGACTTTGACTTGAAAGAGGAATGTTATGGGCTATTTATCAAAAAGTCGAAGGTTGCAATATCAAAAGTTGATCAATTATCCCAAAAATCAAAGGTCGACTTTTATCAAATTGTAAAAAAAAAACAAGTATATACAGCAGTAAGTTCGGCCGGGCCGAATCTTAAATACCCACCACCATGAACCAAATATTAGGGTTTCCTTTCAAATTTCAGGAGGGCTTGAGGACACTTCCCGAAGATAAATTTAAAGATTTCACCTATGAGGACTATATCAGATTCTGGATTTATAACAACCATTTTTGTTTGAGTTTTAGAGGAATCATTAACATCTCTTGTAAGTGTGCAAGAAAATTATAAAATAACGTCGTGATTTGAAATCTGCAATTTTCATGATCAGTGCGCCTTCTCACCCTCAAGAAGTGAAGTCGGTCTATATGGAGGCATTACCAAATGGATCGATAACAACTTAATCCAATACACGTTTTTGTGAGCCTAAAATATCAGAATATTTACAATTTCGGGAAAATCAGATAAAAACTACGGTTTCTAGAAACCCAAGGAGTTAAATCGGGAGATCGTTCTTATGGGGGCTATACTAAAATATGGACCGATACTCACCGTATTCGGCACACCTCTTTATGACCCGAAAATACCTCTAGATTTCCAATTTCAGGCAAATAGGATAAAAACTTCGGATTCTAGAAGCCCAAGAGGCGAAATCGGGAAATCGGTCCATATGGGGGCTATACCAAAATATGGACCGATACTCACCATTTTCGGCACACCTCTTTATAATCCTAAAATACTTCTAGATTTCCAATTTCAGACAAATTGGATAAAAACTACGGTTTCTATAAGCCCAAGACCCCAAATCGGGAGGTCGTTTTATATGGGGACCATACCAAAACATGGACCGATACTAACAATTTTTGGCACACGTATTTGTGGTCCTACAATACCTTTAGATTTCCAATTTCAGGTAAATTGAATAAAAACTGCGGTTTCTATAAGAGATCGGTCTATATGGGGGCTATACCAAAATATGGGCCGATACTCACAATTTGGCACACGTATTTGTGGTCCTGCAATACCTCTAGATTTCCAATTTCAGGTAAATTGAATAAAAACTGCGGTTTCTATAAGCCTAAGAAGTAAAATCGGGAGATCGGTCTATATGGGGGCTATACCAAAACATGGACCGATACTCACCATTTTCGGCACACCTCTTTATGGTCCACAAACACCTCTAGATTTCAAATTTCAGGCAAATTGGATAAAAACTACGATTTCTATAAGCCCAAGACCCCAAATCGGGAGGTCGGTTTATATGGGCACTATATCAAAACCTGGACCGATATAGCCCATCTTCGAACTCGACCTGCCTTCAGACAAAAGACGAGTATGTGCAAAATTTCAGCACGATTGCTTCATTATTGAAGACTGTAGCGTGATTACAACAGACAGACAGACGGACAGACCGACATCGTTATATCGTCTTAGAATTTCTCCATGATCAAGAATATATATACTTTATATAGTCGGAAGTCGATATTTCTATGTGTTACAAACGGAATGACAAACTTATTATACCCCCGTCACCATTCTATGGTGGTGGGTATAAAAAATTGGAAGAATCAATTTTTTATATTGTGAAAAACAAAGAGTTGGAAAATAGACTTATGCAAACATTGAGAAATCGGCCTTTTTAAATTTTGAAAAAATCGGAATATGATTACCTCCTACATGTTTCAAGACCAACATGTTATTCCCTGCGAAGCGTCATCTTGAGGTGATCGACACTTTGATATTTTACCTTAAAAATGTCAAGGCACAAAAGTCCAATAGAGTGAGATCGGGAGATTTTGGTGGCCATTGTGCGGTAGAAATGAAGCGAAGAACCTCATTTTAAGGCCGCTCTTGGTTGACGACGAGTGCAACACCCACCCAGCAAAAAAAAAATTGGAAGTTCTTCCAAAGACACAACTTTAAAAGCACTTCCAGAAGATGAATTTCCAATGATGTTCTTTATTTTAAATACCCAGGAAGTTCTTTTAATTCAATTCTTTATAACTTGTTTTTTCATACTTTTAATGGGTTATTTTAATTTTTTTTTTGTTTGAAATAGGTTAAAAACAGAGTAAGAATTCATAAAATGTTACAAATCATTTAAATTTTGTATAAAAAAATGCTAAATCCAATTTAAAAAAATTATGAATTTTTGAAAATATTTGAGGTCAAACGTTTCCGATAAGCGTTAGAATCCATAATAATTATTTAATTGGCAAAATATCACCAAATTTTTTAATTTACATCCAAAACATTGAATTCGGATCACACCTAAAGAAGTGATGCAAATTCAGTGCAACGGCTGTTGAAATGGAAGACTTCCATCCTATGACAAGCCCGTGTTAAATTCATCGCTTCTGCGTCAATTTTTCACCACTTGCGGATCCAAAAAGATTTTCATTACTTTTTTGGCGACGCTTTTTTTTTGCTGGGATCTTTTTCGTTCGCTTTTTGGACGCGATACAACACTGCCAGGGCTCAAAATCATATCGCGGTAACGAGCAATGGTACGAATAGATTTATTCACATTTAAATGTTGGAGGTCTCTAAGGATAGACTTGTTTGTGGTTTCTCAGCCAAGTATACGCTTGAATTCCATCACGAATAATATTTTTTCTTAACGAGAGTTTTAGAAATGATGATGGTTGGATCTTGGAAAAAACTCAAAAGTTCTAAAAAGGTTATAAAAGTCTTCGGCTGCGGTTTGTCGGCCTCATAACGCCGAATGCCGATTCTTGGACAATTGAAAATGTTTGGCCGTATGCTAAAACGCATGCCGAAAGTTTGGTCGAGCTCTAAAATCCACTACAAAAAAAAAAAAATTTAACCAAAATATTTCCAATTAAAAAGTTAATTGGAGTTGAAAATTTTTTCAATTAATAAAATAATTGATACAATTAGCTTTTTTTTATCAAGATAGACACACTAAGTTAATTAAGTAAATGATTAAAACTTTTAAAATTTTTAACTAAAAAAATTAATTGATACAATTAACTTTTTTTTAATCAAATTCGGAAGACTAACGGCCATTTTCATGTACGGTTTAAAATTTCGTTAGCTAACGTAGCACTAACGGAGCTTCATGAAAATGGGGGTAAGTCAGTTAAAACAAGTATATACGGCCGTAAGTTCGGCCAGGCCGAAGCTTATGTACCCTCCACCATGGATTGCGTAGAAACTTCTACTGAAGCCGATGGCAAGGTATCTTAAAACTTTCTAACACCGTAATATATACCACATAGTCCATACGTGGTATATATTAAACTAAAAAAGGCCGATTAAATACTTATATAATTAAGTTTGAAGTTTCTATTGAAATAAAATTTTGACAAGATTTTCTATAGAAGTAAAATTTTGACAAAATTTTCTATAGAAGTAAAATTTTGACAAAATTTTCTATAGAAATAAAATTTGGAAAAAATTTTCTATAGAAATAAAATTTTGTCAAAATTTTCTATAGAAATAAAATTTTGACAAAATTTTCTATAGAAAAAAAAATTTGACAAAATTTTCTATAGAAATAACATTTTGACAATGTTTTCTATAAAAATAAAATTTTGGTAGATTATTTTTGGCTCGAGTGGCAACCATGATTATGAACCGATATGGACCAATTTTTGTGTGATTGGGGATCGGTTATATATAACTATAGACCGATATGGACCAATTTTGGCATAGTTATTAGCGGCCTTATACTAACACCACGTTGCAAATTTGAACCGGATCGGATGAATTTTGCTCCTCCAAGAGGCTCCGGAAATCAAATCTGGAGAACGGTTTATATGGGGGCTATATATAATTATGGACCGATATGGACCAATTCTTGCGTGTTGGTTAGAGACAACATTCTAACACCATGTTCCAAATTTGAACCGGATCGGATGACTTTTGCTCCTCCAAGAGGCTCCGGAGATCAAATCTGGAGAACGGTTTATATGGGGGCTATATATAATTATGGACCGATATGGACCAATTCTTGCGTGTTTGTTAGAGACAACATTCTAACACCATGTTCCAAATTTCAACCGGATCGGATGAATTTTGCTCCTCTAAGAGGCTCCGGAAGACAAATCTGGGGATCGATTTATATGGGGGCTATATATAATTATGGACCGATATGGACCAATTCTTGCATGGTTGTTAGTTACCATATACTAACACCACGTACCAAATTTCAACCGGATCGGATGAATTTTGCTCCTCTAAGAGGCTCCGGAGGTCGAATCTAGGGATCGGCTTATATAGGGGCTATATATAATTATGGATCGATGTGGACCAATTTTTGCATGGTCATTAGAGAACATATACCAACACCATGTACCAAATTTCAGCCGCATCGGATGAAATTTGCTTCTCTTACAGGCTCCGCAAGCCAAATCGGGTGATCGGTTTATATGGGGGCTATATATAATTATGGACCGATGTGGACCAATTTTTGCATGGTTGTTAGAGACCATATACTAACACCATGTAATCACGCTAACTTCCGAAGGAAATCACGCTAACTTCCGAACGAAACAAGCTATCGACTTGAAACTTGGCACAAGTAGTTGTTATTGATGTAGGTCGGATGGTATTGCAAATGGGCCATATCGGTCCACTTTTACGTATAACCCCCATATAAACGGACTCCCAAATTTGGCTTGCGGATCCTCTAAGAGAAGCAAATTTCATCCGATTCGGCTGAAATTTGGTACATGGTGTTAGTATATGGTCCCTGACAACCATGAAAAAATTGGTCCACATCGGTTCATAATTATATATAGCCCCCATATAAACCGATCCCCCGATTTGGCTTGCGGAGCCTCTAAGAAAAGCAAATTTCGTCCGATTCGGCTGAGATTTGGTAAGTAGTGTTAGTATATGGTCTCTGACAACCATGCAAAAATTGGTCCACATCGGTCCATAATTATGTATAGCCCCCATATAAACCGATCCCCCGATTTGGCTTGCGGAGCCTCTAAGAGAAGCAAATTTCATCCGATCTGGCTGAAATTTGGTGCATGGCGTTAGTTTATGGTCTCTAATGACCATACAAAAATTGGTCCACATCGGTCTATAATTATATATAGCCCCCATATAAACCGATCACCAGATTTGACCTCCGGAGCCTCTTGGAAGACGAAAATTCATCTGATTCAGTTGAAATTTGGTACGTGGTGTTAATATATGGCCTCAAATACCCATGCAAAAATTGGTCGAAATCGGTCCATAATTATATATAGCCCCTATATAAACCGATCCCCCGAGTTGGCTTGCGAAGCCTCTAAGAGAAGAAAATTTCATCCGATCCGGCTGAAATTTAGTATATGGTGTTAGTATATGGTCTCTAACAACCATGCAAAAATTGGTCCACATCGGTCCATAATTATATATAGCCTCCATATAAAACGATCCCCCGATTTGGCTTGCGGAGCCTCTAAGAGAAGCAAATTTCATTCGATCTGGCTGAAATTTGGTGCATGGTGTTAGTATATGGTCTCTAATGACCATGCAAAAATTGGTCCACATCGGTCCATAATTATATATAACCTCCATATAAACCGATCACCTGATTTGACCTCCGAAGCCTCGTGAAAGACCAAAATCCATCTGATTCAGTTGAAATTTGGTACGTGGTGTTAATATATGGCCTCAAATACCCATGCAAAAATTGGTCTAAATCGGTCCATAATTATATATAGCCCCCATATAAACCGATCCCCAGATTTGACCTCCGGAGCCCCTTGGAAGAGAAAACTCATCCGATTCGGTTGAAACTTGGTACGTGATGTTAGTATGTGGTATCCAACAACCATGCAGGAATTGGTTTATATCGGAGAAGCAAAATTCATCCGATCTGGTTGAAATTTGGTAGTATATGATATTTAACAACCATGCCAAAAGTGGTTCATATCAGTCCATAATCATATATAGCCCCCATATAAATCGTTCCCGAGATTTGGTTTTGGAGCCTCTTGGAGGAACAAATTTCATCCGAGTCAGTTGAAATTTGGTACATTGTGCTAGTATATGGTCGTTAACAACCATGCCGAACTAGGTCCATATCGGTCTATAGTTATATATAGACCCCCATATTTCAATTCTGGCTCTCTACGTACCGTGCAAAAAGTCCATATCGATTCGTAATTATTTGTAGACTTACCTATACATACCTTTTTTGTCTAATATATACCACGTATGGACTAACTCACAATTTAGAAAACGATGTTAAGAAGTTTTAAGATACCACAACCCAAGTAAGTCAATTGTGGATGACAGTCTTTCGTAGAAGTTTCTACGCAATCTACATAAGATTCGGCCTGGCTGAACTTACAGCCGTATATACTTGTTTTTAACTGACTTGGTCTTCCGAATTGGATTAAAAAGTATCAATTAATTCTTTAATAAAAAAAATTAATTTTTTTTATTATTGACTTATTTAACTTAATGTTTCTATCTTGATTAAAAAGTTAATTGTATCAATTAGGTTATTAATTAAAAAATTTTTCAACTTCAATCTACTTTTTAATTGGAAATGTTTTGGTGATATTTTTTTCCTGTGTAGAAATGCCCATACGATGTCTTTTGTTTATGTCATAGGTGCAGTGTCTTTGATAAAATGATGTAAATTTTTAATTTAATAGAGATTCATGTCATGTTAAACACTTGTGTTAAAGTTGAAAAAACGTTTATCCTTTCCTATTTACTACAGGCCCAAATGATGGAAATGCCGCCACTGGTACACATAAGCGTAGGAAGGCCTCTGGGGAGGGGGCTTAGACCCCCCCAGAAAAATTTTAGCCCCCCCCAGAATTTGAAAACCTATTTACGATTTTACATTTTGATAAAAATTAAACAAGTATATACTCGTACAACACACAAAGTTCCATTAAAGATTTCATGAACAATCGAATTACTTGGGTTGTGGTAGAAGTCTGATATTTATGAAATAAAGCTGTGGTTGAACTTATGATTTATGCGTCGCCAAAAAAGAAGTGAAATTGTTCTTTTTGGGTCTGGAAGTTGTACAAAATTGGCGGAGAAGCGATGAATGTAATATGAACTTGTCATAGAACGAATGTCCACCGTTTCAACAACCGTTGCAATGAATTTGCATCACTTCTTAAGGTGTGATCCGAATTCAGTGTTTTGAATGTGAATTAAAAATTTTGTGATATTTTCCCAAATAAATAATTTTTATACTTTTTTTATGATTTTTAATGCATTCTAACGCTTGTTTGAAACGTTTTTTCAAATATTATCGATTTTTCTATAATGGATTTAGCATTTTGGTGGCAAAATTTGAATAATTTGTACCATTTTATTTATTCTTACTCTTTTTTTTAACTATTTAAAAAAAGATAACAAAAAATTACGCATTAAAATATAAAAAAAGAAGTAAAAAAACTTCCTGTGTAGTTAAAATAGTTAACTTCTTGTGAAGACATTTTTGGAAGTGCTTTTAAAGTTGTGCCTTTGGAAAAACTCCCAATTTTTTGATGGGAAAAAGTGTGAAACTACCCTACGGGAAATGGATCAACCACAGAACTGGTACAGGACTAATCTCTGGTGTGTATGGACCAGTCCTAGTTCTGATCAAAACGTATGGAAGGGACCGTCCACCTTAAAAATGGGTTTGTCATTGACGGAGTAAACTTACATTTTAGGACGCGTCTTGGACTCATCCCAAATGACACGTCCTGGGACAATTTAGCAGGAGCAACCCATAAACTGGTCCTCAAGAACCAGTCTCGGACAAACTCTTAGAAATATCTTTCAATTTGGGCTCCTAATCGAACCCGAAATGAAAAAAAAACAAAAGGTTATTCTGATAATTTTATTTCACTAAATATGCAACTAACTGGAGCACAGGTACCAGTTCAGTGATAGGTCCGTCAGTGGCAATATGCACCAATTTCCCATAGGGTACTTTAAGTTGCTTTATTATAAATTGATTGTCGAGTTATTTTGATGTCTATTTTTTTATTCAATTCTGTGAAATAAAACATTAGTTGAACCTACAAGTTCAGTCTATAAAGTTTTAGTTAGGGGGCTATAGCCCCCCCTAGGAAAATTGTCTAGCTACGCTAATGCTGGTACACCATATTGACTTCTAACTAGGAAAAATTAGTAATTTAAATTGTCCAACATGTTCGCTTGGTGTATCGACATGACAGCAACATCATATTGTTGTTGTTGTTGTTACTATAGATGGTACAAGTGACCACAACGGGAAACCAAAAGGGAAACCTTTTTACGATTTTGTAGCCCAAAAGTATTGCCTATAAATCTTTGGGTTTTACTATGGCAACATCCAGAGCAACGATTGTAGGGAAGTTGCTGAGGCCATAACATAAAAAATTTCGTTACTTTATTGATGACATGACAAATCACATGCATTTACATGCAACATTTATTGGATAGATATTGAAATTATTTTCTGAAGGCACTCATTGTCTTATCTTTGCAATTGCTTTCACTTTGGGTTGATTTTTCCTGGAGCTATATCGAAAAAGAAAAATATCTATTGACCTAATATGAAAGATTATGCAGCTTAAATTTTAGGACACGCACTTTACACAGTATTAAGGACAAATTTCTTTAATATAATAAAATTTTAATTAAAAGAAAGTTTAAAAACTTTGCTTCAAAAATTTGTTTCATTAAATTTAGGACACAAATCATTGAAATTTGCATCCCACCGTTTGAAGTAAGGTTAAAGGGTGATACGGTCAAAATTTGGTCAATATAAACTTGACGTATTTCTTTCAATTTTGCATTTAAAAAACCTGAACACTCCTCATGTTGAAGGTGTGTATGTTTAGACTGTTGCTCCTTTTTTGATTTTGGAATTCACTCTTCAGTTGTCAAAATGCCGTCCAAGCAAGAAGAGCAGCGTATCAAAATTTTGCTCGCGCATCGCGAAAATCCGAGCTACTCGCACGCAAAGCTGGCAAAATCGCTAAAGTTGCCAAATCAACCGTTACATATGTAATTAAAGTGTTTGGGAACGTTTGTCGACAGCCAGGAAGTCTGGATCAGGGGGAAATCGAAAACCGGAAACCGCTGAGACGACAAAGAGAGTTGCCGGTAGTTTCAAGCGAAACCCTAACCTCTCTCTCAGAGATGCCGCAAATAAGCTGGGTATATCGTCTACAACCGTGCATCGAGCCAAAACGAGCCGGACTATCGACTTACAAGAAGGTAGTGACTCCAAATCGCGATGATAAACAAAATACGACGGCCAAAGCGCGATCCCGGAGGCTGTACACGACGATGCTGACGAAGTTTGACTGCGTGGTAATGGACGACGAAACCTACGTCAAAGCCGACTACAAGCTGCTTCCGGGACAGGAGTTTTATACGGCAAAAGGAAGGGGAAAGGTAGCAGATATTTTCAAGCACATAAAACTGTCAAAGTTCGCAACGCAATATCTGGTTTGGCAAGCCATCTGTACCTGTGGCTTGAAAAGCAGCATTTTCATAGCTTCCGGGACTGTCAACCAAGAAATTTACGTGAAAGAGTGTTTGAATAAACGTCTGCTGCCTTTCCTGAAGAAACACGGTTGTTCCGTACTGTTTTGGCCGGATTTGGCATCTTACCATTACGGTAAAAAGGCCATGGAGTGGTACGCCGCCAACAACGTGCAGGTGGTTCCCAAGGACAAGAACCCTCCCAACACGCCAGAGCTCCGCCCAATTGAGAAATACTGGGCTATTGTCAAGCGGAACCTAAAGAAGACCAAAAAACTGCTAAGGACGAGCAGCAGTTCAAGGCAAACTGGCTTTCTGCGGCGAAGAAGGTGGACAAGGTGACTGTACAAAATCTGATGGCAGGTGTCAAGCGTGAGGCCCGGCAATTCGGATTTGGAAAAGCGAAAGCCTAACTGAATATTTTTCCGGAATTTTATACTAATGGCACTTGAAAAATAAATTTAATTTGATTTTTCAAATAAACGATTTCACCGATTTACACGCGTTTTCCCTTGACCAAATTTTGACCGTATCACCCTTTAATTTCCCTTAATGTAACGAGAAACATACATGAGATATTGCATCTTGGCTTTAAAGATAAACAAGTATATACGGCCGTAAGTTCGGCCAGGCCTAATCTTATGTACCCTCTACCATGGATTGCGTACACCCTCAAAAAAAATCGCTTCTGTAACATATACTCTCAAATATATTTTGCTTCAAGCATATACATTTTTGGGTATTGCCCAAACATTTATATGTTTGATTTCTTCCAATATGTAATATGTTTGAAAGCATATTGGTCTAAATAATATAATATGTTTGGGTAGTCTAAGTTCCAAACATTTTGTATTTTTCCATCCAAAGTCAATAATGTTGTCATCCAAAAAACTATATGTTATTATGTGAACATATAATATGTTTGGAGGCATTTTGGACCCAAAAATATTATATGCTGTGAAGAATTTTCTCCCAAAGAATATTGTGCTCAAAAATGTTTTTTTCTGCCTAATTGTATATTGCCTCACATTTTTTTTTCACTTCCATGAGTTTTTTTAGTTCTTAGCACATTTTTCTGTAATACAAACATTGTAGAAAAATTATTAAATTTTATATTTTTTTTTTCAATTTTATCTTTTGCCGGACGGGGATTCGAACAGCGGACCCCAGTTTGTAAGCCAGCACACTAACCACTGGGCTACGTAGCTGTTATGGTCATGAAGAGATAATTATCGTTATAAGTCATATTTATATAGCATAGCTTGCGGCGCCCACGAGCCGATGCAAACATAACATTGTTTAACAACATAACATTGTTAAACATACATTTGTTGGCGACGTGGAGCAGTGGTTGGTACGTCGCCTCTCATGCCAAGGGTCCTGGGTTCGATCCCTGCTTCAACCGACACCATTTTTTTTTTTTTTTTGCATATATTTTCGTATATTCCAAATACGTTCGGAATATCCCGAAAAGGTGTTCAACATTACATACTACTATATTAACTTTTTACTACGAAACTGTAAAGTGTGTCTTATAATAAACTTAAAGTCAAAAAAGAACAGCGCTTGATATAAACGAAATGGACTGAGTTCAAATCATATATTATTTTTTTGTTGCAAAAATAAAAATTTTTTAACAAAAAAAGGTTTTTGTATACAAGTTTGAAATTTTCGAAGAAATTCAAAAACTCTTACAAAAGAAGAACGTGAAGTCGAGTATATATATATAAATATTTTTCCATCGAATCCTAAAGTTATCGATAACCATTCAAAAGCACATTATATTTGAAATCTAAACAATAATTTTACAACCAATACATAAATTTATTTAGGTTTGAACAATTGTTTGCTTTTTTTAATAATTTATTTTAAAGAAAATAAACTCACTCAATTGTTGCTTTGGATCATTCCCCACCAAGTTATAATACAATTTGCCGAAAAAAGTTATAATGTTATTTTGGTTTTACCGATTCGAGTTTTGCCGCTAAACTGAGAAATAATTTTAGTGGCAAAACTCGAACTCAATGTCCGCTTTTATTTTCGAAAGTATCCGTCCACTCCTCTTGGACTACTTATTAATAAAGAGGAACTGAACTTTGTTTTTATAGATCTTACTGTTTAATTTTTCACTGTTTCCCAATGTTTTCATTTTACTGTTACAACTCTAAAAAGAGTACACTGAAAAAAATATTGTCATGAGGCCAAGGATTTCATGTCCTTAAAATAAGAATACAAATTTTGCTTAGCATAGAAGACACATTTCTCTAATATAACGTTTTTTTCTATGTTCAAAAGTCCATAAACTTTTCAATGGAGTCGTGTTGTCCTTATAATTAAGTGATTTGGGTATCATAACATGAAAGAAAAAATTTTTGGACTAAGGTCAACTTGACTTAAATAATTCAGAAAAATTCTTTAAAATTAATGAAATTGTCTTTAAATTTGTTGCATTTTTCCATCTTGACTACAAAGCAAAAATCGTTAAAAAATAGGACATGTTTTTCAACACTTTACTTTAAAGACGTTTTTTACTTGAAACATAGCATAAATTCATATAATTGGAAGTACATATTGTTTTTAACGGACTTTTTATAACATATGAAAAAAGGTGAAAAGGCGAAAAATTAAAATTTGCTTCATAGAGTCAAATACATAAAACCCACATTTAAAAGAGAATTGTGTCTTACTTGAATTATCCGCTTCATTGGCTCGGAATCAATACAAAAATTGTTAAAGTAGAGACACAATCTTTGGAACCGGACATGCTTTGTTTTCAGTGTATAGTGCCCTTTCGTTAGTTTTTATGAAGATCCCTTAAATTACCTTTGTTTGAATATTTTGACTTACTCGTCCTACGCAGGGCTGTGGAGTCGAGCCAATTTTGCTCGACTCCGACTCCGACTCCAGCATTTTTCATCAGCTCGACTCCGACTCCGGAGTCGACTCCTGGTAATATTACTAAATCTCATTTTAATACCACTAATTTGTAGTTCTATTGTGGGGGTACCGTAAGTGGATCGATATAAAGTATCGTATTTATGAATGTGTGCAAAAAAAGGTCTTAATTTCACATTAGATGCCAATTGAACTCTATATTTCAAATTTAGGGCAATGTTTAATAAATAAAATAATGATATAAATACCCATCATAATATGAGAAGATACCAACAGTATATGTATTTGTGGCCCAAAATTATTGATACTATCTCAAATCCTATAAATTTGTTGCGAGCTATATAAAGGTTTATATTCCCATATGCATGAATTTGAATCTGAATCGATTTAGACACAATTGTATATACCTCTACAAAATTTATGTACTTAAAATTTAAATCTGCAAAATTTTAATTTTGCAAAATTTTATATAGAAATAAAATTTTGCAAAATTTTCTACAACAACAAAATTTTGACTAAATTTTCTATAGAAATAAAATTTTGGCAAAATTTTCTATAGAAATCAAATTTTGACCAAATATATAGAAATAAAATTTTGAATAAAATTTTTATAGAAATAAAATTTGGCAAAATTTTTTATAGAAATAAAAGTTTGAAAAAATTATCCATAGAAATACAATTTAAAAAAAAAAATTGTGTAGCAAAATTTTCTATAGAAATAAAATTTTGCAAAATATTCTATAGACACAAAATTTTGACTAAATTTTCTATAGAAATAAAATTTTGACTAAATTTTATATAGAAGGAAGTATATACGGCCGTAAGTTCGTCCAGGCCGAATCTTATGTACCCTCCACCATGGATTGCGTAGAAACTTCTACTACAGACTATCATCCACAATCGAATTACTTGGGTTGTGGTATCTTAAAACTTCTTAACATCTTTTTCTAAATTGTGAGTTGGTCCATACGTGGTATATATTACACAAAAAAGTTATGTATTGGTAAGTCTACAAATAATTACGAATCGATATGGACTTTTGCACTGTACGTGAAGAGCCAGAATTGAAATATGGGGGTCGCTTATATGGGGGCTACAATTATGAACTTGATATGGACCAATTTTTGTGTGATTGGGGATTAATTTATCTGAGAGCTATATATAACTATAGACCAATATGGACCTAGTTAGGCATGGTTGTTAACCATATGTACCAAATTTCAATTGACTCGGATGAAATTTGCTCCTCCACGAGGCTCCAAAACCAAATCTCGGGATCGGTTTATATGGGGCTATATATGATTATGGACCACTTTTGCCATGGTTGTTAAATATCATATACTAACACCACGTTGGGGAGCCACCGTGGTGCAATGGTTAGCATGCCTGCCTTGCATACGCAAGGTTGTGGGTTCGATTCCTGCTTCGACCGAACACCAAAAAGTTTTTCAGCGGTGGATTATCCCACCTCAGTAATGCTGGTGACATTTCTGAGGGTTTCAAAGCTTCTCTAAGTGGTTTCACTGCAATGTGGAACGCCGTTCGGACTCGGCTATAAAAAGGAGGTCCCTTGTCTTTGAGCTTAACATGGAATCGGGCAGCACTCAGTGATAAGAGAGAAGTTCACCAATGTGGTATCACAATGGACTGAATAGTCTAAGTGAGCCTGATACGTCGGGCTGCCACCTAACCTAACCTAACCTAACCTAACCTAACACCACGTATCCAATTTCAACCAGATCGGATGAATTTTGCTTCCTCCAAGTAGCTCCAAAGCCAAATCTCGGGATGGGTTTATATGGGGCTATATATAATATTGGCTGATATGAACCAATGCCTACATGGTGGTTGGATACCATATACTAACATCACGTACCAAATTTCAACTGAATCAAATGAATTTTGCTCTTCCAAGGGGATTCGGAGGTCAAATCTGGGGATCGGTTTATATGGGGGCTATATATAATTATGGACCGATTTCGACCAATTTTTGCATGGGAGTTTGAGGCCATATATTAACACCACGTACCTAATTTCAACTGAATCAGATGAATTTTGGTCTTCCAAGAGACATGTTAGAGACCATGTACCAAACTTCAGCCGGATCGGATGAAATTTGCTTCTCTTAGAGGCTCCGCAAGCCAAATCGGGGGATCGGTTTATATGGGGGCTGTATGTCATTATGGACCGATTTGGACCAATTTTTGCATGTTTGTTAGATACCATATACTAACAGCATGTACCAAATTTCAGCCGGATCGGATGAAATTTGCTTCTCTTAGAGGATCCGCAAGCCAAATTTGGGGGTCCGTTTATATGAGGGCTATACGTAAAAGTGGACCTATATGGCCCATTTGCAATACCATCCGACCTACATCAATAACAACTACTTGTGCCAAGTTTCAAGTCGATAGCATGTTTCGTTCGGAAGTTAGCGTGATTTCAACCGACGGACGGACGGACGGACATGCTCAGATCGACTCAGAATTTCACCACGACCCAGAATATATATACTTTGTGGGGTCTTAGAGCAATATTTCGATGTGTTAGAAACGGAATGACAAAGTTAATATACCCCATCCGATGGTGGAGGGTATAAAAAGCTTCAAAAGTAGGTTTTATAGTTATTTTGAGGTTACTTCCCAAAAAAAAAAACGTCTTAATTTTAAAGACACGGCATCTTTGGTTCGGAACCAATACCAAAATCCTTTTTGGTTGTTGAGTGTTAAGGACAAATTTCTTTATATTAAAGTTTATAGTCTGTGCTTCATTAAATTTAGAACAAGAATTTCGGAAATTTTCATCCTCAGATAAGGGGGTATGTACCGAAGAAATTGTTTCTCAACGAAAAGAAAAATATCTTTAAGTTTACTGACATATGGAATCTTTCGATTTAAGATATAAACAATTCAAATAGAGGCTAAGACTTATTTTGAAGATTTTGCATCTTTAGCTTAAAGTTTTTTTTTGGAATTCAGAAACCAATTTTTACTTTGAAGTAATAATTCGAATTTTTATACCCACCACCATAGTAATGGGGGTATAATAGTTAAGTTTGTCATTCCGTGTGTAACATAGCGACATATCCATTTCTGACTATTTAAAGTATATATATTCTTGATCACACTCAAAAAAAGTTTACTTGAATCCAAAGATTTTGACCTTCCCTTAAGGATTTTGGTATTGATTCCGAGTCAAAGATGCCGCTTCCTTAAAATAAAGACATTTTTTGGGGACCTATCTGGCTTTTAATCTGGGATCAAAAAAATTAAAATTGGGTTAAAGATCTCATTTGTCGAATTTTCATGCTCTTTTTAAAAATACAAATTATAACGGATATTTCAAAGTAAAAAATGTTTTCCTAATTCCAAAAAAACTTTAAACCAAAAACGCTAAATCCTCAAAATAAGTCTTAGCCTATATTTGAAGCGTTTTTATCTTAAATTTAAAGTTTCAATATTTCAGTTAATTTAAGGAGAATTTCTTTAAATCAAAAATGTGTTTCTTTACTTTAAGGAAAATTAGCCTTAGTTCAAAGACATGGGACTTTAACGGAGGAACGCAAATTTCCAAAATTTGTGTCAAAAATTAAATGAAAAAAATTTTTCAAGCAAAGATAATAAACTTTATTTTAATTAAAATTTCATTATTTTAAAGTAATGTGTCCTTAATATTTTGTAAATTTTGCATCCTAAAATTTAGGTTGCGTAATCTGTAATATCACGTAAATATTTTTTTCAGTGCAGGGAGAAATTGTAAAACGATATAAGCATGTTCGTCTGACCGTTGGTCTGTCTGTCTGTTCTAATCACGCTACAACCTTCAATAATGGCGCTATTGTCCCGAAATTTGGCACAAATTCGACTTTTTCTGCACGCAGACCAAGTTCGATCCCCCGATTTTGGGGTCTCTAGTACCCATACACCGCAATTTTCATGCGATTTGCCTGAAATTGAAAATCTAGCGATATTTCAGGCCCACAAAGTGATGTGCCGAATATTGTGTATATCGGTCCAGGTTTTGATATAGCCCCCATATAGGTCGATCTCCCGATTTGATTTCTTGAGCGTCTAGAAACCCCAATTTTCATCCGATATGGATGAAATTCAAAATGTATGGCTTTGTAGACTATAATTCGTACAAATCAATACTGTTTCTAAAAATCGATGCTATATTTTGCTTTAAAAAAATAAAAATTAAATTAAAAAAATATATATTTATATAGCGCTTTAATTTGTTGCATTACATATTTTGTAGCTCTGCCAATTGCTGTACGAAGGCTGGGCAGTCGAAGGCCGGAGGCTATCCCGCTTCTCCCCGATGGAACATACTTTGCATTGCATTTTGACTAGTTCACGGACTGTTACGAAACGATTCAAAAAATCCTTTAGATAAGCGATTCCACTTGGCTTCCAGAAAGCGCATGCTCGTCTCTTTCATTAGCCCAAAATTGCGTTAAGTAGGCGAGCCACGTGATCTTTTGAAACGTCTCAGTTATCTCGCATTCCTTAACTTCCGCTACCGGGACTGGATGTGCGACCAAATTGAAACTATTTTCTATTGTGGGTGAAAAATTTTAAGATTTCATTAAAATTTTATGTATGTATCGTTTGCCCCCAACTATCCGTCAAGAAAGGCCGCAATTGAGGTCCAAATACTGTTGGTTTTTGCAAGACAATAACATAAAATCGCATTGATATGATTCCTCTAGAATTGGAACAAAAATTGTTCTTATAAATCCAATTAACGTTAATTTTAACTTCTGGACATATCGCCCAAAATGATTTTTGGGCGTTATGACCTCCCTTGGGGCGGTCGCATCCCCCAATTTTAGTTTGGGCCTTATGTCCTCCCTCATCGCGGTCATAAGCCCCATAAAAAATGTGGGTGTTATTACCGTTTGAATATAATTGAATATAAAGAATATTTATATTTTTTTAAATATTTCAAAAGCTATATATGATTAGTTATGATTATTTTTTTTAAATATTTAATAGATAGATATGCCTCTTATTGACAAATATCGAATCCTGCTTGTATTTCATATGCTGGAAGAAGAGGTAAAACTAGCATATCTTGGCTTCATCGTTTGTTTTGTTTCAGGCTGGATCAGAATTTTTTCTTCTCAGCGTACGACAAAAATGGAAAAGCGGCTAAAGTGGCACTACGAAGATCTATTTCGCTCTTGAAATAGGTCGGTTTAAACTCAAAGACATTTCAATTTATATATTGAAAAATGAAAATTCGGAAAGTTATTTTTTTTAACAAACCAAACTGAAAATTGGAACGAAATGAGATGATCGATGTGCTGGTAAGACAAGACAATTAACCCTTGACAGTCATCCTTATTTTTTTACACTAACGTCATCCTTCGTCATTTTGACTACGGCTTATTTCAAGATGCTATAATTTGCACTGTGAGCAAAAATGTGAACCAAAATTGAATTTATTTTCTTATTCATTTTGTTCTTAATTAGAATACAACAAAAATTCATAAAATATTTGCATTTGTATAACTTAAATTTATCATTTCCCAATCGACTAAAATGCATTTTAGATCGAAAATGAAATTACGCGTAGTCATTTTGACGAAGGATGACTGTCCAGGGTTAAGGAAAAAATTGTGCTAAACGCTCCAGAAAGCCCCCAAGAACTCATAGCACTCTTTGCCAAATCGGAACATATGAAAAGAAAAAATCGCGCGCACGATTTATTTCAAGTACTCATCAGCAGCACATCGATCATCTCATATCTTTGCAATTTTAATGTTTAGAACAAGCTAATAAAACGAAAGTTGCAAGAATGTGAGGATGAACTGAATGTGATGAATTTAAAAAAGGATTCACACGCACGATTTGGAGAGAGATGAGATGATCGACGTGCTGCTGATGGTTACTTGAAAAAAATCGCGCGCTCGATTTCTTTCTTTTCACTCATATGTTCCGATTTGGCAAATAGGGCTATGAGTTCTTGGGAGCTTTGTGGAGCGTTGGGCGCCATTTTCTCCTTAATTGTCTTAGCATTTTCTTATAGACCACGAAATCGGCAGTCTTTCTAGTTACGGCATTTTGAATTAAATACCGTACATATTTAGTTAACCAAAATTGGGGATCAAAACTACTTCATTAAGGGCAGTTTTAGATTTGTATCCCGACATTTATTTCCCCATAAAATATTGGGTGTATTGACCGCCTATTTTTTGGGACATATGACCGCGATGAGGGAGGACATAAAGCCCAAACTAATATTGGGCGATGTGACCGCCCCAATGGATGTCATAACGCCCAAAAATCATTTTAGGCGATATGCCCGTTGGGGGATATGTCCGGTCGCCTTTGAATCGATCTTATTTCGAGGGAGTATGGAATTCACTTGGAATTGATACATGAATTTCTATATATTAACAAAGACAATTCAGTTCATTGCGATATCACAGATAGTGAACTTCTCCACGTTTAATGAGTGTTTCCCAATTCTATGTTAAGCTCACTTTCAAGGGGCCTAATTCTTATAGCCGATTCCGAGCGGTGTTTCACATAACGATGAGACCATTTAGAGGAGCTTTGGTGCATTCAGAAATGTCACCAGCATTACTGAGAAGGAATAATCGAACGCTGAAAAACTGTTTGGTGTTCGGTAGAAACTGGAATTGAACCCAAGGCTAAAGAGATGGCCATAAAATTATCTTACTTCCTTATTTAGGGTGGAGTTATAAGATTAAGTCAAATAATGATCCAAAAAAAAAAAACAAAATAACATAGTACCTGGCGGCTATTTGTAGACACCTGCCATCAGTTTTCATTTTGCCGTTTACCAACTCTAAAGAAGATTTCAATGATAATGATCTCATCACCTTAGTAAAGGTTGGTGTTAATGACCGTTTAAAGAGAGAACCACAAAAATATAATCAAATATGCCTCAGTAGCTAAGTTGTGGGCAGTTCCTCCTTCGAAAAGGTATAATTAAATTAATATTTCATGTGGTTTGTCTGTTTGTCTTGTGAGTTACGTATTAGAGTCTTGTGGTTAGTGTCATATAAACGACAGATCCATGAAATTCTTTGAAAACAAAAATTGTTTTAAATGAAGAGGATCAATCGATTTTTTTTAGTTTTCATATCATCTTCTTTTACGACCACATACGTATTTGCTAATGTTTGTGGCATTTTGAAGTAATTTCAGCAAAAGTAATAGTTTGCACTTCGATCAAAGTCACTATCGTCAATATCGTAATTTTCGTCTGCCATTTACAGTCCTTTATTGTTCATCTAAAGTAAGGACTAAATGAACAATAAAGGACATTATTGCACTATTATTACATTATTATATCAATATCTATTTAGTTATTGCACTGCAGTAATGTAGTTTGTTATTGTTTTGCAATAGTGGGACAAAGCCGAAGCTTATGTACCCTTCATCATGGATTGCGTAGAAACTTCTTCTAAACACTGCCATCCACAAACGAATTACTTAAGTTGCGGTAACGCTTGCCGATGGCAAGGTATCTTAAAACCTCCTAACACCATCTTCTAAATTGTATGTAAGTCCATACGTGGTATATATTAAATAAAAAAAGACGATCCAATACGTATATATTCAGTTTGACAAAGCAGACATAAAATTTTGACAAAATTTTCTACAGAAATAAAATTTTAACAAAATTTTCTATAGGAATAAAATTTTCACAAAATTTTCTATAGAAATAAAAAATTTGCAAAAATTTTCTATAGAAAGAAAATTTTGACAAAAATTTCTACAGAAATAAAATGTTAACAAAATTTTCTATAGAAATAAACTTTTGACAAAATTTTCTATAGAAATAAAACCTTGGTAGATTATTTTTGGCTCGAGTGGCAACCATGATTATGAACCGAATAAAATTTGAACAAAATTTTCTATAGAAATAAAATTTTGACAATGATGAAAATTTTATTATGAACCGAATAAAATTTTAACAAAATTTTCTCTAGAAATAAAATTTTGACAAAATTTTCTATAGAAATAAAATTTTGGTAGATTATTTTTGGCTCTAGTGGCAACCATGATTATGAACCGATATGGACCAATTTTTGTGAGATTGAACCAATTTTGGTATGGTTGTTAGCGACCACATACTAACACCACGTTCCTAATTTGAACCGGATGGGATGAATTTTGGAGAACGTTTTATATGGGGGCTATATATAATTATGGACCGATATGGACCAATTGTGGCACGGTTGTTAAAGATCATATACTAACACCATGTTCCAAATTACAACCAGATTGGATGAAATTTGCTTCTCTTGGAGACTTCGCAAGCCAAATCTGGGGATCGGTTTATATGGGGGCTATATATAATTATGAACCGATGTGGACCAATTTTTGCATGGTTGTTAGAGACCATATACCAACATCATGTACCAAATTTCAGGCGGATCGGATGAAATTTGTTTCTCTTTGAGGCTCCGCAACCCAAATCTGGGGATCGGTTTATATGGGCGCTATATATAATTATGGACCGATGTGGACCAATTTTTGCACGGTTGTTAGAGACCATATACCAATACCATGTACCAAATTTCAGCCGGGTCGGATGCAATTTGCTTCTCTTTGAGGCTTCGCAAGCCAAATCTGGAGATCGGTTTATATGGGGTCTATATATAATTATGGACCGATGTGGATCAATTTTCGCACGGTTGTTAGAGACCATATACCAACATCATGTACCAAATTTCAGCCGGATCGGATGAAATTTGTTTCTCTTTGAGGCTCCGCAAGCCAAATCTGGGGACTGGTTTATATGGGGTCTATATATAATTATGGACCGATGTGGACCAATTTTTGTATGGTTATTAGAGACTATATACCAACACCATATACCAAATTTCAGGCGGATCGGATGAAATATGCTTCTGTTAGAGGCTCCACAAGCCAAATCTGAGGGTCCCTTTATATGGGGGCTATACGTAAAAGTGGACCGATATAGCCCATTTTCAATACCATCCGACCTACATCGATAACACCTACTTGTGCCAAGTTTCAAGTCGATAGCTGGTTTCGTTCGGAAGTTAGCGTGATTTCAACAGACGGACGGACGGACGGACGGACGGACATGCTTAGATCGACTCAGAATTTCACCACGACCCAGAATATATATACTTTATGGGGTCTTAGAGCAATATTTCGATGTGTTACAAACGGAATGACAAAGTTAATATACCCCCATCCTATGATGGAGGGTATAAAAAAAACACAAGTAAAGAAAGTCTAAAGTCGGGCGGGGCCGACTGTATTATACCCTGCTCCACATTAAAGATCCACATTTTGAATAGCATATCAAATCCTTCAAATGTGTTGGGTGCTATATATAAAGGTTCATGTTCCCATATAAATATACTTAAATCTGACCCAATCTGGACAAAATTTGTTAGAGTTCTACAAAATGTATAGACTTTAAGTCTAAGGGGTGGAACACAATGGCGCAGAGTATAACTATGGGAAACATTTAAATCTGAACTAATTTGTAGGCAACTTCTCAAAAGTGGATATATGATTTATCGGTCGATGGATATGTATTAGAAGTATAGGAAAATTGGAGTCATTTCTACAAATTTTCTACTTAGCAGTGGCGATTTTATAAGAAAAATTTGGACATTTTGGCTATTTTTGCCGAAATAAGAAAAACATATATATGGAAGTTATATCTTAATTTGAACCGATTTCAACCAAATTTGGCATGCATAGCTACAATGTCAATTCTACTTCCTGTGCAAAATTTCACGTAAATCGAATTACACCTTTGAACTCTGTGGTCATATTACGGAAAATCGGCGGAAAGATATATATGGGAGCTATATCTAAATCTGAACCGATTTCAACCAAATTTGGTATGCATAGCTACAATATTAATTTTATTCCCCAGCAAAAAAATTTGGAAGCTCTTCCAAAGGCACAACTTTAAAAGCACTTCCAGAAGATGCACTCCCAATGATGTTCTTTATTTTAACTACCCAGGATGTTCTTTTAATTCAATTTCTTATAACTTCGTTTTTCATACTTTTAATGGGTAATTTTAACGTTTTTTTTTGTTTCAAATACGTTAAAAACAGAGTAGGGATCATAAAATGGTACAAATCATTTAAATTTTGTCGAAAAAAAAATGCTAAATACAATCTGAAAAAATTGTGCATTTTTGAAAATATTTGAGGTGAAACGTTTCCGACAAGCGTTAAAAATTATAAAAAAATATAAAAATTATTTATTTAACAAAATATCACAGAATTTTTTAATTTACATCGAAAACATTGACTTCGGATCACACCTAAAGAAGTGATGCAAATTCAGTGCAACGGCTATTGAAATGGAGGACTTCCATCCTATGACAAGCCCATGTTAAATACATCGCTTCTGCGTCAATTTTGCACCAGAACCGGATCCAAAAAGAACATTTTCTGTACTTTTTTGGCGACGCTTTTTTTGCTGGGTCCCTGTGCAAAATTTCAAAAAAAAAAAAAAAAAACAAGCAAGGGAAGTCTAAAGTCGGGCGGGGCCGACTATATTATACCCTGCACCACTTTGTAGATCTAAATTCTCGATACCATATCACATCCGTCAAATGTGTTGGGTGCTATATATAAAGGTTTGTCCCAAATACATACATTTAAATATCACTCGATTTGGATAGAATTTGATAGACTTTTACAAAATCTATAGACTCAAATTTTAAGTTGGCTAATGCACTAGGGTGGAACACAATTTTAGTAAAAAACAAGTAAGGAAAGTCTAAATTCGGGCGGGGCCGACTATATTATACCCTGCACCACTTTGTAGATCTAAATTCTCGATACCATATCACATCCGTCAACTGAGTTGGGTGCTATATATAAAGGTTTGTCCCAAATACATACATTTAAATATCACTCGATTTGGATAGAATTTGATAGACTTTTACAAAATCTATAGACTCAAAATTTAAGTTGGCTAATGCACTAGGGTGGAACACAATTTTAGTAAAAAAATATGGGAAACATTTAAATCTGAAGCAATTTTAAGGAAACTTCGCAAAAGTTTATTTATGATTTATCGCTCGATATATATGTATTAGAAGTTTAGGAAAATTAGAGTCATTTTTACAACTTTTCGACTAAGCAGTGGCTATTTTACAAGGAAAATGTTACCAACATTGACCATTTTTACCAACATTGACCATTTTTACCAACATTGACCATTTTTACCAACATTTACCAACATTGACCATATATATATATATATATATATATATATATATATATATATATATATATATATATATATATATATATATATATATATATATATATATATATATATATATATATATATATATATATATATATATATATATATATATATATATATATATATATATATATATATATATATATATATATATATATATATATATATATATATATATATATATATATATATATATATATGGGATGGGATGAATTTTGGAGAACGTTTTATATGGGGGCTATATATAATTATGGACCGATATGGACCAATTGTGGCACGGTTGTTAAAGATCATATACTAACACCATGTTCCAAATTACAACCAGATTGGATGAAATTTGCTTCTCTTGGAGACTTCGCAAGCCAAATCTGGGGATCGGTTTATATGGGGGCTATATATAATTATGAACCGATGTGGACCAATTTTTGCATGGTTGTTAGAGACCATATACCAACATCATGTACCAAATTTCAGGCGGATCGGATGAAATTTGTTTCTCTTTGAGGCTCCGCAACCCAAATCTGGGGATCGGTTTATATGGGCGCTATATATAATTATGGACCGATGTGGACCAATTTTTGCACGGTTGTTAGAGACCATATACCAATACCATGTACCAAATTTCAGCCGGGTCGGATGCAATTTGCTTCTCTTTGAGGCTTCGCAAGCCAAATCTGGAGATCGGTTTATATGGGGTCTATATATAATTATGGACCGATGTGGATCAATTTTCGCACGGTTGTTAGAGACCATATACCAACATCATGTACCAAATTTCAGCCGGATCGGATGAAATTTGTTTCTCTTTGAGGCTCCGCAAGCCAAATCTGGGGACTGGTTTATATGGGGTCTATATATAATTATGGACCGATGTGGACCAATTTTTGTATGGTTATTAGAGACTATATACCAACACCATATACCAAATTTCAGGCGGATCGGATGAAATATGCTTCTGTTAGAGGCTCCACAAGCCAAATCTGAGGGTCCCTTTATATGAGGGCTATACGTAAAAGTGGACCGATATAGCCCATTTTCAATACCATCCGACCTACATCGATAACACCTACTTGTGCCAAGTTTCAAGTCGATAGCTGGTTTCGTTCGGAAGTTAGCGTGATTTCAACAGACGGACGGACGGACGGACGGACGGACATGCTTAGATCGACTCAGAATTTCACCACGACCCAGAATATATATACTTTATGGGGTCTTAGAGCAATATTTCGATGTGTTACAAACGGAATGACAAAGTTAATATACCCCCATCCTATGATGGAGGGTATAAAAAAAACACAAGTAAAGAAAGTCTAAAGTCGGGCGGGGCCGACTGTATTATACCCTGCTCCACATTAAAGATCCACATTTTGAATAGCATATCAAATCCTTCAAATGTGTTGGGTGCTATATATAAAGGTTCATGTTCCCATATAAATATACTTAAATCTGACCCAATCTGGACAAAATTTGTTAGAGTTCTACAAAATGTATAGACTTTAAGTCTAAGGGGTGGAACACAATGGCGCAGAGTATAACTATGGGAAACATTTAAATCTGAACTAATTTGTAGGCAACTTCTCAAAAGTGGATATATGATTTATCGGTCGATGGATATGTATTAGAAGTATAGGAAAATTGGAGTCATTTCTACAAATTTTCTACTTAGCAGTGGCGATTTTATAAGAAAAATTTGGACATTTTGGCTATTTTTGCCGAAATAAGAAAAACATATATATGGAAGTTATATCTTAATTTGAACCGATTTCAACCAAATTTGGCATGCATAGCTACAATGTCAATTCTACTTCCTGTGCAAAATTTCACGTAAATCGAATTACACCTTTGAACTCTGTGGTCATATTACGGAAAATCGGCGGAAAGATATATATGGGAGCTATATCTAAATCTGAACCGATTTCAACCAAATTTGGTATGCATAGCTACAATATTAATTTTATTCCCCAGCAAAAAAATTTGGAAGCTCTTCCAAAGGCACAACTTTAAAAGCACTTCCAGAAGATGCACTCCCAATGATGTTCTTTATTTTAACTACCCAGGATGTTCTTTTAATTCAATTTCTTATAACTTCGTTTTTCATACTTTTAATGGGTAATTTTAACGTTTTTTTTTGTTTCAAATACGTTAAAAACAGAGTAGGGATCATAAAATGGTACAAATCATTTAAATTTTGTCGAAAAAAAAATGCTAAATACAATCTGAAAAAATTGTGCATTTTTGAAAATATTTGAGGTGAAACGTTTTCGACAAGCGTTAAAAATTATAAAAAAATATAAAAATTATTTATTTAACAAAATATCACAGAATTTTTTAATTTACATCGAAAACATTGACTTCGGATCACACCTAAAGAAGTGATGCAAATTCAGTGCAACGGCTATTGAAATGGAGGACTTCCATCCTATGACAAGCCCATGTTAAATACATCGCTTCTGCGTCAATTTTGCACCAGAACCGGATCCAAAAAGAACATTTTCTGTACTTTTTTGGCGACGCTTTTTTTGCTGGGTCCCTGTGCAAAATTTCAAAAAAAAAAAAAAAACAAGCAAGGGAAGTCTAAAGTCGGGCGGGGCCGACTATATTATACCCTGCACCACTTTGTAGATCTAAATTCTCGATACCATATCACATCCGTCAAATGTGTTGGGTGCTATATATAAAGGTTTGTCCCA